>NW_026067914.1:7001143-7127996 GCF_014885135.2 Alexandromys fortis | reverse complement strand
ATATATATAAAATCTTGAAAGGACTGTGAACCAGAGTCAGGGATTTAGCTCAATTGGGAGATTTGCCTATCCCCAGCATGGCATAAACCAAGTGAAGTGCCTGCATAAGACAATGCCTGCAATCTCAATATTCCAAAAGCAGAGGCAGAAGAATCACTAGTTCAAGCAGTTCAAGGACCTCCTAAGCTACACAGAGTTGAAGCCCAGCCTGGGCTACCTGAGACCCTGTCTCAAAAACAGTGGGTAAAAGCGCTTGCAACCCAAGACCTGGTATCCTAAGTTTGATCCCCAGAATTCGCACAATGGAAGAAGAGAACCAATTCCCACAAGCTGTCCTCTGGCCTCCACACAGTAGCCCATGTGCTGCACACCCACACAAATAAATATAGGTGTTAATTTTCTTAAATAACTTTTAAAGGTTGTAGAATCCTGACCTAATCACCGTCTGTGAAGATTCTGGCTTTCAAGATAGTAAGGATTATTTTCTTCCCCTAAAAAAACAGAGCACCAAAGAAGAAATGAGAAAATCAAATGTGGGAGGAGCTGATTCCAACAAGGGCAGAGAGGCCAGACATCTCTCAAGCTTTCCTCTGGAACCAGAAGGACAGGAAACAAGACTCACTGCATGCCAACTCCACCTGGCACTTAGTACAACACAGCTGTCACAAAAGTCACTGACTCTGGAAGTTCAGGAGCTCCTGATAACTCAGGAAGAATGAACAGTATTCTGGAAAAGAGAAATAATGAAAACAAACACAGACTGGGCTTACATCTAGGGAAAAGAAACCAAAAATACTTCAGGTTCCCAGATTTCCCACGCAGATGGTCTGAGATTACAGAAAGGGGGAATACTTTACATACGCACACTCATCCATAATTAGGAGCTGCAATGAAAAGGTAGATAATATAGTGAATATCTGACTCATTCAGTTACTTATCAAGTCCAAGATGGTCAGGAAATAACGACAAGAATGGAAGCTGGGCTCAGTAATAGAGCACTTCCCTAGCATGCTCAGGGTCAGAGTCTGATCCCCAGCACTGGAAGGGTAAAAAGGGAAGAAGAGAAGGAATCAACAGTATTTTTAGTCTAAGTAATATAGCAGCCCTTGAGTCCTATTAACAAGTTACGGGACAGACCACAAACAGAGGTCTGTTTTGCCCCGCAAACAAAGAGGCTTAAGAATTCAAAACATTTAGCTTAGGTCTTCCAACTGGAAGTCAAGAAAGGCAAGGCTGTAAGTGAAAAACCATGGATAGTTTTTTTGCTAACTTGACACAAACTAGAGTCTCCAGAAAAGAGTGCCTAAATTGAGAAAAGGCCCCCCCCATAAGACCAGCCTATAAGCAAGCCTGTAAGGTAATTTTTTTTATTTGATGATCGATGTGGAAAGATCCAGCCCACTGTGGGTGGTACCATCCCATCCCTGGGCAGGTGGTCTTGGGGTGTGTAAGAAAGCAAACAGCAAGCCAGGAAGAACAAGCCAGCATCCCAGATGCTCTGCTTCAATCCCTGACTCAAAGTTCCTGCCTACATTTCTGTCCTGCCCTCCCTTAGTGACAACTGTAAATTGAAATAAACCCTTTCCTCTCCAAGTTTCCTTTGGTGACGGTGTTTATCACAGCAACAGGAATATAACTAGGATAGCAGTCTTGTGGCTCCTGATCTGAGGCTTCCTCCTGAGTCCTAGTCTACACCCTCTATTTCCTCTAAAGTCAGCATCCAATCACAATGAAATTGTCTGGAGATCTTGTCTCCTATGTAGACTATATGTCAATTAAAAGTCTAAAATAAAAATCTTTGAAATATCAGCACCTAGCAAAGAACTGACACATACATTTGCATTAACTGGGAATACAAATACCAGTTAAACCTGTTTTAATCTCAAAAACTGGCAAACTCTATTCAATGATCAAACTAATTAATGTAATTTCTTGTTGTTTTGTTTTTCCGGACAGGGTTTCTCTGTGTAACAGCCCTGGTTGTCTTGTAACTCACTCTGTAGACCAGTCTGACCTAGAATTCACAGAGATCCGCCTGCCTCTGCCTGGCAGGATTTTCTTTTTTTTACAGTATAAAACTATTTAACATTGAATTTAAGAAACTAGAATAGAGGTTTGGGAAGGTCTCAGCAGTTAAGGACACCTGTTTTTGCTGAATACCCAGGTTCAGTTCTTAGGACCCACATGCTGTTTCATAACTATGCACAAAACTCTAATTCCAGAGGATCTGATGCCCTCTTCTGATCTCCTAGGGCACCAGGCATGCACACGCTGCACTTACACACACGGAAGCAAAACACTTACACAAAAACCTTTAAATGAAAAAGAAAATGGATTTAGGGTAAGGGCTGTCACTTGAAGGTAAAACCCTTAAGAATATATATAGCAGGCACAAGGCCCTACGTAAACCACCAGCAGCCAACATGTAAGCCCTTCAATCTCTAGTCTTTCTCAAAAAGCCAAGGGTGGACAGTTACATGTTCTCTTCACATGGTCACCTAAAATAACTTTTTTCCTTAAAATTTTAACTCATAATTTTCTATAGTGTATATGCTGAAGTGTTCCTCAATCTACTAATCTCAGCCAAATTCTGTTATAAATAAAATTCCTCTCAATAAAGTTTGTTGTTCTTTAAGAAAGAAGCTCACTGTGTTGCACAGACTAGCCTCTAACTGGTGAAATCAGTAGCCCCCGCCCCGCCCCCGTGTCCCCCCCCCCCTGCATCAGCCTCCTAAGTGGTCAGACATGTCCCCACTGCCCCTTTCTAGGACTAGGGATATAGCTCACTCAGATGATTTAGGTAGGATGCCAAGGCTCTGGGAACCAATCTTACCACATACACCAAAAAAAAAAAAAAAAAAGGCAAAGCAAAACAAAAAAAGTTTCTCAAGTGACTACTTAAGTGCAAACTCGCATAAGACTTATTTTACTGTACCCTGGCCAGTTTCCATCATCCCCACTATCTCTTCCCTCATGAACCAAACTAAATTTACATGCTGGATGGCTAAGCTTTAAACATGAAGTTTTTCCAGCACCACCTCCAAGATCAGTATTCATTCTCTTGGGAATAATTTTGCGTTAAGTGTATGATTTACTTAGAATATTTACTGAGTCACGGGTATAGGTCAAGGTGAGATATGTCAACTGTACAAACAAAATTTCTAAACTACATCTGTTGATGCCAACTAAACACTTTCTCTAATAAACCAAGTAAACCAAATATAACTTAAGTTTAAAAATAAATTAACTTTAGGGATGAATAACTTGCTTGGCAGGTGCAAGGCCCTGGGTTAAATCCCCAGCACCATCAAAATAGGAAGAGGAAAGACAGTGTCACTGTACTGTTTTCTACCCCTACCTCATGTATGCATACACATGTGAATGTGACTGTCCACCGTCTGTGTAGTTCCAGGACCAACTCAAATGTCAGTCCTTGCTGTCTATCACTCAGATCTCATCACATTTATTTATTATTTTCAGGAGACACACATTAACACACACCACTTTATTGTAGGTCAGAGCACAACTTGGTGGAGTTAGTTCTGTTCTATCATTTGGTCAAACTCAGGCTTGGTGGCAAAGGCCTTTATCAACTGATCCATCTTCACTGGACCCCTTCCCACCTTTCTTGAGACAAGGTTTTTGTTGTTCATTGCTGAACACACCAGGCTACTTAGCCTGTAAGCTTCCAGGGATACTCCTGTCTCTAGCACCCATCTTGATTCAGGAGCACTAGAATTACAGGAGGGCCTTGCCCAGACCCAGGCTCTATGAGCGCATGCTGGGGCTATCCAAACTGAGATCCTCCGCTGGCACTGCCAGCACTTTACCCTGAGCCATCTCCCAGGCCCCATTAGCTGTACTGCAACTCTGCAGCTTATGAAAGAAGAGAAATATCCTGTTTTCTTTAAGTCTGTGTGTGTTAGAGCACGCTACATTATAATACTGTAGTGTATATACAAGGTTACCCTGCAACAGCACAGTGTGCTAACAGGCTGCACTCTTTCCAGCTTATTTTTCATATAGGCTATAAACTTCATACTTGACTTAAAGAGATGAAAATGCAAACCCTTCAAAAATATCAAAGGAATATAATTAGTATTAGAAAAGGAATCATAGCCAGGCAGTGGTGACATACACCTTTAATACTAGCACTCAGGAAGGCAGAGGCAGGCAGATCTCTGCGAGTTCGATGCCAGCCTGATTTACAGAATGAGTTCCAGGACAGCCAGAGATACAGAGAAACCCTGTCTCAAAAGACCAAAAGGGAGGGAGGGAAGGGAGCGAGCACTGGAGAGGAGGTGGGAGATCCACTTGCCTTGGAAGAAGGGGAGAAGAAGTGGGGGAGAGAGAAGAGAAAAAAAGAAATCATAAAATTCAAAATTATTTTACTAGCTTTTTAATTACTACCAACTTTTATCACATCTTGGAGTTCTGAAAACATGATGAATAACTATCTGGCTTATAGATTTGAGAGTAGAGCTGTTATACATTAATTGTATATATAGAGGTAATTTTTATTTTTACAAAACAGTTACAGATCTTGCTAAGTGAGTACTGTATCCCAAAGATTCATTTCAAAAAGAACTCATCTTTGGACACTGTGAAAACCACACAAAGTCAGTTCCATCTTATAAACTTTCAAGCTAAGCCTGGCAGCACACCTTGTCATCGCAATACTAGGAAGGTAGGGAGGGGGCGGATCACAAATTCAAGAACAGTCCTCAGATTCAAGAACTGCCCAGGCTATACAATAAATTTGAGGCCTGCCAATTACCATCTTTTCTCCAAATACAGCTAATCACTACTTATTTCAAGAGTTACTGCAGTAGAGTTCTTCTAAGCATTAGACATGCTGTCTTTAAAGGGGATGTTACTAAAGGCTATTAAAACTTAGAAAATCAGGTGACTAAAAAACAAAAATAAAAAATGACACTAGAAAAAGACAACACCAGCAGATCAGGAAGAAAACTCAAAGAACCGTGTTTGAGAACACGATACACACAAGAATACTGTTCTGAAAGGGTCTACAGAATACCACCCCCTCCCCTAGGCTACTACTTTGTCCTTCAAAGTCTCTGGGGAGAACCACTGCCTGGACAAGTCTAGCTACAGCGCAAAAGAACAGAAGACACTTCAATAAGAAGCTCTCCTAAAGCTGTCAATAACCCTAACATTTGAGAGGCAGAGGCAGGAGGATCCAGAGAGGGTTCAAGAAAACAAAAAGAAGCAATCCTTGCAGGATGTGGTGGCACACAAATTTATTTATTCCCAGTACTCAGGAGGCAGAAGCTGAAGATCTCTGTGAGTTCAAGGCCAGACTGATGATCTACAAGAGTTCCAGGATAGCCAGGACTAAGTAGAGAGACCCTGTCTCAAAATGAAAGGAAGGGAGGGGAGGGGAGAGGATGAGAGGAGATAGGAGGGGAGGAACAGGAAGGAAGAAAGGAAAGAAGGAGCAGCAACTCTGGGGCTAAACACAATGGAGAATCCCACCCCTCCCCCAGCAAGACAAAACAAAAGTGTAAAAGTTTACTCTAGTAAACACTAAGAGTCACAAAAGCACAATCTAAAGCATTTGAAGTGACCATTTTCCCACTTTTTTTTTTTTTTTTGAGACAGGGTTTCTCTGAGGCTTTGGAGCCTGTCCTGGAACTAGCTGTTGTACATTTTCCCACTTTTTATGAAAATTGTGAAGCTTTACAAGTATGTAAAGCAAAGGAAGACTACAAAGCCTCACTTATACTCAACAGGCATACCTTTTTCTTCTTTTACTGTATGTGCAGGTATGTGTGCATGATGATCATGTAGAGGCCAGAGGTCACTTCAGTGTTACCATCAGATGCCAACCACCTTGTTTTCTCAGACAGTGTCTCACCCTGGTCTGGAGCTTGGAGGATGGCTGGTTCAGGGGCTGCAATGAGCCACTGTCTCTGCCTTACCTTGCAACACCACTCCCAGCTTTTTACTTGGGTGCTGGGGAGTAAACTCAGAACCTTATATTTTGTGGAGAGCACTTTACCAACCCCGCTATCTTACCAGATTAAACTGGACATTTTAAATAGTCAAATTTGGGCTGGAGAGATAGCTCAGTAGTTAAGAGCACTGATGGCCACTCTTCCAGAAGACCCAGGTTCAATTTTAAGGACCCACAAAGCAGCCTACAATCATCTGTAACTAGGGGATCTGATGCCCTCTTCTGGACTCTTCAGGCATCAAGAACACACTCTAAATGTGCATACATACAAGCGTGGGCAAAACACTCAGTCATACACATAAAAGAAAAATAAGTAAATCTTTAAATAGCTAAGGAAATGATCAAATCCAATCTCAAGTATTTAGATCTGTCACAATAAAGTAACTCAAAAGTTAGTGGTGGTACAGTATGTGTGATGCCCTTGAATTTAATCTTCTAAAACAAAAGAAAAATTATAATTTTGGTTATTTAAGGTAATTCTTATTGAAGTATGCTGAAATTACTCTAGTAGATGCATTTATGGAAAAAGCACAAATAAATAACGGAGAGAGAAATACCTACCACTTGTTCTGCCCCACACCATTCAAAGAAATCCTGCTAATTACTTAATTTGACCTCATGGGTGAACCTATCTGACACTCTAGTAGTGAATGGCTTCTAAATACCTTATACTTCACCCAGACGTAGTGCCAGAACCCCTTAAAGAGTCCCAGGTACAGGTGTTTCAAGGAAAGAAAAAACTGAAATGCCAACTTGAATTAAAAAAAAAAAAATCAATTGTCCGGACTGAATGCTGTTGCTAGGTATAGGTTAAGGAAAGGTTTATTGTAGATAAAAAACAGGCAGGGGCATGTGGAAGGGTCCAGACTGAATCTGGCCATGTGAGAGGAGTGAGGAGATCCCCTGGGAGAGGAACCAGAAGTCAAAAGGCTAGAAGTGACCCAGGAGCAAGCAGCCAAGAGACCAAATAGCACAAATGGCTGGGTTATATAGAAAGAGCAGCTGGTACATGAAGCTCAGGGGCTGGAAAGTTGAGGGTTGGGGATTGGGCAGGAAGTGCTGAGGAGTTAGGACTCTGTAACAGGCAGTTACTGGTGATGTTGACAGAGTCAGGCAGCCAAAACCCGCTTTGATAGGTACCCCAGTTAGCCATTTGTCCTGAGTTTAAGACCTAATAAGGTCTTTAAACAAGTTCTGTTTAAGCAGTCTAAAGCCAACTGGTTCTCATATAGCTCAGACTGACCTCCAATGATGTAGGAGGTCCTTCTGTTTTGTGTAGCCCATCCTCTTACTACACTCCAACTTACTATGTAGGTGAAGATGTCCCCGAACTTCTGATATTCTTGCTGGGATTATAGGCATAAACCACCGAGCCGTTTGTGCAGAGTTGGGAATCAAATTCAGAACTTCATGCAATGCACTCTACCTTCTAAGTCATATTCCCAGCCCCTAAAACTTTAGTAAATAACAAATTTAACAAACTGAAATCTAATACAGGCTTAAGTGCCTAGGGACAAGGTAAGAAAACTCCTGGTCCTTGAAAAGGAATATAAAGTATGCTTATGACTCTAGCACTAGAGAAACAGGCAGGAAACCAGGAGTTGGAAGTCAACCTACACTACACACCAAGACCTTTGTCTTTTAAAAACAAAAAGGGCAAGGGAGAACCTCCCCAAAAGAATAGTTTATAGTTCTGGTCACTGGTATGTATACATTCAATGAGAAGAAGAAATATATACAAGAAAATCTCTAAAACCAAGAAGACAATGCAAAATCCTAGCCTCCTGCACACTATCACTTCTTGGACTTGCCTATATTTTTTTAAACAAGCAAAAAGAGTCAGGCAGTAGTGGTGCCATCTTTAATCCCAGCACATGAAGGCAGAAGAAGCACACGGATCTCTGAGTTTGAGGTCAGCCTGGTCTACAAGAGCTAGTTCAAGGACAGGCTCCAAAACACAGAGAAACCCTGTCACCAAAAAAAAAAAAAAAAAAGCTGAAGATTAGCTAAGAGTCTGGCTGAATCTTGGTCATGACTTATGAAGTAGACTATTTATGCAAAATAATCACAACAGATGGTTTCAACTACCTGGCATCAAAGAACTTCCAAAAAAAAAATAACCAAACTATGTATATGTTGCAATATCATTAAATTTCAACAAATTCTTCCAATTATCTTCATGGGAACCAATCACAGAAAAGTGTTGACAGCTTTAGCTTAAACATTCAGAGTAATGCCTCTAAAATAAAAGGTGCTTTCTCGCCATTATGGCTCAGTGTGACAACACCGAAAAGGAGGTTTTGTTAAGTTTTAGCTTTACGGAGTTCGATCCATATGGAATCAAAATGCTAACCCTGAAATACAGTCTTTTTTTTTTTTTGCTTTTCTTATATTTTCTAAAAATGTCTCATAATCTGTTTTGTTCCAGAGGAGGAAGGGGAGTAAAGAACAACGTGCAGTACTGAGAAGCCAACTTTCTCAATCTTAATATTTTCTAAATGAACACCTCTAAAATCGCGTTACTACCGCACTAGCATCTAGCTTTTAAATCGCAGAACAAAAAGAAAACACAGGCCACCTGCTTTCCTCACAGTAACTGTAATTACACAGGTAGTGTGCCCCTTTACAGTTGAGTGTCTTCAAGTGCCATCAATTGTCTTCAAGATGACTACTAGTGAGGCACGTGACCATTTCCACCAAGACTCACTTCCCTGGACAGTATAATATCCGGGGAACACAAACAGTCCATGAGGGGAAAAAAAAAAAAACTCATCTTTCTACCGCTGATAAGTTTGGGGAACTAGAAAACTTTTTTTTTATAGGTATGAACTGGAGTTTTTCTGCTCTCCTTTCTGAATTCTGAAAACTTACACCTTTCTGTCTGACTCGCAAAATGTTTGTCTAGAGTTTCCACACTGAAACGAAACAAGCTTCCGGGCCACCTCATCATACATGATTTATGAAATATCCAAACCTGCAAGTCTGTCTTTAAAAATAACCGCTTCCTTTAATGCATGGGTATGTAATAAGGTGAAACGTTAACTACAGAGTCCAGATGTTGGAAAGAGACGGTCACTAGCATGTTTTCAACTTCTCTGTAAAACTTCTGGGTTGGGGGGGGGGGGGGGGGAGCGCGAACGACCCTTCCAAAAGTCAGAATACAACTTAAGCCTATCTAAATCTTTGCGGCCTTTCATCAAATCACAAACCCGGTATTCCCAGCACTTCACGACAAAGCCCTCCCTTAAAATGGCAAAACCAAGGGCGACAACGGATAAACGAACCGCAATCCTAACTCATCTCTCTCTCACACCAATTTCACCCAAAAAGTTACTTCCTAGGTTTTAAAGCAATTTTCATTGACTTTTTAAACAAGACCCAGTAAAATAACTTTGCTAATTCTCAACAGCACAGAGTAACTGAAGTTTCACATAAAAAGAGACCGGCAGCAAGTAGCTCCAACAGCCAGACTCAATAGTTGGGAGCTGGGGGGGGGGGGGGGGGGGGGGGGGGGGGGGGGGGGGGGGGGGGGGGGGGGGGGGGGGCTCCGAGACTTTGGGTGTACCGAGCTGTCTCAGGTCGGAACTGCAATCGTTTGCGAAAGAAAGCAAGGCAAAGACGGCCAGGATTTCAAAAGGAAGAGTGCTTGTGAACGCAAGAAGAGGAGATCCAAGCACCGGGGTCGGTACCGGGAGGATCCGGAACGCACAGGGCCCCGCCGGACAGGGCTGACCCCCACACTCCTCGGGACAAGTTGGGCGCTCCGGGCCACTGGGTTCCCGAGCCAGGGGCAGGTGCGGCCTCGGCCGGCGCCCACCGGGGCCCACCTGGAGCCCGCGCCCCCGCCGCCACCCCGCCCGGCTCGCCCGTCCGCCCGCACCTCTCGGTCCTTGAGGCCCAGCAGGAGCACCTCCTCCATCAGGGTCAGCCGCGTTTCCTTGGAGTCGCCCTTGTCGTCGTCGTCCTGCTCGTCGCGGCGGCTCTGCGCCTCGTCCTCGCCGCTGCCGCCGCCGCCTCCCGCCGCCCGCTCCTTGTCGGCAGCGTTCCGGGAGGCCTCGGTGCGCCGCTGCACCAGACCCGAGCTCCGCTGGGTCAGCGAGGTCATGGCTCCGGCCGAAGCGCCGCGCCGGACCGACAGGGACGCGGGACCGGCCGGCTCTCCCTCACCGCCCCGGCCCCAGGTGCTTCCGTGTTAATCCTCGGCGCTGGGGCGATGTCCGTGGGCTGCGGGGCCGAAGGCGGTCATGAGGAGCCGGGGCTGGGCGAAGCCGGCGGGCCGGGAGTCGGCGGGGTACACAAGGCTGCCTTCCGCCCGCGGTCGTGGCCCCACACAGCCCAGGAGGATCCCGAGCGGAGGCGGCGGCAGCGGCGGCGGTGGCGGCGCTTCCCAATATGGCGGCGCGCGCTGACGTCACCGGAGGATGTGGCAGCGCCGCCGCGGGGCGGGCCGGGGTGCCGGAAGCGGAGCGAGCGAGGGGCGTGGCTGGCCGCCTCCTACCCCGGCGGACTGCGGGGCTTCCTGCCGTCCTGGTGTCACTCGGGTCAGGGACTGGAGGTCCGGAGCGGTGTCGGACTCCGCAGTCATCTTCCTCTCCCTTTTCCTTCACGGTCCGACCTGTTGCCAGCGACCAGCCAGGCCTCTCCTGGATCCCGAACCAGAAGCCACTGGAGGGCCGACCCCGCCGAGCCCGTAGCATCCCTATCAGTCCTCGGAGGCAGCTCCTAAGCCCAAGTGGCCCGGGTCCCCACGACGTATTAAAAAGGACTTGGCTCGCTGCCTGTGGGACTCCTTGGCTGAAAGGAAGCCATCTACACTCAGGCGTCTAAAAGTGTTCATGTACTGTGTTCCATTGTAGAGAGGTTAAACAAATCAACGAGTTGTGTTTGTAAAACTTTATTTCCTGCGTCCAGCTGGGGCTGTAAAGTAGCCAGGGCGCAGGAAGCACTGTACAGTTAGGATCCTTTTATGGCGACACTAAACCTCTTGAGTTTCATGCCACGTCTTTGTAGTCCTAAATCTCTTTCGATGTAATTACTAGGTTAAATCTTCTTGGCGTGCTTGGCAGTTTGTGCAAATCAAGTGAAAAGGAAAGCTGCCAAAGCCGAGAGGGCTTTGGAGGAGCAGAAGGGTGGAACTTGTGAGAAAACATTACCCAGAAACCGGATCGTAGAGCCGCCCAGTGTTATTTAAAATAAACAATAACCACTGGCAGTGAGTAAGTGAGGTTTATTAGACAAATTCTTCCTCTCCATAAATACATTGTTTCAGCTCCTAAAAGGACAGTAAGTCCCAGTAGGTCCCTCCCACCCACAGCCCCAAGCTACCTTCTCTTTTTCCTGCAGAAACAGTTTGTCCTCGGCCAGTTTCTCCCGTTCACATCATCATCCTTTTGTTCCTTCAACTCTGCTAAATCTTTGCCAGATGACTTTAAATGCTTCTTTGTAAATTAACTGATTGTCTAACTCAATAGGTTAAATCTGAAAGGTACAAAGCTGTGTACAGGCTGTGCCGGCTCAGCTAAGTGGCTCCTCTCCTTGTGTCCGTTTTAAAATGTAAAATGGGAAGCCTCGCTGGGGAGGTGACCAGCGGGCAGAGAACTTGAAGACAACTTAGAAACTGGCTCTGGGACAGCAGAGACAGAATCCTGGAGGCTTTCTTGCCGTGAGTCTAGGCGAGCCCCTAGGTCCCGGTAAGAAACCTCGTCCCAGAAACAATGTGAGGTCGGAATGGATGGCTCATTGAGTAAACTGCTTTGGGTGCTAGCATGAGGCTCAAACTTCAAACACGCACAGCAATGCATCTGTGTAATACCAGATGGGGAGCTGAGACAGGCAGAGTCTGGAAGCTTGTGAAGCTGTAGAGAACACCTGAGGTCAACCTCCGGCCTCCACAAGCGAGTGCACATACACACACAGTAAAGGAGTGCAGCACCTAAAAAAAAATCACAATTTTTTGCTGTTCGTTTTTGTTGTTTGCTTCTTTTTTGTTTTTCAAAACATGGTTTCTACCCTGCAGCAGATTTAATGAGTGAATGTGTGATTGCTTTAGTAATGTGTCACCTTCCCAGAAACTAGATTGAGTTCAAATGGGGTTCTAAGGTTTCTGGAGCTGTCCTGAAGTCAAGGGCAATAAATGGATTGGTAATGCCCACAGTTTTATTAATCGGTCACAACTGTTTTCCAACAATACTGAGGACACTGCTACTCCTCTCATTGTAACCCGTCTTCAGTGCTATCGGTCTTACAAGTTCAAGGCTAGGGGCAAGATCCATTTAAATAAAGCCAACAAGAGTCTGGCACAGCAGTGTTGCTGACTTGCTATTCGATTATTAGGACAGAGTCTTAGCTATGCCTTTCTGTGGTAAGAAGGCAACAAGATGAATTCCTATCTACTTAATTGAGTTTATACTTCATTCCATAGCTTACTGTGTCTAGGAAGTGGGGGAAAATTGTACAAAAGTGTCATAATTCTAAGGAAAAAAGTAGAGTAGCAAAATAAAGTTAAGTAGCTGAATAAATTAAACTCAAAAATAAGTGTTTGTTTCTGAATCCAGGTTGATTTAGATTATATATTGCGACTCTGGAGTTCATTGAGTTGCTCATGTCTAGCTAGTTTTTCTCTGGACTTGAGGAAACATCTTTTTAACAAAGGAAAGATTGTTTGGAGCAGTGAGACCCCAGATCCTGAATTTCTTGTAATCCCCTGATCTGAGTGCCTACAGTTGCTCTGAGCACGAGACCTTCAGGAGTTCCTGAAGGCAGGAGAGTGGTTTCTGGTGGGTTTGGCTGGGGCATGGCTATCTCTATATAATCTGCCCCTCAACACAATAAAGGGGGCATTCTTGGGGAATTCAAGGATGAAAAAAAAAAAACCATGGTTTCTCTTGCCTCTGCCTGCCAAGTGCTGGGATTAAAGGGGAACACCACCACCACCTGGCCACATTTTTTTTAAATGTAATACCTAATCACCTTCACCTTGAGGTGTGGCCCAAACTTCAGGACTCCTCCAATGAAAAAAATGTGGTCTAACCTACATGCCTTTTCAACTCTTGGTTGCCCACACCCAAACAACCGCATCTCTTAGGTTCTGGTTCTGCCTATTCAAACGCCAATACATTATCTTCCAATTCAAACGTCATATCAATTTTGCGGCTTTTTTTTCTCTCCTGTGTTGTTTCTGTTATTTCTCCACTGATTTTTTTTTTTTTTTGTTGCACATTTCAAAATCACCTCGGTAAGAGGAGAAAAGAAGAAGTAAGAAAAAAAAAGAAAAAAGAAGAAAGGAAAAAGTAAAGGGGGGGGAAGATTTAAGAAACAAATATTTATTGCTAATAGTGACAGTAACTTTTTTATTGAGTGATTGCTAAATATGTGCCAGGTGTGTTTTCTAGTCACACACACCCCCACCCCCAACCTTCCAGGGTAAGTCTGCTGCTGCGCTGGACAATTCCTTGTGGGCTCCAACCATCAAATTTCAGCCTGGGGAGTCACACCTATGTCTGTGTGGCGATTCTAGAATCTTAGAAAATTAAAGTTAATACCTACTTGCTACCCTTCTGTCGCCCAATGAGTTTTATTTTTTTCCCAGGTTGGCCTGGGAACTCTTTATGTAGCTGCGGCTAGCTTCAAACTCACACTCCTCCTGTCTTGGGCTCGCCAGATCTAGGATCACAAACACACAGCACCACCAAACCAGGCTTTTCAAATGGATTGCTGGAAAATAGGTTACATAACTTCTCAGAAGCTTAGCCACGCTTCCAGTCCCTCCTCCTGATCCCTGGCCCCTCCTTTAGGAAAACTGCCCCACTAAAAGCCT
Source organism: Alexandromys fortis (assembly GCF_014885135.2). NCBI lineage: Eukaryota > Metazoa > Chordata > Mammalia > Rodentia > Cricetidae > Alexandromys > Alexandromys fortis. The sequence continues at coordinate 7,114,203 of NW_026067914.1, read as the reverse complement.
TTGTTTCACCGCTGCTTTCTAGGGAATCCAGACTGAGACCCCTATCTCACTGGAGAAAAGAGAGTTTCTAGGAACTGATGTGATCTGCTCTACATAGCACATCTGGCAAATTGCAAGCAAGGGTTTTTTTTATTACCCTTTATTCAGTCATCAAACAAGTATTTATACTTGTTTTCTGTGGTAGCCATTGTGCCAAGAAGTGTCGCGGCCACCCTCGTCCCGCAAGAAATGACGCGACCACCGGAGCTCTTCTCACTGCAGTTTATTCCAGGACTTTTTTCACTTTCTCTCTCTCTTCCCCCCTCTCTCTTCTTTCCTTCCTCTCTCTCTCTCCTCTCTCTCTCCCTCTCTCTCCCTCCCCTCTCTCTTTCCTCTCTCCTTCCTCTGTCTTTCTCTCTCCCCTCTCTTTCCCCCCTCTCTCTACCCTCTCTCTCCTCTCTCCTCTCTCCTTCCTCTCTTTCTCCTCTCTCCTCAAGCAAACCTCTCCCAGCCCTTAAGTAGGCATGGGCTGCCAATCCCGGATTGCCAGGTGGGCATTGCCCACAGGCCCACGCATATGCAAGCAGCTGATGATCATTGTGTTATCATAGCATAAGTCAGGCCTTAGCCATCTCAGGAGTTGATTATACATCTCCATCAGGTGCTGCTTGCTACAAAGAAGTAGGGTTATGACAGTGGGCCAGGAGACACACACATATCCACAGTTTTTGTGAAGCTGATGAGACATAGGAACTAAGTAAGGCAAAATATATAAAGTGTGCCTGGGGGTGTAGTTCAGTGGTAAACTCTTGTCGAGTTCTTTATGAATTTTATGTATATGGAGCTGTGTCTACATGAATCAGCACACCAGAAGGGGCATCAGATCCCATGAGGCTACAATTATAGGCAGTTGTGAGCTGCCTTGTGGGTGCTGGGAATTGAACCCAGGACCTCTGGAAGAGCAGCCAGTACTCTTACCCACTGAGCTAACACTCCAATCCACAGTAGAGTACCTGCATATGCAGAGACCTGGGTTTGAGCCCAACACTGAAGAAAAAGAAAAGGAGGCATGCTATAGAGATACCACTTTGCAACCGCTCATGGTGGCTTTAATAAAAATTCTAGTGACAAACATGGTCAAGGATGTAAAGACATGTAAACTTTCATATAGTATTTGCAGGGATTCAAAAGATGATGACACTTAGGAACACAGCTTGTCAGTTTCTCAGAGCATTAAACAGAATTTCCACATGATCCAACCCTTCCACTTCTAGGTAAATACCCAGATGAACGAAAACCTTGTTTACACAAAACCAAGCATACATGTTCACAAACACAGCTGTTTGCAGCAGCAAACTGAAAACAGCCATGTTCATCGACTGACAGGTGGGTAAATAGCAAATAGTTTATCTATACCACAGAATATTGTGAGCTATAAAAAGAATAAGGTAGTGAAACCATGCTATGTCATAGATAACCCTTAAAGACTAAGTGGGGGAAACCAGTCACAATTACATACTGTGGGACTCCTCTATGTGAAATATTCCTGAGTAAATACATTTGTACAAATGGGTAGTAAATAATTGTTTGCCCACCATTCACAACATAGGCAGCAATGCCCCATGAGTATGGGTTTCTTTTAAAGGTGATTTTAAAAAAAAAGTTCTAAAACAGATGGGTGACATATTTGAATATGTTAAAAGAAAACACTGAATTCTACTTTTCAGGAGTAAATTTTGCAGTATGTCAAATTTATTTTTAACAAATGCAATAAAAGTATGACTCTTTACATTAGGTTTGTGTAGTAGTATGTTCCAAGATAATTTATTATTGAGGAAAATTTTTGTTTAGATAGATAGATAGAAGATAGATAGATAGATAGATAGATAGATAGATAGATAGATAGATAGATAGAAAGTAGATAGGCAGGCTTTTTGGAAAGTATTTTTCTTATTGTTTGGGGTCTTTGAAAATATTTTTACCTATTCTCTGACAATTTCATACAATACATAATGTGCCTTGATTGTATTCACCCCAACTCATCCTTCCTACTCCTCCCTGATCTCCCTGACATCTCCCCCCATCTTCTTACCTCCTCCCCCACTTTCTAAAAAAATAATTTACTGAGTCCAGTTAGTGCTGCACACGTGCTTATGGGTGTGGGGCCATCCACAGGAACAGGAGCAACTGACCTGCACCCACACCCACACCAAATGACTCCTCTTCTTCTAGAAGCTATCTATTGCCAGTAACAACTAGAGGATGAAGCTCGTGGGCCCCTCCTCAAGCCCTGCTGGGATGCTGACTGGCTTGATCTGGCGCACGTCTTGTGCGGGAGAGCTTAGCTGCAGTAAGTTCATGGGTGCAATGACCATGACATGTCCTGACTGCAGCATGTTCTATTACTCCTTCCCATCTGCAGCTCTTACATCATCCCACTCCCTCATCCGAGCTGTCTGTCCCCTGACCCTTGAGGAAACGGATGCAGATGTCTTTGGAGTTAGGACTCTCCGCAGCCTTGGTGTGGGTACCTGCGTGCTGTACTTCTCTGTTGGGGATGCCATGCCTCCATGCCAGAGCACACAAGGGTAGGGCAGAGGACAACCTGTAGATTCTCTCCCTCCGTACGGTTTTTCACAGATTGGATGGAGGTAGTCAGGCTTGGCAGCAAGCATCTTTAACCACGAAGCCACCTTACTGACCCCCAACAGTCACTAATTCTTAGCATTTTGATGAGCTATGAGTCTCCTTGGTGCTGCTTCCCACTTCTAAAGCGCCTTCTCTGACCGAGGTTGAGAGCAGCATTAGTCTACAGATATAAATATAAAGTACCAGAGTCCAGCCCCAGAAGGGTTCAGGTCCCAAAGTGGAGGTGTGGCGTCAGCGAAGGGAAAGGAGACCAACACTATCTGAGGGTGTATCGGGATGGCTGCCACTTTATGGGGGCGGGGAAGCTACACCTTTTCTACTCTGTAACCGTATAATAGTTTATTTAGCCCCAGGCAAGACTGAAAGCAAACTCAACAATTCAGGGATGAAAGAGGCCACTAACTTTATTAGAACATTTTTCCTGACACAAGTTCACCAAGCACCTAAATTGCTATTGTCCTCAAAAGTTCAGTAATTCCACCAGGTGCCCTCCTACAACAATGGAGGGGCCACAGTTGTCAAGAACGGCTCGCTTAGCAAGCAAGAATTTTCCTCAAGGCACTAGGGAATAGAGGCCCTTGTCCAAATGCCTGACCTTGGGAAAAGGACTTCCTCTGGGGACCAGATGCTCCATAATTTTTAATTTTTGTTTTTCAGACAAGGTCTCTCTGCATAGCCCTGGCTGTGCTGGAACTCACTCTGTAAATCAGGCTGGCCTCGAACTCAGAGGTCTGCCTCCCTCTGCCTCCTGAGTTCTGGGATTAAAGGCATGCATCACCACCACCCAGCTAAAATCCTTGTTTAAAGAAAAAAAAATCACACTGTTTGGTACTTAGCCTGTAGGACTATCCAGAAGGGGGAAAAAAAAAAAACACAGTTTAAAATTGAGGTGTCTTGATGAGGCAGTGGCCCCTCAGGGAATCACATGTAGTTCCTGTTTAAGAACTTACCTCGCATGGAGAATGCACATTCAAAGGACTTACATGAAGAACACTACACATATAAACTCATTAGCAAGCATGAGTTTGCTTTCATTATTACCCTTTCTCGGAGTAAAACGGAGGAAACAAGCTGACCATCGGCATGCATCTCTCTCTGCTTCCTGACTGCAGATGCAACCAGACCAGCTGCCTCACAATGTGATTGCCCTGTCTTCCCTGCCCTGATGACTGTACTCACTAGAACTGTAGGTGGAAACAAACCTTTCCCTCTTTCCTTCATTTCATCACTTTCAGCAGATATTTTGTTGCAACAACGAGACAGGTCATCGATGCAGTTTACCTAGTGTTGGGTGACAGCACTCACCAGTGTGCCTATTTCAACTTTTAATTTTAATTAATATTTCAAAGTACTTGGTAACTAAGTCATAAATGGATCAAAGAGCACCATGATCGGATTGTTTTACGACCTTAGAGATGAGAAGCCTTGGGTTCGTGAGATGACACAGTGGGCAAAGGTGCTTGCCACAAAAGCTTGGGGACTTGTGTTCAAGCTCCAGAACCCATGCAAGGGTGGAGAGGAAGAACTGACCCCACAAAGCTTTCCTCTCCTCTACACATGAACACCTGGCACACACGTTCGCATACACATCATGAACACGGATAAACAAAAAAAGAGAGAGATGAGAAGTCTTTCTTAACTATCACCCAAAATCCAGAACAACCAAATTATATGTTAATAAGTATGACTTTTATAAAAAGCAGTGGAAAAAGTCATAAAGTCAATATATGGCTAATAGGATAGTAACCAGCTGTCTTAGCCTAGGTTTCTCCTTGCTGAGATAAAACATCACGAGAAAAGCAACTTGGGAAAGGGTTTGTTGGGCTTACATTTCCACAACACAGTTCATCGTCAAAGGAAATTGGGAAAGAAACGCAAACAGGGCAGAAACATGGAGTCAAGAGCAGATGCAGAGGCCATGGAGGGGTTCCGCTTCCTGGCTTTCTTCCCCTGGTTTGCTCAGTCTGCTTTCTTATAGAACCCAGAACCACCAGACCAAGGATGGCACGACCCACAATCTGTTGGGCCCGCCCCATCAACTAACTACGAAAATGCCCTGCAAGATTGCCTACAGTCCAGTCTTTGGAGGCACTTTCTTTTTTTTTAATAATGTTTAGGGGTTTTCAAGACGATTCCCTTCTCTCAGATGACTTTAGCTTGTGTCAAGTTGACCTAAAATTATCCAGCACTCCAATCTATAGGAAAGTGAACCTAATGGTGTCTAACTATAAAAACACTCATCGTTACTACTCATAAGAGAAATACCTTAAAACCATACTGGTGATACTCTTCCTCCAGTTACATTAAGTTTGGTAATGTGGGGCAAAATAGCAGAAAATGATAACTGCTTTACATTTCAGGTAGAAATATAAACCACTGCTCTAGCACTCCTCTTCTCGGGCTTCATGTCCTGGATTCACCTGCTGTCATGGCCACCCTCGTCCCACAAGGATGACGCGACCACCGGAGCTCTTCTCACTGCAGTTTATTCCAGGACCTTTTTAACAATTGTATCTCTCGTCCCCTCTCTCCTTCCCCTCTCTCCTTCCCCTCTCTCCTTCCCCTCTCTCTCCCCTCTCCTTCCTCTCTCTTCCCCTCTCTCCTCGGGCAAACCTCTCCCAGCCCTTAAGTAGGCATGGGCTGCCAATCCCGGATTGCCAGGTGGGCATTGCCCACAGGCCCACGCATATGCAGGCAGCTGATAATCATTGCGTGATCATAGCATAGGTCAGGCCTTAGCCGTCTCAGGAGTTGATTATACATCTCCATCAGGTGTGACACCACGCAGCTCGCTACAGTTCCCCCTTTTGTTTTGTAAAACAACAGGTAAGAGTAGAGTAGAGGTCTGATCTCTGTTAAAAATGAAACATGTACTAGTGTCTGTCCAGGTGTCATCCACTCAGGGAACACTAGACCTGTCCGGTGCCTTTTTACAGAGGTGGGAGCCAGACACCAACCCACCCACATGCAATCAGACTTGCTCTTCTTGAGGCTGATGTATGCTTGCCTCAAGTGCAGTGCACAAGCCTCGCATCCTGTGCTCAAATATATAACCAAGCTTGAGGGGACTGTCCTGCTTCAATAGCCGTGAAGGCCTGAATGATCATAACTGCACTGCGATGCTGTGAAACCCTTATGTGACAGATGCACCACAGGCACACCAGGGAGGCAAGCACCATTAAGCCTGCCAGGGCTCCTACTCCCACCCACTCCTTCAGATGATCCATGGCTGTAGATGATCCAGGAAGATGGTTCTTCTGCCAGGCTGGTATCCATGCGTGTGGAACCTGCAGTCACAATCGTCACTCGCAGCTTTTCCAGTTGTTGTTCGAATTCACCAGACCAATAACCTAAAAGATATCTAGACAGTTCTTTAGACAGATTAGTTGCATGAGTCATATTGAATGCTGGTCACACACAGCCCCGGATGGATAGAAATGTCTGACAGACTAGGGTATAGACTTGCCTCTAATAACATACCCCAGCTGCCATACCCCCGTGGCACATTCATTCTTGTCAGCTGAGTGCGTGGAAGACACCTTCTCCCTCGTGCACCTCTTTGGCTTCCCTAACAGCCCAGCTGATCCTGCTTCTGCTAAGTGACCATATGCTGCACTCTCATGGGTTGTCTGATCTTACACAGGATTTAAAGATGAATGCCCATGGCAACAGGTGTTAAGATTGCTAGCAATAGGGTTCCCAATCGCCACTAGACCCAACCTCCCATTTGGGCTATGGTGTTCTACCAACCCTTTGGCTAAAACAGAGCACACAGGTACCTGCTCCTACAATAGGGCAGTCTCTTGATTTAAATTCGCTCTGCCACAGACTCTTCAGCGCATGCATAGCCTGAAACTGCCATTGTCTTTTCCTTGCCCCACAGCTACGCTGCGTTCTCGGGCAGCCCTGTGAGGTCTGTGTTCTAGCTTGTCTCAGCTCCAGCACTTGTTACTTTTGCTGATACTCTTGGCACTGCTGTGGCATCTGCCAGGCTAGGCACCGACTGGGCTGAGGCAATGTGCCTTCCACCACAGCCACCTAGCAAAGCTCTGCTGCAGCTCTGCTCCAGCTGCCTTCTAACCCCACTGCACTCGCTCTGGGTCCAAACTGGTGCATGGAGTGGAGTGGAACCCAGGAAAGCAGGCTTGCTGCTCTGCAACCACTGAAGGGTCCCCACTTAAATTATCTTATAGGGAATTTGGGCATTGTCAATCTCTCTGGCTACTTTCTGCTGAGCGGGGGCGTTGCATTCTTAAAGGTATTTACTACAATCTACTGCCATTTTCCAGTCGCACTCTTATTCCTGAACTGTAAGGTGGAGGTGTGGCAGGGCCTGGAGCTCCTTGGTCAGCAGCAGCTGCTCACACTCCACTACAAACTCTGGAGGTCTCGGTAATTCAAACCACATGAATATACCTCCCTTCCTTAGCGTACCTTGTTCAAAGGCAAAATCCAGATCTCTACCAAGCCTGTCCCAGGATGACACATTAAGATTGCCAGAGACGGCAAACCAAGGAACAACTGTGTCACATTCAGTCAAAAACCTCTCCAGAGTGCTCTGTAACAGCTCGTTAAGAGCCAGAAAAATCAGGTGTGATGTTGAAGCGCCCATTCTAAAATCCTATTCATCCTTTTATTTTCATTTTAAACCATCCACTTTGATCGTGGCCCTCACTTTAAACCATCCACTTTGGTCGTGGCTCTGACTTTAAACCGTCTGCTTTGGTTGCAGCCCTATTACCCCCACTCTCCCTTCTTCTACCAGCGAGAGTGGAAAACCCGCTTTTTGTTGCAGATCCCCAATCTTTACCTTGAGGTTTATTTGGTGCACCCCCTGACTGCAGCAAGTTCTGGGCTCCACGGAGAGAGGTTTGGAGGTTCCCCGTACGCTTGTCCCCGTACTAGGCCACCAACTGTCACGGCCACCCTCGACCGGCAAGGATGACGCGACCACCGGAGCTCTTCTCACTGCAGTTTATTCCAGGACTTTATTCACTTTCTCTCTCTCTTCCCCTCTCTCCTTCTTCTCTCTTTTTCCTCTCTCTTTCCTTTCTCTCTCTCTTCTCTCTCTTCTTTGACCTCTCTCCTCTCCCTGGACAAACCTCTCCCAGCCCTTAAGTAGGCACAGGCTGCCAATCCTGGATTTTTAGGTGGGCACTGCCCATAGGCCCATGCATATGCAAGCAGCTGATGATCATTGCGTAATCAGGCATAAGTCAGACTTTAGCCATAGGAGTTGCTTATACATCTCCATCAGTTGTGATTCCATGCAGCTCACTACAACCTGCCTTTGTATGAAATGGCGTGTAAACATGGTTGACGCCATAGCCTTGTATGTCATCAGAAGCTTCCTCCTGCAGCAGGTAGGAACAGACACAGAGACCCACAGCCAGACACTATGCAGAGACGGAGAGACCTTGGAACACACAGCTCTAAATGAGACATCTCCATCAAATCCCTCCCCTTACAGCTCAGGGAACCCCATGGAAGAGGAGGAGAAAGAGTGTAAGAGTCGTGAAAAAAAAAGTGTAAGAGCCAGAGGGGCTGGAGGACACCAGGAGAACAAGACTCTGCACCAACTGAGCAAAGCTCACATGAACTCCGAGACCGAAGAAGCAAGCACAGGGCCAGCGTGGGTCTGCACCAGGTCCTCTGTGTGTATATCACAGCTTTCAACTTAGGGTTTTTATGGGACTCTTGGGTGTGGGAATGAGTGGATCTCTGATTCTCATGCCTCCTCTTGGGCTCTTTATCTTCTATTGGGCTGTTCTTACCCAACTTTGATGTGATGGTTTTTGTCTTACTCATTATATTTTATTTTGTTATGTTTTGGTGCTATCTCTTAGAAGCCTGTTCTTATTTAAAGAGAGACAGAAAGAGAATGGATCCAGATTGGAGGAGAGGTGGGGGGCTGGGAGGAGGAGAAGGAGGGGAAACTGTAATCAGGATGTATTGTATGAGAAAAGAATCTATTTTTAATGAAAGGGGGGGAATAAAATACCCGGTAACAAAAAATATCAACAACTAAACAGCTCAGTATCTCACGCGGTTGTATGAGGCATTGTACTTTTAACTTTCAGATCCCCTTTGCTAAACATCCTGGGACATTTTCTTAGGGTATCGAGGAGTGTTTATGATTGCAGAATTAAAGCTGTAATATCTTTTTGTTTTGTTTTGTTTTTTTGAGACAGGGTTTCACTGTAGCTTTGGAGCCTGTCCTGGAACTAGCTCTTGTAACCCAGGCTGGTCTTGAATTCACAGAGATCCACCTACCTCTGCCTCCCGAGTGCTGGGCTTAAAGGCATGCACCACCACCACCCAGCTTAAGGCTGCAATATCTTTAATAAATGCACCCAACACCAAAAAAGAGTAAAAATACAAATGATATACCACAGACTATATGTTAATATGGCCTTGCAATTGTAGCCTACATAAGGTGAGGGTTTTATAAAACTATGATGTTTAATCTTGGTTGTCAACTTAACTGGACCTGGAATCAGCTGAAAGACAGATGGGGGGGCAAACCTGGAAAGGTTATTCAAAGTGGGAAGATGTACCCTCAATGTGAACAACACCTTCTGATAAAAGGAGGTCTACGTAGCTTAGATTTTTGCCTGCTGTTGTTCTTCACTCTCACCGGCAAGGTCATATACTCTGCTGCTGCTGCTGCTTTTACTGCACACCCTCCCTGAGTCCAGAACCCAGCTTCTTTGAACTTCCAACATCAACTAAAGACCAATGGCTCTCCAGGAATCCTCCAGACTTTTGGTGCTAGACTGGAACTGTTGAAGCATCCAGCCTCAAGGACTGGGCAGCTACTGGATTTCTTGGACTTTCAGGTGTAAGGCAGCCATTTTTGGATGGTCCACGCTGTATCTTGTAAGCCAGTTTAGTAAACCCTCTCTTAGTAAGTTTTCACTCTGTAGGTTCTGCTCCTCTAAGGAACCTTGACTAAGACACCACTCATAAAGAAGGATGCTTTATTGGGACTCAGGATGTAGCCTCAAGGGGCACAACAAACAGAGTCCAAGTTATAAAGGCTCATGCAAATCAGCAAATAATTTTCAGTTGTGGGCCACTGACATGATTAGCACGAGACCTAAGTTTCAAAAGTATGGCTAAGGCAAAAGACACATGAGTCACACAAGAGGGTATAAACCTCGTTGTTTGTCTAGTTTTAACTTTGTAATCATTTTTTCCTGTGGATAAGTACACCCAAACACAACTGATAAGCTGATGCGAAAAATCCAGTGTGAAGCCTCACAGCTTCAGGATGGCTGTTCTAACTGGGTAGAACTTTGTTGAGATGTATAGGCTTCGAGTCTGGCTAATCTTGCTATATTGAAGCACGAATAATAAAAACTCAGGGTCAGAAATTGGGATTCAACCTGAAGATTCAAAAAGCAAAACAGCCAGGCACTGGCTCTTAACTTGAACTCAGTCTGAAATGGCAATCCTGCCTCCTGGAATCTCAGAAGGAGATTGCACGTCTTGAGAGCTGTCTTCCCTGCTCCTCCTTATATTCCTCTCTAGGGCTTGGATTAAAGGCACGTACCACTGAGAGTAAAGGTGTGTGTTACAATAACTGGTCTATAAGGCTGACTGGTGGGACTGTTCTACTCTCAGATCTTCAGGCAGTCTTTATTAAAAATACAATTGAAATGCCACTACATTTCCCCTTTGTGTCTAAAAAAATACAAGAAGGCTATAACTAATATGAGAAAACTATGTACAATAAGTACAATGACTATATACAATATACACAGACAATAAACACATCAACAATGTCTAGTCCATTTGCATTTGACAAATTCAGAGAAAATATTTCATATCTATCCTATCTAGGTGAGTCCAAAGTCTTGTACCTAATTTACTTTCTATCACAACTTGCTTTCTGTGTCTGCTAAATTATAACTATAGCTATCTAATCTTCAACTCTCTCAGAGACCCAAGAAGTAAATAATATTAACTGAGTAAGCAGGAAGTGCAAGCAAGCAACTTCCAAAAAATGTGAGGAAAGACAGAAACAGCTGGCTGCCTGGACAGTCACCCTAAGTTTCTCTGCAACATTGGGGCACTCATCTTCTGCCTAGCATATTTGACAGACTTTTCTGTGACGCAGGATATTCTGAAACTCTATCCCTTCCTTGTCTTGAAAATGTTTGGCAGTCACTTCATTTTGTGCCCTGCTTGTCTAATTAGGACAACATAATGTCAGCTGTGGAGGCAGGGACATTTTCTTGCCCGGTGGCTTACTTTTGCCACAAAAGTAAACTCCATGTGGAGTTTCTTCAATACCCATTATCTTCTCTGAAGTAGATTGGTGCTACCAGGAGCAGACATGCCTCACTGTCATAAAAAAGAACTTAGGTTATTAAAACACCTTAAATGCCATATTCTGTAGATCCCTGAAGTATTTGAAGATGACCTTTCTATCTAAATTATATCTTTGTTTGACATTGAAAACATACCTAATATGACTATAAGTTCGATTATACTAGGTAGCTAACTACTAACCTATATTTCTTTATTATCCTAAGCAGTTGATAATAATAATTTTCAAGGACTAGAATTTTGCTCAGCAGGGCACGGTATTCTCAACTCCCTGTTCCACTGTATCTAATAAACACTCTGAGCCTGTAGAGCACTAAGGTCTCTCCACCAGAGAGCCCAGTCCACCTGATTGCAGCTTTCCTGTGTCTGTTTGTTCCTCAACTCCCAGTCAGGTCCATCCCGGGAGTCATGCTGGAGAAGGCATAGAGAGACACAGAAGAAATAAAGAGGAGTCACAGGATGTGGGGGTTAGTACAGGGATGTAGATTAATACTGAGTTTATATGTTATTTGTTCTATGAATCTATACAGCCGTGTGTTTGTATTTGTATTCAACCCTATGTTTACCTTTTGAAAGGTCAGTTCTATTGAAACATAATCCATATACCACATAGTTCATCCAAATGACCCAAGTGGCTTTTGGAATAGTCACAGAATTGGAAGCCATCATCCCAAACGATTTTGAATACTTCCATCATTCCACCTTCTCCCAAAACCCATGTCCACTCGCAGACATTTCCCATCTCCCCCACCCATCCCGGCACCCCCTACTCTACTTTCTGCCTCTGTGGATCTGCCTGCTATATGCGGTGTTGGCTCCTACTTCCTCTTCCTGTACAAATTTGATCCACGTGTTCATTTACAGCTACTTCTGCTTACTTTGCTGCAATCCAAACATCTCCAACTGCCACCATTCTTTATTTAGCTTCCTTTCTATAAATGTTCTACGGCAGTAACAAATGACATCTGCCAACTTCCCCATGGCCACTGTCCTTAGCTGACATAGGATCTCTCACTAGTTTTCTGCTTTATTCCTCTGCAGCTCTCTGTTTCTCCTGATGCTTCACCTGCCATGGGGTAGTTAGTACTCCTCAGGGTACAGTCCTGGGACCACTGTCTGTCTGTCTCTGTCTCTGTCTCTCTCTGTCTCTGTCTCTCTCTCTCTCTCGTGTGTGTGTGTGTGTGTGTGTGTGTGTGTTCGCACGCACACGCACGCACAGTGTGTGCAGGTCAGAAGACAGCCTTGGAGAGCCAGCGCTCTCCTTCCATCGCGGGTTCTAGAGATCTACCCCGGGTTCTGTCAGGTCGGGCTGGCCACTGCTTTTTCCCCGTTGGGTCATCCCACGAGTCCTCTGGTCTTCTAATGAAATGCCAATGCTGTGCAAACAGCTGCTAGAATGCATTTGTTAGGGAATAATGACAAGGACTTAATAGCTTTCTTGTTGGGCACTGGCTAACTTTGCAGGTTCGAAACCTGTGAGCTGAGAGACAGCTGAATTTGCCTGTATTCAACCTGAAACTTACTAACCAAGTCTGCCTCTGCTACTTCGCAAACCCAGAGAGTGACCAGAAATTGGTCTGTAGGTTTAGAATCTTTCATTCCCTTAGGCCCTCCCCGAATCAAAAGGTGGCATCAATTTCCCCATTTTTAAAGCCAGAGCAGGCTTTGAGACAGCCTCATGGCACCAGGGTTTGATGAATATTGGCTACACAACTTGGGGGTTAGACTATCAAGTCATGCGGGGCCGCTTTGTTGTCTTGTGATGCTGGCTCTAGGCTGGCAGTCAGCAAGTTGGAAGGAAATAGGGGGCCCTGTGGGAAGCTCACGTAGACAGGGTCTGAGCTTCGTGGGCCACAGCCCTAACTGAGCGCTCAAGTAATTGGCCGGCCATATACATGAACTATCTTTTTTTTTTTTTTTTTTTTTTGGTTTTTCGAGACAGGGTTTCTTACATGAACTATCTTGAAAATGAAGCCTTTAGCCCTCAGTTGACTCATCCCTGTTGATGCCCCGCGAAGTATCTATGACCGCTGAGTCATGAGAAATAGCTGAGATACTCTCCAGAAATAAGCCATTGGTGCTAGAAATTTAACTCTATGTGGAGTGCTTGCCTATGTAAGCAAGGCTAAGGGTTTGCTCCCCAGGGATGCAAAATGAGATAAAATACATAGAAGTAATTGAATCAAAGAGAAAAGGAGGAGGAGAAAAAGAAGGAGGGAAAGGAGGAAGAGAGGAGCAAAAGTTGTTTTCATGGCTCAGCCTCCTCCAGACCAGGATCCAACACTGCATTCACAATCCACTTAGACAATTCTGAGAAGAAAAAAAAAAATGTCTTGTTTGGAACGGGGTTTGTTTGGGTCTGGTGTAGCCCAGGCTGGCCTTAAACTCTATGTGTAGCTGAGAATGGCCTCAAAATCCCAATCCTCCCTCCAGCCTCCACCTCCCAAGGGCTGGGATTACAGGGGCAGTACATCACCACTCTCAGCCGAGAAGAGTGACTTTGTCTCTGGGCAACCGTCACGGTGTGCAGGCCTGTAAAGTAAGACAGCCAAGATGCCCCGAGGATATGTACTCTTAGGCACAGTCTGTAAAATCATCTGTGGCCATGTCTATTGAACAGCACTTTTCCATCACTCCCTGCCTCTGGAAGCTAGTCGTGTCAGTAATGGAGAATTGTTAGTAGTTGCCTATGGGGCTCATCACTCCCTCACCGGGGTGCTTTACCCAGCTAAGTGGCTTAGCAAGAGTGAACTCTGTAACTCATTTTGTAGGCTGGAGGCTTTAGGAAAAAACAGTCGTCACTGGAACACCAGGGTCCGGAGCCATGAGGCTGAGAAAAATAACTGGAGGAAATGCTATTCACTAGAGGTGGCCGAGAACTCGAGTCACTGGAGCAGTAGTTGTCACAGGTCGGGGAGACAACTGGTCAGTAAAGCGATTGCTGCACAAGTCTGGGCCCCGGAGTCCGGTACTCAGAACCCATATAAAAGCCTGGGCAAGCCGGGCTGTGGTGGCGCACGCCTTTAATCCCAGCACTCGGGAGGCAGAGGCCAGTGGATCTCTGAGTTTGAGGCCAGCGTGGTCTCCAAGAACAAGTCCCAGGACAAGCTTCAAAGACAGCCAGGGCTACAAAGAGGAACCCTATCCGAAGAAACTCCGTCTTGAAACAAAACAAAACAAAACCCTGACATGACGGCAAAGCACTGTAATCCCAAAGCTGGGGAGGCTGAGACAGGCAGATCTTTGAGGCTCACTGGCAAGTCAGCCTAGTGCGACTGGCCAGCCCAGGACCTAATGAGATAGCCAGCCTCAAAAAAACAAGGAGAGTATTGGGATATGGGTCCGTAGATAAGGCCCTTACTATGGAAGCATGAGGATTCTGAGCTCCTGCTGGGAGGTGGGAGGCAGAGACAGGAGAACTCTCTAGCGTGGAGACAAGCTGGCCTGATTTACAAAGCACAGAACAATGCTGGTCCCAAAGTAGTGAGTTGTCTCAGTTGATTGATTGTTCAGTCAGTTACAGATTAGCAAAGCGTGGAACAAGGTAGAAAGCAGGGCCCCACACCTGAAGTTATTCTCTGACCTCTAACATGTGTGTCATGGCATGTGCCTGTACTCATACAGGTACACAAGTATAGACACAGAGATGAAAGAGAGGAAGGAAAGAGGGAAGGGAGGGAGGGAGAGAGGGAGGGAGGGAGGGAGGGAGGGAGGAAGGGAAGGAGGGAGGAAGGGAGAGACTAAGGATGGAAGGGAGGGAGGGATGACCATAATAGGTCTTTCTTTGGATTGCCAGCTCCAAAATATGGAGACTTTATTAATTATGAAAATTTGACCTTAGCTTAGGCTTGTTTGCAACTAGCTCTTAAAACTTAAATTAATCCATTCAATCTATGTTCTGCCACATGGCTCATTACCACCTCTCAATACCATACATCCAACTTCCTCTGTGTATGGTTGGTGAATCTCCTGCGTCCAATTCTTTTCTTTTCCAGAAGTCCTGTATATCCTTTCCTGCCTAGCTATTGGCCATTCAGCTCTAGTAAACCAATCAGCAGGTACCTTAGGCAGCTGAGGTAAAAACAGAGACACATTTCACACAGTATACAAAAAGATTATCCCAACAGTTGACAGCTCCTAAAGAATGACACCTGGGGTTGACCTCTGACCTCTACACACACACACACACACACACACACACACACACACACCAAAGAGATAGAAAAGAAATCAGGGCCTGAAGAGATGTCTTTTTAGTTGATCTTCCAGAGGACCCAGCTTCAATTTAGCCACAAGGCGGCACATAACAATCTGTAATTCCAGTCCTAGGTGATCTGATGCCTTCTTCTGGCTTCTGTGTGTATTAGACACGCATGTGGTGCACAAACATGCAGGCAAAACACTCATACACATAGAGTAAAATAGTTTATAAAAAGAAATTAAACATGGTACTTTTAACATGACCATGTATAGCTCTCAGAAACAACTATATTTCCTTTTTAAACTTTCTTAATATTACATTTACTGGGTTTATGTATGTATGTACATGTATATGGTATTGAGGTGAACACATATGAATGATGTTAGGGCTCAAACCAGGAACAAATGGCAAACCGATGTACGCATTTAACATATCAAAGTGAACCTGGTCAGCCACCAGGCTCTCCCAACATCCCTCAGTCCCTACCTGTTACAAGGTATGACTGGCATGCCCTGCCTCCTGCCCTCAACTTTTCCAGCCCAGAGGCTGGGCTGCCCTTCCCTATATAATTCAACCATATTGGTTACCCCATTCTGTTTTATCTACCCTTTACTCTCTTGACTTTCCCCTCCCGCTTCTCCTCATGAGGGCCTGCTTAGGGTCATGTTCATGCTGGACTCTCCCAGATGTCCCTGCCTGTGGCTATACTTTCCCTTTTATTCACAAGAAACCCTCCCCTCCACCATACCCAGGAGCAGTCCTGGCCTTCCTTTTTTATGTTATTTTTTCCATTCACATACCACAGCTCCAGTGGGGAAGCCAGAGGACAGCTTGCAGGAAGCTGGGGTTCTCTTCTCCCACCACCTGAGTCCCAGGGATTGAACTCAAGCCGCCAGGCATTAGTAGCAGACGCCTTCATCACCAAGTCCTCTCGCCCGCCTCCTTCACCTTCACAACCCGAAACTTCAGCATTTCTCTCTTTCACTGAGCTGGCGCTTAAAGAATCTGAGTCAGTTATTTTAAGAAATGTCCCCTACCCGTTCCAGCCCAGTGGTTCCTCATGCCTTGATTGAGGTTTGGGGTCCCCTGGGAGGAGATAAACACTGAGGTGAGTACACAGTCTCTTCTTGAGGCATCTTAACTGGAGGAGCCCCATCAGTCAGCCCCCGGGGGTTGAGGTTAGCTGCACACCTGATCCACATGTTATCTGGTTTCTCCACTAAATAGCTATAATTTTCTCCTTGCAAATGGCAAGCTGTCTTCTGAGACACCTCAGGGCTGAGGAAATATCCTGTCCCTTAGCAGACATTATCTCTAAATTTAGCGATCACTGCTTCCTGCCCAAACTTTTTTTTTAACTGTGAAGACTGTAAAGCAGTATTCCAATCTATTCCTTCCACTTATCCTGCATGCCCTCCCCTCTCCCCTCTGTTTAATCAGTTCACCTGTCAGTATGAAATGGATGGGTTTCTCGTGTGTGTGTGTGTGTGTGTGTGTGTGTGTGTGTGTATGTATGTGGTCTATATGTATATGGGTATGCAAGTCTACATGTATGTGGGTGAAAGTGTGTGCGAAGGTGTGCATAGATGTATGAACATGCATGTGAAGACCAAAAGTTGGTACTGGGTGTCTTGCTCAATTTTCTAAACCTCATATACTGAAGCAGGTTCTCTCACTAGAACCCAAAGTTCACCAATCCTGTTAGCCAACTTGTTTGGCAATTCTATCTCCTGAGTGATGGGATTACACACAGGCTATGAAGCTATCCTGAAATTTACCTGTGATCTGGCAATCTGAACTCTGGCCTTCACAGTTGCATGGCAGGCAGGTCTTTTCCAAACTAAGCCATCTTGTTGGCTGTTTGTTTTGTTTTGACAGAAAGCTACCTTTAGCCCAGGCTGGTCTCGAACTTGCTATGCAGTGAAGGATGACCCTAAACTCCTGATCCTCCTGTCTCCACTTTCCTAGAATACTATAGGCATGCACCCCTACACACTGCTTTACACGGTCCTTGTGCAGAAGTGGACTTTAGTTTTAGATTTAGTTTTAAGATAACCCAAGGGACAAGATCTCCTGAATAAATTGGGAGCACAGGGACTATGGGAGAGGGTAGAAAGGGAGGGGAGAGGATGGGAGGGGAGCGGAGAAAAATATATAGCTCAATAAAAATGATAAAAAAGAAAAACCAAAAACAAAAAAACAAACAAAAAAATAACCCAAGGGAATTCTAGTATGTTCCGGGAGCACACATGTTTTCCTGTTTATTCAAGTCTTTTGTGTCTGAAGGATTTTATTTTGGTTAACTCTATTAACTGCAGAGTTCTTGAGGTTAGAGCACATTAATTATTTCTTTTTTAAAATATTTATTTATTATGCATACAATATTTTGTCTGTGTGTATGCCTGCAGGCCAGAAGAGGGCACCAGACCTCATTACAGATGGTTGTGAGCCACCATGTGGTTGCTGGGAATTGAAGTCAGGACCTTTGGAAGAGCAGGCAATGCTCTTAACCTCTGAGCCATCTCTCCAGTCCTTAATTATTTCTTTTTGGTCCTCCTATCAGGCGTAATGCTTAGACGCCAAAGGTGCTTAAACTACTAGTTAATGAATGAAGGGCGATTTGGGGTTCTTGCCTTACCTCTCTCAAAAACAACCCACCTGCTCTGTCCCCAACAGAGCTTCTAGTCTCTGTTTTCTTTTTTGTATGTGTACATATGAGAGTGTGTAGTGTGCGTGCGTGCGTGCGTGTGTGTGTGTGTGTGTGTGTGTGTGTGGTATAGGCATGTGCCCCTGTGTACAGAGGCCAGAGATGGGACACCCTGTTCCTGCTTTCATTCCTACAAGACAGGGTTTTCAACTGAATCTGGAGCAAGGCCAGTTAGCAGCAAATTCCAGGAATCACCTGCCTCTCCCCATCCCCACCCCCAGCATTAGGGTTACAAGGTCGTGTAGCCACACCTGGCTTTTTGCGCGGAGTGTGGGGTTTGAACTTGGGTTCTCATGCTTGCACACACTCTTACCCGCTGAACTATTTCCCCAGGCCTGCTGTATTTGAAGACCTAGGTGGACGTGGAGAGTGAAAGTAAGGATAAAAATTGTCCTTGTGTAAGGCTGGGGATATCACTGGCTAGGCACTTGTCTAGTATGACAAGACTATTGCTTCAGTTCCTAGTGCGGGGTGCAAAAAAAAAAAAAAAAAAAAACTGGTCAGGAAAATTCTCGATTAAAGTATGCAGAATAGTTCTGAGTGAAAATAACATAGCTGGCACCTTAAATCAGGTTTGAAGAATTCCTTCTCACGAGTGTGGTGGTTTGAATGAGAATGGCCCCCATAGGCTTCCATGTTCGAATGTTTGGTTCCCAGTGAGCAGAACTAGTTGGAGATGATTAGGAGGTGTGGACTTGTTGGACAAGGTGTGTCACTGGAGCAGGCTTTGAGGTTTCAAACATCAAGTCAAGCCCAGGCTGTCTTCTTTGGCCTGCAGCTTGAGGATCTGATGTGAACTCTCAGCTCCTTTGCCAGCACCGTGTACCGGCTGCTGTGCTCCCTGCCGTGATGATCAATGATGCCTGAAACTTAAGCAAGACCCAATAAATCGTTTCCCTCTAGAAGCTGCCTTGGTCACGGTGCCTGTTCATCAATAGAACAGTAACTAAGACACTTAGCATCCTCCAGTTTGTGTTTATGTCACGAGTGCCGACATTAGTTCGGCGGTGAGGAGAGGCCAGTGGTCACTGTCTGTGAGGTGAGAGACCTTGATGACACTTTCAGGCACTGGCCACCAGCACAGCCTTGCAGAAATCGATGCAGGATGTACATAGGAGTGACCTAAAGAAGGCAATCTCATCAGAGGCGTGTGTGTGGGTGCCATGTATGCAGGTGTGAGTGCATGTGTGTGCGTGTGCATGTGTGTGTGCACGTGCAGAGGCCAGAGGTTAACCTCGGGTGTTTTCCTTCAGGAGCCATCCTCCTTGTACTTTGGAATAGGCTTGAATCTCTGCAGGTAGGCTGGCCGGCCAATGAGAAGCGGGGCTCCATCTGTCTCTGCCTCCTCGGCCCTGCGATCATTATTAGTGCCACCACACCCAGCTCTCCAGGAGGTGCTAGGGAGTGAAGCTGCATCCTCATTCTTTACACGGCAAGCACTTGACCTGCTCCCCAGCTCCTCTTCTGAATTTGGGCCTCTGACGTCATGAAAGGTTTATGGTATAATTTATGGCTTTTCAACCACGTTTTAGCTTGTATGACTAAGTAAAGCTTGCTGGTTTATTATATATATAAAAAAACAAACTTAGCTCTGCAAAAACATATGCTCGCCATATATAATTGAACTTAATGGCTATCTAAAGCCTTCCTTCTGCCTTGGTCTGAAAACATAATCCCAATTTGGGAGCAGAACTGACAATTTAGTTGATTTTTTTTTTTCACTTCTCAGAGTTGCTGTAGAGGGAGAAGGGCTCAAGTCCTATTAAGGAAGAGCTGTGGGGAGAGAGAGCTGTTCGGAGCGCCTGTAATTTCATGCATTTCAGATGCAAGTAGAAAAGGCTGGGGCATATATTTCAGTGGGAGAGCACTGGCCTAGCTTGTGCAAACCTCTGGACTGAATCCTCAGCTAAACAGACAAACAAGGAAACAATTACATATAAGCTGAACTCTCTTCTAACCAGCAGCAGGCTCTGGGATCCACTCTGTCTCCCTGGATCCTTCACTGTGGTCAACTCAGATGTCTGTCTTAGGTAACCCTCTTGAAGGCCCTATGGGACTGACTGTTACATATAATCTACTGATCAGAACTGCTGACCCGAGAGATAATGGGGTGGCTCTGAGGGTAAAGATGCCCCTGCCAAGCTTGACAACCTCCAGTTCCACGTGGTGGAATGAGAAAACTGACTCCTGCGAGTGGTCCTCTCCCTTCAGACCCTGTGGTCATTCATGTCCTCCTCCCCATAATACAATAAACAAATTAAAATGTAACTTAAAAAGAAAAACGTATTATTCCCATGGTGGTATATGTATGTCTTTTTCTGTCCTGTCAACCAGCTCCCAAATAACAACATGGAAGTTGTTAATTATGAAAGTCCAGCCTTAGCTTAGGCTTGTCCCACTAGCTCTTATAACTTAAATTAACTTATTTATGTTAATTTACATTTTGCCTCATGTCTTTTTACATTATCTCTGTACTGCCCATCCTGCTTTCTCAGTGCATCTAGCTTCTCCTAAACACTTGGATTCCTCCTCCTCTTTCTCTCTTTACCCGCCTATACCTCCTGTCTAGCTAATGGCCATTTAGCTCGTTATTAAACCAATTGCAGCGATATACCTTCACATAGTGTACAGATACCCTACAACAGATGCGTGTAACCACAGCTTACTTGGCAAACTACAGCAGAAGGAATAGTAAGGTTGAGGCTAGCCTGGGCAGAAACTGAGCAAGCTCTTACTTCAAAATAAAAAAGTTTTAAAGGGTTGGGGGTGATCTCAGTAGAATGATGCTTACCTAACATAAACAAGATCCTGGCTTGATCCCAGTATTTCAACCAACCAATCAAAATCATTCCCTACAAGACACATCACAAACTCACATGGTGGAGTCCCCCCATATCTGCCAGAGAAGGGCTACAGTGTTCAGCTACTCCAGAGAGACCTCAAGACCAAACTGAGGACATTTTGACAAGAAGGCTCTGTTTTGGCCTTGTGTGTCTCTTTCTTCACAAGACTCTTCATGTGTTGTGGCCTTGTTTCTTGCCTCCTCCTGAGTCCTGTGAGAGTGTGAAGACCCAGTTGCTTTCTCCTTCCCCTCGTGGCCCACCTCACCACCTGTTCTATCACCTGGCGTCCTTGGACCACACAGGCAAAGTGAGTGAAGTCCCCACCAGAGGGGACTTCTGGGAGTCTTTATTAGCCAGCTGGCAACTCTCCTGGGCTGGGATCCTAATGTAGCCCTGAGCCTTTCTCAGGGTGAACTTTTAAGCACAAAAAACCCACATCCTGGGTTGACATCCTTCAGTTAACAAGAACAGTTAGCCAGAAGCAGAACTACAGAAGCCAAAAAGCAAGGTCAGTACATTCAGGGACTTTCCTAGAACTCTGATTTTGATGGATTAGGTCTTTGTTTTCTCGTTGGCAGGTGGTACTGTCCCTGTGTGGTATTGTACGACCCGAATGGTACTTCTCTCATTGAGTCAGCTGTGCTAAGGTCTGGGGGCCTGCTACAACAATGACCCTCTAATCTCAGATTCCTCAAATCAGTTCTTTAAATTGTAATGCAAGAGGTCCTAACATTCCTCTGTTCGTTCTTGGAACTCTGGGAGCAGAGGGTGTAGAGGCCAGACCCTGTCTTCGCCCCGGACTCCTGTTCTCAGTGGACAGATCTTTTCTTTCTCTTCTCTTCTCATCCCTTCTCTTGCCTTTTCTATTTTCTGAGGCAGGATCTCACGTATTCCAGGCTGTCCTTGCACTAGATATATAGCCAACAATGACTCTGGCCCTTCTGCCTCCACCACCCGAGTCCTGGAATTATATTCACATGCCACCACCCCCAGGTTATGTGGTGCCAGGACCCTGTGCGTGTCCGACAAGCGTCCTATCAAATATACTGCAACCCCAGACTGGAGATTTTAGTCAAGAGCAGTGACAGGCAGAGGGGCCCTGGGGCCTTCAGAACATTCTCTGGACATTTGCAATGGCCTTCCTGATGGCACAGAGAAAAGGCTGACTGCGGGAGTGAAGAAGCTTAACTGCTAAGTCTGTCCCATGGACACGATCGCTATCCCCATAAAAGTCCATCTCTGTCTCATCAGCGTCCCTTCCGGGGTCAATGGCTTTGGAGGTTCTTGAGGATAGACCCCTATTGCTCACAGTTGGCTTTGTAAGAAATAAAACCTGATGCTCATTCTCAAAATAAAGTGTCTTGAGTCAGCTTTGGTCAAATTACAGATACACAAAAATCAACCCCCACAAAACTCTGCTAGTCTAGTAGCCCCCCCCCCCCCCCCCGCCAAAAGTAGGCGTTTAGGGTAAGACGTTATCACAGCCAAGCTCGCCTAATTACCTCGAAGATACAACACGATCATGAGCCTGATAATCTTTGAAACAAGCAGGATGTGAGACAGAGATGAACCCATTGTGCTGGCTGCTGTCCTGTCAATGTGACCCAAGCTCCAGTCGTTTGGGAAGAGAAACCTCAATGGAGAAGATGCCCCAGCAGACTGGCTGGCGGGCAAGCCTGTGACGCATTTTCTTGATTAGTGACTGACGTAAGAGGACCTAGCCCGTCGTGGGCAGTGCCGCCCCTAAACTGGTGACCCTGGTATAAGAAAGCCAGATGAGTGGACTATGAGGAGCAAGGCAGGAGGGACATTCTTCCACAGGTTCTGCTGAAGTTCCTGCCTTGAGTTCCCTTCTGGACTTCCCTCAGTGACAGAGTGTGAGCTGTGAGTTAATGGCTGAAATAAATCCTTTCCGTGCAGGCTGCTTCTGGCCAGGGTGTTTTATCACAGCAATCGAAATCCTAACCACGATACCCAGCCACAGTATTTGTTAAGAAGGAGATGTGTGAGACTCCGCATTCCTGGCTACTCAGTCAATGAGGAAATCAAGGAAGGGACCTGTGTTAGGGTTTGAAAACTGTCCTCTGCCCTCAATGAGCAGGCTTGTCATTCTGGGATGGCACCTGGCTTTGTAAAGTCACAAAAGCACCTGCCTTGCTCTCATTACTCTCAGTCCCTAGTGTTCTTATTAGGAAGTGAGAGTTCTCTTATTAGAAGGTGTAAGTCTCTGTTTCCTATTGTGTGATGCTATTTCTGGGGCTCCACGAACAAATGTTCACTTACCCCAGGGAATCAATTACAGATGAAAATGTGGATACCACTAAAGTCCTGTTCTGATGAACCACGAAGTGTTACTGGGTCTTCTTATAGGAATATGGGTGAAAAGGTACGTACAGGACTGAAGACAGCCATATCACCAAAATCCCACCCCAGTGTGGGTGATAGCCCACTACAGCTGGAAGCTCTGAGCACAGTGCCCAGTCACAGGTAGCTCAACAGATTAAAGGGTGCCTTTTCCAGGCAGCTCAGCTCTCGGCTTTCTCAGCAGTCCTTACTGCTTATATCTGCTTGGAGAGGAAGGAGCCTAGTCTTTCTGGCCGGTTTCAGGGACTTCCTGAAACTACTGAGTTGTTTACTTCCTTAGCTTAACGAAACACCCTGCGGTATGGACTATTTCACCTCCCAGTAAACATCCTGTTGTGTTTTCTGAGCTTCCCTCCAACACGGAAATGATGTATAGTAGCTTTACGTTATTTTTCTAAAGTCTTTGGAATAGACAGTAGTGTGTCTGTTCATACACATACGCAGCCTAGTGATTCTCTTGTTTCTGTTTGCCCAGTAGTGGGATTATAGATGTCCAACATGCCTACCTTTTTAAAATTTTTATTTATGTGTATGTGTATTTTGCCTGTGTGTATGTCTGTGCACCATGTGCATACCTGGTGCCTGAGATGGGCAGAAGAGAGTATCAGATCCCCTGAAATGTTAGTCATTATGTGGGCTCTGGGAGATGAACGTGGGTCCTCTGGAAGAGCAACAGGTGCTCCGTCATTGAGCCTTCTCTCTAGGCCCTGGGCTTCAAATGTTTGTCTTAATTACATTTATTTGTGCATCTATTTATTTAGGAAGTATGTTGTGTGCTTTTATGTCACTGAATTAGTGTGAAAGTCAGATGACGGCTCTCAGGAGTCACTTCTCTCCTTATGCTGTGTGGGTCTTAGGAACCAGACTCAGATGGGCAGGTTTGTGCTAAGCACCTTGCCTGGGAGCCATCTTTCTGGTTGGCGTCTTCTTTCTTTCTTTCTTTCTTTCTTTCTTTCTTTCTTTCTTTCTTGCTTGCTTGCTTGCTTGCTTGTTTGCTTTTCTTCCGTCTTTCCTCCTCCCCCTCCCTCCCTGTCCCTCCCTTCCTTCCTTCTTTCCTTCCTTCTTTCCTTCCTTCCTTCCTGTAACAAGGAACTATAACTCAGGTCCTCCTGCTTGCTCAGAAGTATTTTCACCAACTGGGCTCTCTCTTTAACCCCAGACAGCATTCTTTGCTCTGTATCCCTGGCTGGCTTAGACCTCTCTGTAGCCCAAGATGGCCTTTAACCAGCAATTCTCCTGGTTCTACCTCCCAAGTGCAGGGATTACGGGCATATCCCAATCCATTCCAATTAATTCTTAAGGAATTTGGCAATTTGTACACCACAATTTCCTTACCAGAAAGCCTCCAGCTAGATAGTAATTTTGTGCTTCTTTGGCCAGCTTAGAGTGTCATGTCTCCACACAGAACCAGAGAGAGAGACTCAGATCCATTCTTTTGACCACTAATTGAAGTCCTGCAGGTTCAAAACTGGTTTTACAAGTTGCTGAAGGAGGGATAGCCCCAGTGACCTGCCTAATGCTGTTGGCTGGCAACAGGCCCAGACTGGGCCACTCACAAGCCTTACCCTGATGCCTTGGATCTAGAAACAGGTGAAAGTGAGTCTTTGCTAGTGCCAGAACTGAAAAGCACAGGGTGTCTCTCAGTGGACGCTTTCCCTCCCTGAACCAGCAAAGACCGAGGAAACGAAGAAGAACCGAGAAAGCCTGAAGACGAAGAAGGAGGGGGCAGCATTTACATGTGTTTCCAGAAACTGCTGGGGGCGCTGCTGTTTCTCATTGAGTTCCTGGTTAGGAGAAGCTCATCACAGTGACTCCCCGCTTTGGGAAAGGCGTAATTGAGTTGGGTTTCTGTCTCTTGCAGTCAAAGAGGTAGAGGGAAATGTAAGTAATTCCTGGCTTCACTGTAGAAAGAAAGAACAGTTTTGAAACTGTCTGAAGAGGCTGCCGGGGGACTGGAGAGATGGTTAGGAGCACTGGCTGATCTCCCAGAGGACCCAGATGTGATGCTCAGTACCTGCATGATGACTTGCAACCCTCTGTGACTCCAGTTCCAAGAGACCCAATTCCCTCTTCTGGTTTTTGGATAAATGGAGCACAAACCACACATGCCGGCAAAACACCCATACACAGAAAGTAATAGAACAAAAGAGAAGAAGAAGTTGCTGAAAGCCAGCCAGGAATACCTTTGCTTTGTGATAACAGCTTGACATTTTTTTCTTCCACTTTCCTACAGATAAACATAAATGAAATCATGATTTTTGTTTGGTGTGATTTTTTTTAAAGCCCATGCCCTTATCACTTACAGATTATACTGTAGGCATTTCTATGTCAACATCCTTCAAAATGTAACTATTGTCCATGGTAATTAATGTCTTTGATAGAGATCCAACTATGTGGGTACAAGTGCAAGAAACAACCCCACTTGGCTCTTTCCATTTCTAAGAATAAGATCTGTGATGTAATTAATAGGAAAGAAGAAAGTTGGTCAACACAGAGAGGCAACAGATCTCTGTCAAGTGGGAGAGAGAAAAAGACCCTGTATAATGCAGATTCCTTGGGAAATATATCACTGGTAAAAAGCCAGTGTTTTCTTTTCTTCTTCACCATTTACCCAAACAGAGGGAAGTGGCGCTAGAGAGAAAACGTCAACATTTTCTAAGCAGCCCCTTAGCTGCTTAACAAACTTGGCTCCTTAGCTGTAACAGGTACTGGGCTGTGCACATTACACAAGAGCCCTTTAAACATATTCAAATATTTGCCAGGCAGTGATGGCACAGGCCTTAAACCCCAGCACTCGGGAGGCAGAAGCAGGTGGATCTCTGTGAGGTCAAGGCCAGCCTAGTCTACAAGAGCTAGTTCCAGGACAGGCTCCAAAGCCACAGAGAAACTCTGTCTTAAAAAAAAAATATTCAAATATTTATCTGTAATATTGAGTTAGCAAATGGGTATTTCTAAGTCCCTTATCGATACTGTAAGAGAAAAGACACCAGTCTAAGCCTGGGCAGAGTGTCATGGTGGATGAGTATTTATAAAACTAGTATTATGTTAATATAAAAGTCATGGTGAAGTACCCAGGAGGGTCCCAGGCTTCCTGACTTGCCTTCCCTGGAGGCTGCACTCTATAAACCTCATGGCTGGCAGCTGAGTAGCACATAGATAGTTTCTGACCTGGGAACCTTTCTCAAGACTCTGGGCATTGCTTTCATTTTGTGAAGGCAGACAGGGCTAGTAATGATGGCCCCAAAAGGGAGCTCACAACTTTACTCTAATGGTGTAGGAGGCTGCTTGTTTGTTTCTCAGCCACTCAGACCCAAAATAACCACACAGAAACTATATTAATTAAATCACTGCTTGGCCTATTAGCTCTAGCTTCTTACTGGCTACCTGTTACATCTTAATTTAACCCATTTCTATTAATCTGTGTATCACCATGTAGCTGTGGCTTACCGGCAAGTTTCCATCCACTGTCTGTCTCTGGCAGGGCTACATGGCTTCTTCTGACTCCGTCTTCTTTCTTCCAGCATTCAGCCTAGTCTTCCCTGCCCAGCTCTATTCTACCCTGCCATATGCCTAAAGTAGATTCTCTATTAATCAACGGTAATCACAGCATACAGAGAGGAATCCCACATCACTCTAAGGGCAATCAGAAGGCCCTGTAGCTCATAAGCTGCTAAATTCTCTCTGCTCTGGTTGCTTCCATGGAAAATGTCTCTTTTCATAATCCCTAACAATAATCTATAACCATTTGTCCTTATGCCCACAGATAAGTGTAGTATTCACCCCATCAAGGAAACCTCTCTTTGCAACAGGTGGAGATCATTACAGAAAACCACAACCAATCAAAATATAGAGTGGTGGAGCCCAGTGGATACATCCAGAAAACACTCTTGCACCTAAGGTTCGGTGTTACGGGATATTTGTTCATGCTATGTGAAGCTGTGTCTGTCTTTTGCCTCACCTGTCTAAGGCACCTAAGTAGTTTAATAAAGAGCTGTCTGGCCAATAGCCAGGCAGGCAGGAGAGAAGATGTGGGTCTTCCAGGCAGAGAAAGAACTCAGGGGTTAGAATCTGGTGTGGCAAGGGATGCCAGTGATTGACACACAGAGGGAGTTGGACATAGGAATGGAGGAAAGGCAAAAAGCCACGTGATAGAATGTACATTAATTGAAATAGGTTAGTTTAAGTTATAAGAGCGAAAGCCAGTTGGTGGTGGCACACACTTTTAATCGTTGTACTCGGGAGGCAGAAACAGGTGGATCTCTGTAAGTTCAAGGCCAGTCTGGTCTACAGAGCAAGTTCCAGGAAAGGCTCCAAAGCTACAGAGAAACCCTGTCTTGAAAAACAGACAAGCAAACAAACAACAACAAACAGAGTTTTAAGAGTTAGTTGGGGATAAGCCCAAGCTAAAGGCCAAGCTTTCATAATTTGTAATTAGTCTCTGTGTAATTATTTGGGGACTGGTGGTCCAAAGGAAGTTCAATAAGGAAGATTGGTATACGTGGAGGTCCGGCCTATTATACAAAAATAGGGTCTGAGAAAGCTGAGAAAAGTCCAGGACACAGAGACCACTGCTTGTGGACATACAGAGGTGTGGCTCCTTTAAGGGGCCCTGCTATGCCCCTAAAGCACTTGAATGGCACTCTACTAGAAAGAATGGGAAACTTAGATAGAAACACCTGCCATAGCATGAAACCAGCAACTCTGCAGAGCTGGGGCGGTTAAATGTGGCTCCCAGCAGGGGCCCAGGGGCATGAAGCTCAGCTCTCACTGACCCAAAGCAGAGCAGAGCCAGCTGCCAGGACCATGTGCTAAGCAGGGCCACTAACGGTTTGGCTCACGTGGTCAGAGACTGCTGCAGACACATAGTAAAGCCAGATCCAGATGAAGAATCCTCTAAATCGGTACAGGGGAAGAATCTTAGGTACTCAGAGATGCCAGTGAGACATGGAGGGGGTCAGATGTATGGAGGAGAGGTAACAAGCCATGTGGCAGAACATAGATTAATATAAACGGGCTAATTTTAGTTATAAGAGCTAATTTGGAATGAGCCTAAGCTAAAGCTGAGATTTCATGATTAATAAGAAGATCCGTGCCATTATTTGGGAGCTGGTGGTCATGATAAGGAAGCCTGGCAACAGCTCAGGGAACATTGAAGAAGAGAGGGTGGAAAGATCTTAAGAGCTGGAGGATCAGAGAGTTTGCTGTGAGACTGTGTCTCCTAGTAATGCCAGAAGCTACACCCAAAGGACTCACCAACATGTCTGCCCAAGCATAAGATGAACAAGAACAGCACCAATGGACACACCAAAATGGATGAGGAAAAGTCCAAGAGGCCTCAGCCCTACAAAGAGCTGTAGGCAGCTGAGGAGATCTGGGAGTGGGAGGAGTGGTCTTCTCCAGGGAAGAGCACACCAGTACAGGGCCAGTCAGCCCTGAAAACATACGTGCAAATATCATTATCCATACCGAGCGGGCTATATTTAGGAATATATGTATGTACATGTACATATATGCAAGTGATATTAATTAGTGAGAAAGAAGGCCCTGGATATGAAGGTGGGCAGGAGGGGTAGATAGGAGGGTTTGGAGGGAAGAAAGGGGAGGGAGAAATGTTGTGAGTCACCTACAGTCTAAAATACAACTCAAACCAGAAAGGAACACCACAGTGATAACTGGAAGCACAGCTGAAACTGTTCAAGTTTTTCATTAAATTTAAACTACATTTGTAAACTATGTAAAGAAATAAAAGAAAATGTGTCTTCTAATAAGTGAACCTTGCTTGGAATTCCATCCCATTTTAATAAATTCTCTTGCCCAGTATCTCCGTTTCTCTGTCCAATTCTTTCTTCTTGAGATGAAAGAACCTGGGTACCACTTAGCGCCCCTCAAAATCCACTGTTATCAGATGGAGAGCCAGAGAGGAGGGTAAAACCAGTGAACCCAGCCCCAGGGACCCAGTCCGGGGACCCAGAAGGGCCTCTCTAGAGCTGTGAATTTGTCGTCAGTCTCTAACGTCTTTTCAGAATGAAAGCAGTGCAGCAGTGCTGTGCTTAACCTGACTTGTCAGCCTAACATGGTTTAGAACCACACCAATTTTACAGATGCCTTGTAGGGCAGTCAGGTATAGGTTTGTGGGTCGGACAAGTTGGTGGCAAGATAAAATCCAAAGCTCCCAGCAATGTGGTTCCATTAGCACCCCACGTCTTTAGAGGTGGCTTTTCATGCCTTGAACCCGGGTATATCATCATTTGGCTCCCGCACGTTGTCACCATTCCAACCAGAACACGGCACAAGTGTTACTGTGTCAGGGCTATAACCAGCTTTCTTAATGTAGGTCCTGACGTCCTGAACAGCATCCTTTCATCTCTTCTGGCTGTAGGGTGGCTCGGTGGAGGCTGGCATGGACCACACGTCGACCGCTGCTGCTTGACAACACTCCAGCATTTCAACATCACAAATTACAGCTCTCCAGCACCTTAGAACTTTCATTTTTAATGACTCTATGTCTTTTGGGATTTCCCTTATTCCTTTTCCTTTGGGAAATTTTGTGGGAGCTTTGGTGAGGGATGAAACATATACAATGGCAGCCTCTAAACAAATTGATTCTTTGGGGAAAAAAAAATCCCTGTCACAATGGAACTGTGTATCACGACGACTGTGCCTACTCCCCACACAGGACTCCTCATTGTGCCTCCCTCTCCCACAGCACACCAAGAATAGAGAAGTTAAAGATTTACTAACTGGGCATACCTGGTCCCAGGGATGAAAAACACCCGGTAAAGAGAAACAATGGGTCCAGACCCAGAGCCTGAGGCCATTAAGGGCAAATGTTTAGTTAATAAGTATAGAACAGTGCCCATGATTCATGGCTTACTGGATGAGTGGCAAGATCTGGAATGCTCCGTGGGGAACAGATTCCTTTAAGAAGTCAGACTGACTTGATCCCCTCTGCCCTATACGGGAGCATACCGTGAAGGGTTCAGCATAGTACGGCATAATGAAAAAAGAGGAAGATGTCAGGACCTTCCCTTTGGGAGGTTCTGAGGGGAGGAAGCCCGTATCATAAGATTAAGGTGCAAAGGAATACAATCAGGAAACAGTTCAGTGGTTGTTGTGCTTCGTGGCACAAACTATGTCATGCCCCTTGAAGAATGAAAATTGCTCAGGACTCAAGGTATGACAGCTCCTGACCACAAGGCCTGAGAGCATGCAGGAGGAAGTAGAAGAGGGCACCTGGCAGGGCTGCTGAGCCTCAGAGGACAATGGGCACTTAGATTCTTGCTAAACTTATTATTGTTATTATTATTATTATTCAAAAAAATGCTGTCATGCCATCAATGGCCATTTTCATCCTGGGATCATTAAGTCTGCTTTCAATATTGCCTATGGCTAAGCTATAATGCAATTACAGAGTAGGTAAGGTGAAGCCTATTTTCAACCAACAGGCAGCCATCCTGATATACCCTCAGATCACGTCAGTCTCCTTCCCTCGCTGACTCCACACCTCCTCTTTGGGACCTAAACCTGCTGGAGTTGGACTCTGGCAGGAATCCATTTTGCTTGCACCAACCATTAGCTGTTTCATGCCCAGTGTGTGAGCTGAAAGCGCAGGCTCACAGGCCTGTTCATTCTTGCACATGCCAGCTTCAAACTCACTGACACCAGCAGCAGCGATCAGGACAGCACCATCAACCTGAGATGTATCTGCAATGATGTTTTGATATCATATTTTATATCATTATGCATCCTGGAGTATCAATGATAGTGGCATAGTGTTTGCTGGTCTCAGATTTCCATAGGGCGATGCCAACAGCGATACCACGCCCACACTCAGCTTTCAGATAGTCCAAGGCTCAGGCATACTTGAAGAAGCCTTTCTCATCACAGAAACCTCCTTTCCAATTGTACAATGGTCCATTTGTCAGCCCACAGTGCTGTAGACTAGATGGCCAACCATGGTAGACTTGCCCGAGTAGCAACAATGTTGATGTGTTTCTTTTCCTTCCCCATTTTGGCTTTGAGTTAGCAATCGTGGTGATTTTTACAACACTTGCCCTCTGATTTTACAACAGCAAATCCACTGCAAAACCAAAATAAAGCAGGTATTGCTTCTTCCATGTGCATTTACTAAGCTGAATCAGAAAGCCTGGTGATAGAACTAGCCCATTGCTCCCGTATCCTATGGGAGGCCTCATGTTCGCGTGAAGCTTAATAGGAGCCAGAATGGAAAGAAGGAACCAGAAAAGAAAACCTGGTCCAAGTGGAGAGAGTCTAACAAAAATGTGGGGCACTGCGATCCAAACTTAAGGAATTGTCATAGACTGGATGGCCACTGAGTGGACACCCATTGGAACTCCTGGGTCCCATCACTCTTCGGCATGGGTGCCCATTGGAATTCCTGGGTCCCAGTCATTCCTTGTCTTAACAGCTTGGCTGCTTTCCGCCTGAGTCAGACCTGGATAAGTTCGCCTTGTGCCTGGAGCACACTGAGCCCTTATTCCCTGGCGTCTGCTATGCCATTACGAAGAAAACCGACGATTCTTGAATCTGCTCACACAGGAGATGTATGTATGTATCAAACTGGCTCTGCACAAGGCAGGAAATGGCTTGTGTTGTGTTTTCCTTACCACCTACCGTAAACAGATGCTATTGGATTTCTTGGCTTTTTACTAATCTTGCAAAAGTCACAAAACATCTCTTTCTTGGAGTGCTCCTCTGCCAGTGCTCCACGGTTTGGAGGGTTTGGGGGTGGGGCGGGGCTGCTTACCACGCTCCAAAGGTTGTTAGAGGTTCTTCAAATCAGATGGCAGCCATGGGAAGTACTCTGTATAGTAAAGGCACTATATAAAGCTGGTTTATTTAATAAAAGCTCAACTGTAGGTTAAGGACTAAATCCCTTAATTATCCAGCTAATGCAGCGTGTTTATAAAACAAGGGACAGTGTGGGTCAAGTCTTCAATTCTGGAAAATCAGCCCTGTAACCAGAATCCCGAGGCTGGGTACAAGTACCTCTCTGGTAGAAACAGGAGACATTGCCAAACACCCACTGGGCTTTTAGGACGCAGAACACTGCTTCTTTATGAAGGAGGGGCTGCCCCACATTCCAGACCCAGCAAAAACCAAGTAACTTAGTTTGAAGCAGGAGGAAGTTTGGCAGCGTCTGTGGTGCCTGGGCGTGGGAGGAGGCGGCCCAAGCGACCCGGGTGAGAACACTGGCTCTTTACTCCTGACTCAGGGCAGCGAGAAAAGCAAGAGGAAGAGATGTGGACCTCAGCAGCGCCTGACCACTCATATGTTCTTACAGGAACAACCTGAACTTATTGTTTCTGTAGTCGCCAGATGCTGGTGATCTCCCACTGTATCTTCTAATGTTTATGTAGATTTGTGTGTAATTATCGAGGTACAGTGAGAATTCCGAAAGAATATTGCAGTGGCTTGAATAAGAATGGCTACCACAGGCTCCTAGATTTGAATGCTTGGCCGGTCTCCAGTTGACGCAAGTATTTGGAAACAATTAGGAGGTGTGGCTTTGTTGGAGGAGGTGTGGCTTTGTTGGAGGTGTGGCTTTGCTGGAGGAGGTGTGGCTTTGCTGGAGGAGGTGTGGCTTTGCTGGAGTGGGTGTGTTACTGAGGGCAGGCTTTGAGATTTCAAAAGCCTGAGGCATTCCCAGTTAGCTCTTTGTTCCGTGCCTATGGATCAGACGGAAGGACTCAGTTACTGATCCAGCATCACGCCTATCTGCCAGCTTCCATGCTCCCTGCCATGATGGTCATGGACTCAGTCTCTGAAACTGTAAGCCCCCATTAAACACTTTCTTCTACAGGTTTCCTTGGTCACGGTATCTCTTCACGGCAATAGGAAAAGTAACTAAAGCAGAGAAAAGGGAGAATAAAAGACAGGAAAACAACCTTAGAGGGAGCTCACAAGAGAGACAATGCCAGCAGATGCCATGTGAGCTTGCCTGTGAAGGAGGCACAGCTGTGCATTTGAATGTCTAACTTCGGTTATAACACTAAGTCTCAGCCGGGCGGTGGTGGCGCACGCCTTTAATCCCAGCACTCGGGAGGCAGAGGCAGGGGGATCTCTGGGAGTTCGAGACCAGCCTGGTCTACAAGAGCTAGTTCCAGGACAGGCTCCAAAACCACAGACAAACCCTGTCTCGAAAACCAAAAAAGAAAAAAAAAAGTTGTCCTACTATGTCTTACTATGAAGGGGAAAGTACTTTGCTGTAATTCTGAAGCATCTGGATGTCTCAAGGCCACGTCAACTGTAACAGAGAAGCTAAAGATTTGGGCACGAATTCAGACGTTTTTCAACCTTGAGCTGTTATCATGCAGGGTCAGACGCTACTTTGTTGGGGGTGGGGCCTGTCCTGCGCACTGTTGGGTGTTTGGCACCACCATAAGCCACTAGAAGCTAACAGCATTCATCTTAACCCCAAGCGGTGACACCTGCAGGTGGGAGGGGGACAAATTGAGAAGCAATAAACTTGTTGAACCTCATTTGTCGCATTAAGAGAAGGCATGGTGAAGCATGCCTATACTGTTAAAAAATGTGAGTTAGAAGGTCAATTATATCCTGCTTGGACAAATAACAATGCTTCTAGAATCAGCATGTGAGATACCTTCTTACAAACTGTTGGTCAGGGAGGCCCCAAAGTCCCTAAAGCAACAGACTCTATCCATCCCTCCTGGTTGCCCACCAGAACTAGATGATAAGACCCTATTGCTGAAAATGCCACACACTTTGATTGAAAGATAAAGAGAAATGTAGGCGGAGCCTGCTTGTTCATTTCTCAGCCGCTCAGACACAAGATAATCACACAGAAATTGTATCAATTACAACACTGTTTGGCCTATTAGCTCAGGCTTCTTAATGGCTAGCTCTTATATCTTGGATTAACCAATTTCTATTAACCTGTGCATCACCACAAGGTTGTGGCCTCCCAGCAAGGTTCCACCACACTCTGGCAAGCATCTTTCTCCTTCAACAGCTACCTGGCGTCTCTCTGACTCTGCCTACTTTCTCCCAGCATTCAGTTTAGTTTTCCCACCTAGCTCTATTCTGCCCTGTCATAGGCAAAATAACTGCTTTATGATTGGATTCGGTCAGTGTGCAGGAGGGACTTGAAGTTTGTTACTGCAAACCCAAGCAAAACCTCATGGTCAGTTGGGCAGTGGTGTTGCAGACCTATAATCCCAGCACTTGGGAGGCAGAGACAGGCAGATCTCTGTAAGTTCAAAGCTAGCCTGGTCTACGAAGAGAGTTCCAGGACAGCCAGGACTATTACACAGAGAATCTGTCTTGAAAAAACAAACAAACAAACATAATAACAAAAATCCTCATAGTTGAAGAGGCTGAAGACCCTAGGGGGAATCTCACTACTCTTTAGCTAATTGACATGGTGTCAAACTATTTTTTAAACTTCTATGTTTATAACCATGGACAAATGCTTCCCTTAGCCATTCTCTTTACAATGAAGGAAGTGATTGCAGAAACTCTTGACTATATCGAGGTGCTAAGAAAAAGGGACAGTTAAGTGCTCATTTTTTTTCCTGGTTTTTTGAGACAGGGTTTCTCTGTGTCACTCTGGAGCCAGTCCTGGAACTAGCTCTGTAGACCAGGCTGGTCTCGAACTCAGAGATCCACCTGCCTCTGCCTCCTGAGTGCTGGGATTAAAGGCGTGTGCCACCACCATCCAGTTGAGTGTTCATTTCTAAACAGAGCATTTATCCCACCTTCTCATAGGCTAAGGGAACATTGTGGCAGAAGAGGTGGAAATAATGTCAGGTCCAGAAGACAGGGAGAGGACAAAGAACAACATGCTGTCTTCTGGGTGTGACACAGCAACTGAAGTCATGAACACAGAGTAGTTGTGGTTACCCACGCCAGTTATCAGTTGGGGGGGGGGGGATTCGTGGAATAGCTCTCCCTGCTGAACTATCGGCTACTGAAGAATTCAGGGGCATGGGAGGACGGGCAGCTTTATATATGGGTCCACTGTCGAACCTATTAGGGACAGTTGTATAGTGTCATGCCCAGGTCACATAGACAGTCTTGGTTAAAATCACTGGTTCGCAGGACAAAATAAAAACACATGAACACAAAAAGGGAACTTGCTGGGAGGAGGGAGCATGGATAGGTTTGGAAGAAAGCCAAAAGAGAGCGTGGATGAGAACAAGCAGAATGTACTACATACATGTATGAAATTGTAAATGAATAAATATACTTCTTAACTTTTTAAAGTAGAAAGGCTCTCCTCTGTGCAGAGCAGGAGAACTGCCTTGCCAAGGCTGTTCTGAGCAAGAACAAGGAAACAGCGGGTAGGTTAACAGCAGCTTGTTTTTCTTGTGAGGTTTTAAGGCACAGGGACCTTCCCTACACTGACTCACGTTGTTGCCTGGGCCCCTGCAGCTTAGGAATAATGGCTAGTCTGTTGGGGATTTTCTTCCTTCCTGAAGGTTGCCGTTTAATTACGTGGCATGAATGACTTCATTTTGGTTTTCTGGGGCCTGGTGCAGAAACTCAGTCTAGAACAGTGGCCTCCCCTAAATTCCACTAGACCCCGATAAATCTGACACCAACCAAGGCATTTACGAAACCGAATGCACAGGCTGGTTTTGCAACACTGAGAGAAGTAGATGGGGCACCCAATCCGCAGGCCTCCTTGAGACTAGGAAGAGCAACTAGATATTTGAGGATCGCTTCATGTCGCAGAGACTTGGACGCCTTGATTGGGGGTTACTAGTATGTTAATCTAGGCTAGACTATGCTAGTTAGGAGCCATGCTTGAAGTCTTGGCAAACCTGCTGTCCCTAGCTGACCATGGAGGGAATCCTCTAAGGGCCCTTCCGACTGCAGCAAAGGTGTCCTGCCCATATCTCGGTGGTATTTATACACGCCAGCAGATTTCCAAGAGCAAGCAGCCCTCAGAAAGGAAAAGGGCTGATGTATCATCTTCCACGAGCACACAAGATCTCAAGCATCCCAGGTGGTCCTCAAATCTGAAGATGACCTTGAACTTCTGATCCTCCTGCCTCTGCCTTCCCAGTGCTGGCAATAAGGGCATACATCACTGCTCCTGGCTTTCATTCATACACTTAAATATTTTATTTTTATTTTATGCATGCGTTTGCATGGATATGGTGCTCACAGAGGCCAGAAGACACCAGATCCCCTGGAACTGGAGTTACAGACTGTTGTGAGCCACCACATGGTGGCTGGAATCTCACACTCACAGGCTTTCTACAGCGTTTCTAGTGTCAGCCTTGGCACACCCACGGCAGAATTTCTATAGCATCTCTAGTGTCAACCCTGACACACTCACAGAATGCTTCCTACAGCGTTTCTAGTGTCAGCCTTGGCACACCCACGGAATGTTTTCTACTTTAATAACAGCAATTCCGCGGTTTTTTAAAATACCTTTTTAAATGGATTTATTTATTCATTCATTCATTTATTTATTTAACGAGTGCTCTCTCCGCATGTATGACTTTATGCCAGAAGAGGGCATCAGATCTCACTATAGATAGTTATGAGTCACCATTGCTGGGAATTGAACTCAGGTCCTCTGGAAGAACAGTCAGTGCTCTTAACTACTGAGCCATCCCTCCAGCTCACAATTCAAGCCAAGCCGCATATGGGGGCATGACTAAAGAGAAGGGACCAGAGTAGAAAGCATTGAGGTCAGGGATCTAGACAGCAGATGGTGCTGCAGACAAGCCAGAATAGGAGAAAGGGCTGGGGAAGGCACAGATGTTCTAGCTTTCTTCAGTTTCCAGAATGACTACAGGAACCACTTTCCTCTTCTCCAGAACCCATTGCATCTTTCTAGGGCCAGGTAGCTTGATAATGCTGGGGCAACTCTCCTCCCTTAAATGACCAATGCACTCCTATGCATATTACCCCTCCTGTGTCTCCAATTATCTCTCGGAGCATTTAAACATCGTCCTGAATTAGTACAAAAACTGTAGCCAGGCATGGTGGTACTCAGTTTTTAATCCCAGCCCTTGGGAGGCCGAGGTTGGCAGATCTCTGAGTCCAGCCTATGTAGTGAGTTCCAGGACCGGGAGGGCTATGTAGTGAGACCCTGTCTCAAAGGAAGCAAACAGAATGCCTATCAGCACAGGAATATAAAAATTAGAAATATTGTCTAATTACTACTTCCAGGTCATTCCACTGTTGCTATTTGTCTCCTGCAGATCTATTACCCCAACTTAATCTTAGTGCCAGCACACAGTAACTCCAGACATCACACTCACGATCATCCAACAGTCCAGAGTTACTTTATCAATCTTTCCCCTTTCATTTTTTTTAAAATTTTCACTTTCTGGAAGCTGAATCTGAGCCTTATGCATGCTGGGTGGGGTACTTTATAAGTAATTTATAGGTTGGCTTTTTAAGACTATAAAGTTTTTTTTTAAATAAGTGGCCAAAAAGCCACTTTAACAATCTTCATGCCCTTTGATTATTAAAGACAATATAAAAGACAAAAGACTAGGCCTAAGTAGGCTACCAAAGCCTGTTGTTAAAGGCATAAAACCACCAACTGAACAAGATACTTTCCCCTTGACTATATAAATGGCATTGGCTGCATTGCCCATGCTGGTCAGGCCATCAGTCTCACATGTAAGCACCACGACAGTTTTCTGACAAGCTGGAATCACCCCTCTCCTTTGCCTATCCTAATACTGTTCAGAGTGGTGCATGGGCTATGCACAGTGGGGCAGTGGAGATTTCTGATACATCTATCAATTGGCTTCTTTGTTGCTGTTACAAAATACCTGAGAGAGAGAGAGAGACAGAGAGAGAGAGACAGAGAGAGAGAGAGAGAGAGAGAGAGAGAGAGAGAGACAGAGAGACAGAGACAGAGAGAGAGAGGAGACAGAGAGACAGAGAGAGAGAGAGAGACAGAGAGAGAGAGAGAGAGAGAGAGAGAGAGAGAGAGAGAGAGAGAGAGAGAGAGAGAGAGAGAGAAGACAGAGAGACACAGAGAGACACAGAGAGAGAGATTGATTGAGGCTGCATTCTTCATGGCAGTAAGAATCAGGAGGCGGGTCACTTGTGTCTGCAGTCTGTGAAAGCAGAGAGACGGCTGGCGCTTAGTTGGCTTTCTCTTTTTGTGTGGCCTAAATTCCAGCAGCCCATGGATCAGTGTTGCCCACATCCAGGGTGAGTCCTCCTATCTCAGTTGAACCTCTCTAGAAATGGCCTCAGATGAGCCCTGAAATTTGGCTCCTAGGTGAATCAAGTTGACAGTCAAGATTACACAGGACAGAAAGAAGCGTAAAGTCATGTGAGATCACACAGCACTGCAGAGCCTATTCCTACAGCAGGGTGCGTGTGCGCATGTGTGTGTGCACAAGCGCGCATACTCCAGACGCTTAGCTCCAATTCATCCTGCCCCAAGCATGGTGTTGTAAATGTGAGCTGCAGTGGGTGCATGACCACAGCCCTGGAGAGCCACTACAGCCAGAGCTCAGAAATGGGCTTTAGTTGGGTTATTTCTATAGTCTGTCCCATGAAAGGACAGTGAAGCACTGGGCTCGTTCTTAACAGGAACTTGTTTCTTACTGGACAGAAGGAAATGCTCCATTTTATTCCTTCATTAAGTGCCCCCGCCATACCCTTGGCTAAAAACAAGAAGCAAAATTGAGGGTGGTGATATTTTGTTTGTGAGCTAACAAATAAAGCTTGCCTGAAGATCAGAGCGCAGGGCTAGTCACACTAGTTAGCCACAGAGTCTAAGCAGTGGTGGCACACACCTTTAATTCCAGCGCTCGGGAGACAGAGGCAGATGGGTCTCTGTGAGTTAGGGGTCACCCTGGTGGGAGAAGACAGGAGCTCAGAGCATTCAGCCTGAGGATTAAGGGAAAGAGGATCTCGCTCTTTTCAGTCTGAGGATCTCATAGAGGTAAGAGCTCTCTAGTGGTTGGCTGCTTTGCTTCTCTGATCGTTCAGCTTGCACTCCAGTATCTGTCTCCGAGTTTTATTATTTGTACAACAATTGAGTGAGAAACCTCAGATTGCCTAAGACCAAGAGATGGGGAAATAAGGAAGCTGTGACTCTCCAGGGTCTTAACCAGTTAAGAATATAATACAGGGGGTGGAGAGATGGCTCAGAGGTTAAGAGCATTGACTGCTCTCTCAGAGCACCCGGATTCAATTCCCAGCACCCACAAGGCAGCTCACAACTGTCTGTAATTCCTGTTCCAGAGATTCAAAACTCTCACACAGACATAGATGCAGGCAAAACAAAAAATACAAATAAATTTTTAAAAAGGAATATAATACAAATATCTAAGCAAGAAGTCGGGGAAGGGGCTGGGAGAGAAATGCTGGAGAGATGGCTCAGTGGTTAAGGACACTTGCTGCTTTTGCAGAGGACCTAGCTTAGTTTCACATCTGTGACTCCAGATCAATGACGTCTTTTGACCTCTTCAGGTAACAGGCAGACAAGTGGTACACACACAACATACGTACAGGCAAACACTCATGCACGTGATATAAAAATAAATCAATCATCACAAAATTAAGTCTGAGAGTAATGTGGCAGCAACAAGAGCCTATTGGATTTGTGGGGCGTCTCAAGGCTGGGTTTTGGTTACAGGAGAGGAGGCCAGCCAGACTGGGTAGTGTTTCAGGGTGTGGACAAGCAAAGGCATGGGGAGCCAGAGAGACAGAACTTCTCAGAACAAAACAAGCAACATATTCCAACCTGAATGATATAAGCCCCTATCCTTGCCGGGTGGTGGTGGCTTACGCCTTTAATCCCAGTACTCGGGAGGTAGAAACAAGCAGATCTCTGTGAGTTCGAGGCCAGTCTGGTCTACGAGAGCTAGTTACAGGACAGGCACCAAAGCTGCAGAGAAACCCTGTCTCGGGTGGGGGGGGGGAGCAACAACACAGATCCCCACAAAGCAAAGGTGCAACAGAAGCTCATCTCGAGGACACGAGAGAGACCTGTCTTTTACTCACCCCGGAGGGCTTCTAACCCTATTTACTTTTTCTTCATAGCACCAGAAATTACCCTTATTTATTTTGTGTGGGGAGCACAGACAAGCAGGTGCCTATGGGGGTCAGTTTTTTTTTTTTTTTTGGGTCCCAGGGATTAACCCAGGGTCATAAGGATTACCTACTGGCCAGCTCACCACCCATCTTCCAGCATATGATCATCATCGGGAATTTCAAGTATTTGTTTGGATACTGGTATCCATCACCTGCCAACCACACTGGGTGTACGCATACACAGGGGCGGTCCACAAGAACAGCTTTGAGCTTCCCAGAGCTGTGTGTTGAAGCACCTGCCAGAACCCAGGGCAGGCTTATCATGCCCTGAATGAACGAGAAGGACAAAGCGGGAGTCAGAGCACGCACATCAATCACAGTGCTGCTTCTAAGCTGTGTTTAATCTCTGCAGTCAGCTACAGGGCTGTGAGACATGAGTATAAACTTTCATTAACACCAGAAAATAAACTGCGCGTTTATACTGACTCAGCCTAACAGCTCATCCCCTTAACATTTTTGAGTTTAATTAAAGCTAGCTTATCTTCAGTGTAAAAACTTGGAGGTATAAACAAACGCCAGGTATTATATACAGTAAGTTATCAATATACACTTCCAAACTTGCACAGTGCATTTTAAACAAATGGTCTTATTTTATCTTTTAATGTTAAACACAATCCACATCTCAGTCTTGGATAAAAATTAACAATATATAAACCCATGGAAAGTTCTATACACAAATACAAGTTATAGAAATCTGGTTTCAAATATAAATACATAAACTGTCATGACCACATAGGTTACAACAGCTTGCTTACTTTTACTATTGGGGTTTTTAAAAAAATAGAAAAATATTTCAATGCACATTCAACTGCTATAAGAAGGGTCATGACCTTGTGCCTTAAACCACATCTTGTGAGGCATGAAACATCACATGAGGCATTTTGGAAAGGAAATCACTAAGATGGTAGAGGCTACCATAGAAATATTCACGTTATAATATGGTAACAAAAATAGTTCTCTCTGCTGCGTATTTAGGAAGTAGTGGCAGAGAGGGAGTGGCGGTTACCGATAGTTTAGTAAGCTCGAAGATGCGAGCTGAGGGAGCTAAGGACTTGCATGTTTTAGAATTCCCTATCACAGGCTGAGCACGGACCTGGCCTGAGAGACTCTTAAGGCAACCAAGACTGAGTGCATTTGGCCCTAGAAACATAAATCCTGACCTCCCCTCATCATGCCGACTCCACACACCAACCTGGCCTGTGCAGTGGTGTGGAGGGGAGAAGAGGAAAAATGATCACTATGTACAGAAGATGATTCAGTGCAAATCAGAAGGAACTCTTTGTGAAGTTTCAAAACACCTTATTGCCTGTGAGCAACAGAAAGATTTCCTCAACAGGATCGCTCCCGAACAGCAAATGTGGAAAGGCAAACTCTTGAGACATTCTCGGATGAGGTCTCTTGCCCCTCCCACTCTCCACGCTCCGTGCCTTCTGTGGGATTGGACCTAGCTCCATGAGAGCGACAGGACTGATCCTTACAAAGTAGACTTTCAAACCCTAAAAAAATAGAAATCTTTAAAACAGCAGATCCAAGGTGGCCAGGCAGAGCTGAGTTTCTTCTATGGCTTTTTAAGTCACTGAGGCATCCCGTGATAATCGCGTCTGACACTCAAGATTGCTTTCCTGTGAAAGCCACATTCAAAAGTGACCTGCCTACCCCAGCATCTAGGACAGCAATGGGGAAGGCGAGGGGAGCAGCTGAGGGGCTGCAGGGAGGCACAGTCCAGGTGCCATGAGCCTCCATACATAAGTAGAGGGCAAAATGCAAGCTCAAAACGGAGGGCTTCCAAGGAACGGGCACTCCCCTGGGAAGACAAAGGGATCCCCCCAGTTAATCAACAGGTCAGCAGCAAGACACTGGGATGATTTGCACCATGGTGGCCAGTGCAGATGACATGGAGCAGGAAGAAGGAAGTGGGAATGTCAGCAAAGGAAAGAGGGTAGGTGGCTGCCACCACCCCGCCTTGTTACAGTCCGGGAAGGAGGGACTGAATGTTAGAATGACACCAGTGGAAGTTTCCAGCTTTTCTACTGTGTGTGTGCATGTGTGTGTGCACGCGTGTGCCGAGGGGTGCGCTGGAATATGCTGTGGTATAAGTCAAAGCACGTATCTTAATACCTCTGTCTCTCCATTTACAGACACCACATAAAGCTGACCTTGCTCTTGTTCCCAATGGCTACGTAATTATCTTGGCACAGAAAAGACAGAAGGAGGAAGCTCTCACTGCAATCTGGCCGTGAGGCGTTTTGTGTACATATTATACAGGCGTCAGGAAGCAACCCCAATCCTATGACAGGTCAAGGAGGAACTCCTTCCTATGAATACTAGAGGCACGGCTTTAATTGCATCATCTTTCAGACCTGGGAAAGAAAAGAAGCAGTTCTCTTCCCGAAAGCCTCCGCTTTCTTCTGCACAGCACTGGGCTAACACGACACCAGTCCAGGGAACAACTGTCCCACCCTCTGGCATGCCTCTTTCACAGTCCCTGAGGAGACAGGTCACACATCCCCTAGGTCCACAAACTCGTCTTCTCGTTTGGCCAGGTCATCTTCACCCCCCAGAGCTTTCCACCCACTGGTGGGTAAGACAGGCTTGGATGAGTGTCGCTGGAGCAGTGCAAACGGGAACAAGGAGGACAAGCGGGCAGAGTTCCTGAGCAGGCACGGTGCCTGTGTATGCACAGCCTCCTGTCTGTGG
The DNA here is from genome assembly GCF_014885135.2 of Alexandromys fortis. NCBI lineage: Eukaryota > Metazoa > Chordata > Mammalia > Rodentia > Cricetidae > Alexandromys > Alexandromys fortis. Next base: position 7,071,362 of record NW_026067914.1, on the reverse strand, counting down.
GGCTTCGCGTCGATTTTCTCCTGCAAGCTCTGCACTTCCTCCATCATTTCCAAGAGTTTGCTCATAGTAGCCATTCTGCCACCACCCAGGATCTGGGCTTCTGGAATCCAACGTAAGTAGCGCTGGGCCCACACCTTGATTTCTGGCCCCTCGATGTGAGGCAGTAACAACCCATGGTAGTCTGTGGGCTTACTATGCCAGTTGTCATAAAACTCTCGAGAGTTGTCCTGGAACTCATCGGAAGAGTTAATAAGCTTACTAATTCTCTTGCCTAGAAGGTTTTTGATTAAATGATCTGTTTCTTCCCTGAAAAATCCTCTTTTGGGAGATGACTTAGACTGGGTAAGTGGCAAAGAAAGTTGTCGTTGATGCTTTGAAAGAAAACACAAAAGAGAATATCTGGTTAAGAGGCAAGGTGACAACTGTTTTTGTAATAGTAATAATAATAAAAACAATAATAACAACAATAAAGAGCAGCAGCATCCTGCTGTGAGCAGTGTCAAGGGACATCAGAGCTGCCATCTCATGTGTGTCCATTAAAATGGTATAGCACACAGAGAGGGACTTCCTGTTCTTGGTGACACTGAGTGATCTATATGCATGATGTGCCATCAACAAATGAAAGAAACCAGGAAACCAGTATGCATAGAAAGGCATGCTGGGATAAACTAGTCCTTTTAGCAAGAGGGGTACCAATGGGCACAGAGTGCTTTAGAGAAACACAGTTAATGATTTCCATTAAATGTCTTGGGGGCTTTTTGAGACAGAGTCTCTCGCTACATAGCACTGGACAGCCTGGAACCCACTGCGTAAACCAGGCTGGCCTGAAACACTGGGGTCCTCCTGCTTCTCCCTCCCAAGCACTGGCATTACAGGTGTGTGCCACCACTCTTAGCATATCATTTAAAGGGGAAGAAATGCTTCTTTTTGGAGAACTTAAGAACTCTTTACTGCAGTAATTCTGAACATCTTCAGGTATTAGTATTGACCACCTGGAGATCTTATCCCACAGACAAAACAACCTTTCAGCTTATCAGGCACTCAGTGAGAACTCCAGCTGAAGTCACATGTCTCTCTCAGACAACAGGCATTGGGAGCAGAGGCAATGGCCAAGAGGAATGGGTTAACTTGGCCAGATATTCTTGACAGGCTGCACACAACAAGAAACATGAGAGCTTTACATTTTGTTACGGCTTGCTAGCTTTCTCAGTAGCAAAGCAAGGCATTATATTTTGGGGTACACCATGAGAGGGTTATGAAGATAAGTCAGAGGTTGTGGGTTTCATCGATGCCCAAAGGAAAAGGTACAAATAAATGTGAGGAGACACTGTTTTCTGCCAACTGCTCTGCTCCTAAGGTATAGGAGCAGAGAGCCATAAGCTTGTAATCCAGTGCTCGGAAGGGTGAGACAGGAGACTGCCAGGAGTTTAGGGCTAGCTTGAATTACATAATTTCATGTCAGCCTGAGCCAACAATGTGAGATCTTAACACAAACCAAGGGAAACTAGAGTAAAAGTATTATCTTGAGGCTGGCACTCCAATTTTCAAACATGCTTTTTACTAGTGTGTATCCTTGTAAAAAAATTTACAAAGAAAGTATTTCCGGATTATGGAAATAAGTAGTAATTTATAATAAGTAAAATATACAGACACGCAAGGTTACCCTGAACAGCACAACGCAGAGACAGCAGACACCAGACACCAGTGGGCGCTCTTCTCCGTACTCACCAGGCTGCGCTGGACAGGAGTGTGGGACAAACCCACAGGGAACCTATGTCACCCATGGTGCTTGGTGTTGGAAGCCTCTGCCCACACCCCCTCCCATGTGTCCTCTCAGCATGGTGCCCCAGCTGGCACCTGGTGTTCACAGGAAGGCCTTCAAATTCCTTATAGCTCACCTCCAATCCTGTTTCATTTACACAACCTGCAATCCGCCCACCCCTGGGTCACATCAACTGCCACTGGCTCTAGTAGGAGACAGGGAGGACATCAGACAAGGGGTGCTTAGCTGCCTCAGTGGCTCCTTACCCCATAGGCACCCGGTAGTTTTGTGACTCTAGTGCAGGCTGCCACCAGGGGACATGGCACACCAAAGAAAAGCTCATCTCTGGCTGACTTGTGCTGACCTGCAGCCATCTTGCTCCAGCTGCAGAAAAGGGATGCATCTACTCTGGGCCTGAGGACAGCTAAGAGGGCAACATGGCAGGCGGGCTAAGCGCTCCGCAGCTGTCACTGTCCCCAAGTGCTGGTCTTGGTTCACCTGATCCCAGCTTCCTTAGACTAAGAACCTGTTCCGTGCCTGAACTGACAAGGCTTCCAGGGACTGCGGATCAGGCAGGATAGGAAGGACAGTGGTGAGAAAGACAACGACATGCCTGGACGTGGGTTTGCCATCACCGAGGGCTCTGTCAGACACTGCAGGCCAGGTGACAGAGCTAGGTAATGTTGTTCAAACTGTGTGTCAGTTAGTGAACTTCAGGGTAGAATAATTAGTAAAATCAGGAAGAAGTATCTAAAAGGAAAATAAAGACTTGCTGTTTGTGGCTTAGGGTACAGACTGGAAAACTCTAGTCCAGGAGCCAATGCTGGGGTGACACTTGTGTAAAACACTGGGCCCACTCTCATCATTTAGGACCACTGTTTTCTGTCACAACAGTAGAGCAGGTAGAGCTGAGAGACAGGGTAGATCTCGATACAAAGCTTGCCACTCTCAGCTTATAGGTTTATTAGGAAAAGTCTTGGGGCTGGAGAGATGGCTCAGTGTTTAAAAGCACTGACTTCCAGTGGATCCAGGTTTGATTCCCAGCACCTATATGGAGGTTCATAACTGACTATAAACCCAATTCAGGGGCTCTGTGGGCACCAGGCACACATGTAGTTCACAGACATATATCAGATAAAACACACATACTCATAAAATAAAGCAGTAAAACTTTTTTTAAAAAGAAAGAAAAAGTCTTGCTATGAAATTTATAAACTGGCATATGTGAAGGAAAGCCTTAGTAATCAATGATTCCTTACTCTCCCAGCGATGCACTGATTCCTTACTCTCCCAGCGATACAGAGACGGGGTAAGAGGCACAATTCCATGAAGCATAACTGTGGCGGCAGCAGCCTCAGTGACAGGTCTCATCAGCGCAAAGGCAGATTTGCTGAAGGCACCGCTAATGAGCCCCGATAACTTGAGCACCACAAACCCCAACTGCACACCGTATTAAGAGGGAACACACCAAGAGAGATCCATGAAGTAGTGTTTGTCCTCGCATGCATAGGATGGAGGAGCCACTGTTGGTGGGGTGTTAAAACAAGCACATCTTACTTTGAAACGTGATCCTTTCCGCTGGCCCCTGTCCAATTTTGGCTTTTCCACATAGAGAGGGTTTCTGAGCAATGTCTGTGCTTTGGGTTCAAACTGTACTGACCAATCCCACACGGTGAGCAGAGTCAAAGGCTTGCTTTGTGGATTCACACTTTTCCTACCCTGCCAAAACAAGCACAGGTCACCATGGCTCCCAGGAATGGCTGGAAAGCAAACACACATTCTCAGAAACAGGCTCCAGGAAGAGTGCTCGGCTGGGGCTGAGAATGAATGCACACAGGCTGCGTTTCTCAAGGCAGAAGCTCTTGGTGGCGGGGTGAGAAGGGCCCTTATTTCAGTGGTCTAGTGGTCTATGGCAGCTATAAGACTGGGCACTTTTGCAACAACTGCGTGAGTTAACCCCTACTTTCCCAGCTTGACCCCTGAGGAAACCGAGGCTCAGAAAACAGAAGTGAACTGTCTGAGTGTATGAAGCTGGCAAGCTACAGGGCTGAACCCAGGGCTGTGTCACTAAGACGCCAGGTTCCATTGTTTCTGCTTCCCTGTTGAACTTGGCAATTTACCAACTAAAAGTCCGTCCCAAGGCAGGAGAGGGCTAGATGAAGGCATGGAGATTAACAGAGACACTTTATACCTGGAACACAGGCTGAGCTGAGTGGGGACGAAAGGGCTTTCAGATGTAAAACCAAAACGCTGGAGTCCATTCTTTTCCCAGAATAACTCTAGGTATGAAGGTAATAAAGAGAGGGCATCTGGTCTACCTTCAAAAAGAATAACTTTTAATTTGTCTCCATTCCCAAACTCCAATCTTAAATATTTACTATATGATCTTAGGCTAGATGATTATTGCGTTTCAGCTTCCTCAGGGATAATAATATATAACTACAGTGTGCTGCAAGGACTAAATACGTCCCCAGGTAGGAATAGCTGGGAATCACTTGAAGCAATGTTTGGCGCATAACCAGTATTGAATACTGTTATGAATCAGAGCCACTGTTATGAATCGAGTTTGTAAGATGCAGTTTCTTTGGCCCAGGGGTCTCTAAAAGGGACTCTTACCATGTTAGTATCTTTTTGATGAGGCGAATTGAAGAAGAAGGTGCTGAAAATAGGTATATATAAGCTATCTGACAAAACAGTCAGAAAAGTTTCTGTGAACTCAAATGCTGGGGGGTACTGGTGCACCAGCTGCCAGACACAATCTAAGAAAAGCAGGAACACGGGGACCTATGTGGAAACAAAACACATCATTTAGGAAGGCTAGGCCCAGCACAAACTGTCCTGAGCTCACTGAACAGTCATCAGGAGCTTCTGAGCCCTGCCCCTCTGGGAAACAAACAATAGACAATCCTTTCCAAGTGATGAGCATTCTCAGGGGAGACCACCTCCCTGTGGGTTAGCAGTTCCTACTGTGTCAAAGACAAGTATCTAAAACCACAGAAGGATGTGAACTAACACGTTGAGTGCCTGCAATCAGCTTTGGTGATACGGAACACTAAACACCAATCAAATGAATTCCATTCTTCTATACAGTGTTCTGCTGCAAAAACAGGACTTAGTGATGACTGCCATTTTACATTTTGTCAATAAAATAGGAGTATTCATCTCTGCCCCGTGACAACAGGCAAGCTTGGTTCTGGAGACTACTCAGGGGCAAGTCTCTGTTGGCAGTTTCTCTGTTGTGCTACCACTTCATGGAACTTTCTTCTCGATCCACCAGTGGTCCTCTAACAGGGTAAGGCAACAATGTGATAGTGTCCACCTTCTACAAGAGTAGAGACACAGGCCTCACATGGAGCTGGTAGGACAGCAGTAAGAACTCTTGGACAAAAGGCCAGCTCTACATCAGTAACATCGTTAAGTCACACCAGCTAGCTCTCCAGAACCGCATGTTGGTTCTGAGAGGCTTCACAGCACATATTATGGGCAACATCACTAAGCAAAATGTAAAACCTCACTGTACAGTAAGCCGGGATTATGTGTGCTGAGTGAACACCTTCTACTGACTTCTTTCCTAACTAGATACGGAGTCTGTCAGTCTTTCTTTCTCAAGACATGCAAAAGTACATCTTTCCAAAGACCTCTCTGTCTATCAAAGTATGGAAATCACATTAGCCTTTCAACCTACTTCCTCCAAGTCCCTTTCAAGACTGAGAGACGGTGGTTTCTCTTAAGTCTGATAACATTCAGAAGAGCACAGGTTTGGCCTGAAAGAACTAGCAGGCATAGTGACAGAGGCCCGAGGCTCTCCAGGAACCTGTCAAGCCCCGAGGAGCAGAAGCCACAGGCTTTCTATTCACACAGCATGCTGGGCCAAGCTATGCTGCATCACAGACATGCTGATTAGAGATCCAGAATAAGAAAAGCCAAAATTCACATTATTGGCATGTGTTCATTCTATAGATGATTTAATTAAATAAAGTTGGTTCCATTTTTCTTTCACGAATTATCAGAGAGAACCAAGGAGTTTATATTGGTGTTGCCTAAAAAAGCACACCACAATCTAGAGATGAACTAAATGTTAACTAAGACTGGGGGTGTGGCTCTCTACTTGCCTAGTACCATTGAAACCCTGGGGTCCATATCCAGCATTGCATAAAACTGGTTGTGGTGTTACATGCCTATAATGTCAGTGCCTGGGAGGTGGAAGCAGAAGGATTAAACTTCAAGTTCATCCTTGGTTGCATAATGAGTTGAGACCAGCCTGGGATACACAAGCCCTTGTCTAAAATTAAATCAAATCAAAACATAAAACAGCTCCCAGATCTGAGACACTGAACCATTCATCTAAAGAGAAGCAAGCTGGGTGTGGTAGTGCATACATGTAATCCCAGCTACTTGGGATGATGAGATGGAAGGTTGAGTTCCAGGACAACCAATATAATATTTGGCAATATAACCAAACACCCTTGCCCAAACAACAAAGCAATGATACCCAAAAAGAAACAGAAGAGGCTGTGACTCAGGGCACACTTCTCTTGGCACTACAAAGGCTCTAACAATGGATGGCACCAACACAAGGAAAATTTAGTGTTAAGCGTACTTCCTGTGGCAAATTTAGACACCAAACATCACTAACTACAAAGTTTAATTTAGCCAAGATTTGAAGGATTTTTTTTTCCTGAGTTATTTTGTAAATAAGTGTTACAAAACCAGTATTTCTCTTAGTATGAAACGTATATACGGCCTTATTCTACACAATTAGAAGACTTTGAACACACTTATTGATATCCTTTCTGTCCTGGGGAGGATTTCCATATTGTTTACAGCATTCAAAGCATCTGCGATGAGCTGACCAGTTTGCTGATGTCTGTCAAGTATGCACTTGAGAAGCCTCTATGAGAGGACAGTGACCAGATGAGAGGGAACCCTTCTCCCTAGGACTGCAACAGTCTGCAGTAAGGGCACTCACCTCCTCTTTGTCATTCTGGTGGAGATGGTTACAGCGATCCAAGAAAGAGTGGCAACCCATGACCCATTCCTTTTGGATGAGGCTCTGGAACCCAGTCCTGGTTCGACAGTGGGGGTCCATCATCACTTGCACCAGAGAGGAGAGGAGGCAGCAGAGGTCAGACGCGTTCTCTTCTAGAAGGGCCCAGCAAGAGCACCAAGGAGAAAGACACGGTGTTACCAAGAGGCAGTGCTCTCACCTACACAGCTAAGAGCAGGGTTCCCCACACCAAGGTCTATCTTACTTCCTATAGACAAGGGCCAACCAGGGAGAGATAAACTGCTTCTGGCTTGTTAGGACAGGTTCCAGCACATGGTAGTGTGCTAAGCAAAGATCGGCTTACTGAACAAATGGAGCACTGAAAACTCCACTTTTAGCACACAGCATCCACAGGTACCATAAAGGAGTAGCTAGCAACATTGATGGTCCGCCTGACTGCAGATGAAGTCTATTGCATTTCCTTCCTGGGGAGAAAGCCTGAGTCACTGCTCACTGCTCCGGACTCAGAACCCTTTCTTCTACTTCCTGTCCTTCACGGGCTGCTTTGCATCAAATGACCGGTTCAGTCACAAGACTCTTTTCTGTTCTGTCTGAGGAGCACAGAGGCGCCTGCTTCTCCTTGCCAAGCCTACAGGAGGAATTCTCCTTGATAATCCTCCATGTGACCACCTGGAGTGCACTTCATAAAACCCACAAAGCCCAAGTCCTTTCACAGACTTACCTAACACTACTGATTTAGAGCAATGGCAAACAAACAGCCACAGTCACGTATTCTTAGAGTTTGAAGATGTTAAAGCCAGGTCTACATTTCCCATGGCTTCCTCTTTATCCCCCACACCATTCAAAAAGGTGCAATTCATATTGCCTTTTTTTTTTTTTTTTTTTTTTTTTTTTTTTTTTTTTTTTTTTTTTGAGACAGGGTTTCTCTGTAGCTTTGGAGCCTATCCTGGAACTAGCTCTTGTACACCAGGCTGGCCTCAAACTCAGAGATCTGCCTGCCTCTGTCACCCCAACCCAAGTGCTGGGATTAAAGGCGTGCGCCACCACTGCTTGGCTCAAAATGCTTTTTTAAAAAACGTTCTCCAGCAATGGAGGCCATACCCTGAGGGTTAGAGAACTAGAGCTATACTCATGCTGCAAGCACTTTCTCTCCCTAGAATATTACAATGCACTAGAGCTCAGGCTTGCACTCCTCCAAAACAAACAGAACGACCTATACAAGGATTTGTGGATAGGTGGATGGATGGGTGTGTGTGTGTGAGTGCACGTGTGCATGTGGAGGCCAGCCTGGAGGACATCTTGTGTGTTGTTCTTTGGGTGCCATCTACTTTTCCCTGCCTGGAAGACAGGGTCTCTCACTGGCCTGCAGCTCAGGAGTGGGCTTGCCTTCTTGTCCACTGAGTGCCAGTGATCCTGTCTCCTCTCCCACAGGGCTGGGCTTACAAGTCCATGCTGCCATGCCCCTTCTGTCTTTAGTGAAGGTTCTGGAGACCTAACTCATCTCTGCACCTGCCCGCTAGGGCTGTCAGGACAGCCCATCTCACATCTGGAAGGCAACTTTCCTCTTCATCCGAAGGTGCTGGTGCCACACCCTAGGGACAGCAGTAAGGGCTAGAACATGAGACTGCAGAAGACAGGCCAAGACGCCAGAGGGGTGGGACATTTCACTTCCACCAGAACCAGACTTCACAGTGCACAGCTCCGTGGTTGGTGGATCTGTTCTGGTCTCTCACACCTCTCAGATCTCATCCCTCTTTACAAGCTATTCAGAATTCCAATAATATTCTTCTTGTGTCTTTATAAATAGTTTTAAGGTAATGCTCCCATTGTTTTTAAGCGTCTAGAAGGAAAAGCATAGAGCTCTGTTCACACAAAGTGCTCAGTAAGAGCACTCAGTGCTAAGCTGATGAGTTAGCACCAGGTGGTCCAGAAGTCATGAGAAGGAACATTTTTTTCCAATTTGCTCTTAGGAGCTACAATAAGAGAAGCATCACAGACGTGATGAACACCAGGGGCAGAATCCAGGAGACGACCTACTCAATGTGGAGCATCAGGCTAGAAACCTCAGGTCCTCTACAAAGCAGGCCAGGATGGCGACACGTCTGTAGGTCCAGATTCTTGTGAGGCTCACTTAAGCCCAGGAATTTGAAGCCAGCCTGGGCAACACAGTGAGGACGCCCCCCGCACCCCAAAAACAAACTGAACTAAGATCTAAAGAACAGGTAACGCTTCAGCTCCTATCTAAGCACTCACAACAGCTCTGCTGCAGGTGGCTGATGGGGTTTTTACAGACTGTGTGATCCCAGAACACAGCAAATACCCCACTGAGGAGAGGAAAGCCACGGTCCAGCACTGCACTTCCCGTGGCAACTGCACAAAGCTGTCCACACACAGGCAAGAACTCTATGCATCTGCAGGTCTCCTGTGCAAAGAGGGCATCCCAGAGACTGCTGGGTAAAGACACCAAACAATTCCGTCTTGGGCTGTGAGTGGGTCTGCAAGGTCCAAGTGAAAGGATTTTGTTTGAAACTGTAACAGTGAAATCTGAGGCAAAGAATTAGGAGCTAAAAAAAAGAAAAGAGAGAAGAAACAAATCGATGCCATAAGTTAAAGCTACAAAACAAAAGCTGACTCTCAGCCCAGCACTTGAGAGGCAGATGCAGGTAGATCTCTGTGAGTTTGAGGCCAGCCTGGTCTACAAAGCTCATTCCAGGACAGCCACAGTTGTTACTCAGAGAACCTTATCTCAAAAAACCAAGGGAAAAAAAAGTTGACTCCCAGTGAACGAAGTCACCCATGTGCTTCTTACCCAAGAGCAGAACATTCATGTTCTGTGCTTCCAGGCATTCTGTAATCTCTATTGCTTTCTTCAGGCAGCGTCTAAACATGGAAGAGAGATGAGAACAGGAGCCTTAGTTCTGGAACTTGTCCTATAGACAAGTTTAGAGGCAGTGTGAATTGTTTTCAGTTTTCTTGTATTTCTTCATGCTAAAAGGCTAGAAAAGGAAATAATAACTACTTACTGATACTCACCTACCTATAAAAAATTATGGATATATAAGAGCACACACACACACACACTAAAGGAACAGAAGGATCCTAGATACCCACACCTCCACACACACTACACCAACACTCACACTAATCAAAACACAGAAGCAACCTAAGAGTTCACTGAGAGAGTATAAATTTATGTGTACATGAGAGCTCATTGACAAACTGAGTACAAATTTATGTGTGCATGCGTGTGCATGTTGGAATATTATTCAGTAGTACAAATGATGGCCACTGTGATTGCAGCAGTATGAAAAATGCCAGCACTTGGGAGCTGAGACTAGCCTGGCTATGAAGAGACCCTATCTTTAAAAAAAAAAAAAAAAAAAAAAAGGTTGATGAATGTAAGAGAGAGCACGCAAGGTTGGATGGGAACAGTTCCCTCTCCTCAGGTGCGGCACAGGCTGAGTAGTCCCTGGCCCACATCTGTTCTATAGCTGCCTCTGCTGTGTCCTTTAGTTAATGGCAGCTGAGAGGAGCTGTGAGTTAGAAAATGCAATATAACTCTTCTGAGACTCAATTCTAAACCAAAATGATGCATTGACATTAAGAATAAGAAATAAGAAGCATAAAGTTCAGGATAACATCCAATGAGAAGTCAGTGTCCTTCCCACTGGGAGGCCAGTACTGCCATCTCTGTCAGTTTTGAACGGTTACAGTTTTTCCTGTCGTCTCAGACTGTCTTCCTTATAGACTGTACTTCTTTGTAAGCAGGGAGAGTGCTGGACAATTCTTATCAAATGTACAAAGAAATTATAAACAGAAATCATAAAATGCAGTCCAACCCAGTGGGAGGAAGGGACAGGTAGATCTTGAGTTCCAGGACAGCCAGGGCAACACAGAGAAATCCTGGGGGTGGGGACAAGGGTGCAGCCCAACCCTGAACTAAACATACGATCTCAGAATAATTAACCGTGACAGACTAGGGATCTGTCAATTCCTCCACAATTCAGAATTAGAAAACTGTACAATTCATGTACAAAATAACGGGTTAAAATACCTGATTATATCAAGCCAGCTGCTGCTTTCTAAGAGAGAAAACCACTTTATATCTGTGTCCCAGAATTCTGTACTGTTATCTGTAAACAGAAAAAGGGGGGGGGGACTTCAGGTTATTGTCCACAGCCACACCTGCCAAAGCATGATGCTACAGCATAGCCACGACACCCCAGGCTGTACAATCAGGGGTTCCAACTGCGTGAAATAAAACACAACTGTAGAATCACAGTCCTGGGTCAAACAGTAAGATCATCTACTTCAAATCTACCTTACAATGTCTATCACATTGTGGTTAGAGGTGTACAATGGTGTTTCTGTTTCCCAAGGGAAAACAGCTTTCTCTATCAGCTATCTTTATCACAGTACCAGCAGTCAGTATACGCAATGAAAAGTCAATGTCAGCTGAACAAACCCTAAAATAGTAAAGAATGTGCTAGGCTAAGGAGTCAAAGTTAGGAAAAGCTATCTCTAACATGACAAACCCAGAGGACAGGCTGGTTTAAGAATGGGAAGAATTCAACTGGGCATGGTGGTCCTTTAATCTCAGCACTTAGGAGGCAGATCTCTGAGTTTGAGGCCAGTCTGGTCTACAGAGCGAGTTCCAGGGCAGCCAGGGCTATACATATAGAAATGCTGTCTTGAAAAACCAAAACTGGAAAATAAAAATCAACAGGCTACTAAGAATGGCTAAGTCGGCAGGATTTCAGTTGTTACTAATAGGCTGGGAGGGAAGACAAATGTGGCTGGGGTGAGGTGGGGTCTGGAGTGGCTGGAATGTTTTTACATTTATTAACAAAATTGTTTTGCACTATAAGAAACTGTACATGACCAACGAGGGCTAAATCAAAGTATTCCCAGTTTGGGAGAAAAGTCAACCAGAGAAAACCAACAAATATTCTACATTATAAATGAAGGTCAATGGCTCCTGGTACTCCACAGTTCTAAACCTTAGAGAGAAGTTAAGATGTTCACCATGAAAGGTGGCATGCAGGGGAAGGAGAGGAGGGAGATGGTTATGTGACCATTGCCACAGAGGCTCCGGCAAGAGCCTGGGGACCTGGGCAGGATCAGTACCACAGAGACAGTTGGTGCCTTGGGCTTCTCCTATAGCCTGACAGTGCTTGTGAATAACCCTGGGCTGAGGGTCCCTGCCCACCGCCATTAGCCTTCCCATTGGACAGAAAGATTTCGCGATTCTTACCTATCAGAAACAGCTGCTTAAATTTACAGTATGCATTCTGGATTTCCTGCAGGGACAGGAAGTTGCTTGATAAATCTTCGGTTTTAACAATTTCATAGGGTGGCCTGTGAATGGTCTTGTAAATTCTAGGTGTCAAAAAGTAACATGAAAAAAAAAAGTAACATGAGGTTAGAAGAGCAAACATCAATTTGAATAGCATGTTAGTCCTGAGCATGTGCCACAAGCCACAAGCTGCAGTGTTAAGGGCCCTGCAGCGATCACCTCATTCAATCCTCACTTAGAGAGCCAGCAGATGCGGAAATGGAGGACATGTCTAAGTCAAAGCAATTTAATTACATAACCTACTAGTAGATATTTTAAGCTATCTACTTTGAATTTATCAAATTTATTTTTGAGGAGCTGGAGAGAAGGCTCAGTAGTTAAGAGAACTGGCTGCTCCTCTGGAACAGCTGGGTTCAGCCCACAGAGGCTCACAATTATCTATAATTCCAGTCCCAGGGAATGGGACAGACATACACACAGGCAAAACACCCATACGCATAAAAGTAGTAGATAGATAGATGATAGATAGATGATAGATAGATGATAGATAGATAGATAGATAGATAGATAGATAGATAGATAGATAGATAAACTATTTTGAGAAACTTCTACTCCATATAATAGCAGAACAGTATAGTAACACCCCATGACCTCTGTTTGACAGCTGCTAATGTTACAGCCATCATGCCCTCCCCCACCCTCTGCCCGATACTTCTGTGAATCTCTGCAGAGCAGCTGGCCTTCCTAATGATTATACTGGTTTCCTGTAAGGTGACTACAGTGAGTGCTGTTCTCAGATTCCTCCAACAGAAAGCTACCAGCAGGGAAGCAGAACGGACACGTAGTAAGAACTGTACTTATTCCCTGCTTTTCAGAGAACAGGAGCTAAGGACCCAGAACAAAGTGTGGAATGAGTACTGACCCGTCCAAGAAGTTCTTCTGGATCTGCAGAGCACCATCGTCCTGCTCTTTGGGCAGTGCTGACATTTTCAAAAGGGCACTTCCATTGTGGCAGGACCAACACCAGATCTACAGAGAGGAAAGGGAAAATGTCAGATAGACTGTTCAAAATCCAACAGGGAGCAGATGAGCTTAGCATTTACGTTCAGACAGAAATGTTTATAGCTTTAAAACAAAGTGGCTGGACACAGTCAACGACAAAGATTTAATCTTAAAAAAGAAAAACAAAACAAAAACGAAAACAGGACTAGGCAGTGAGATTCAGCATTGCTCACAGTCTCACATGGACCTTCACTTAGCTGGTGACAGCAGCCCTGTTACTGTTACTACCACTGGGGCATCAACCACCATGGCAGTGCAGCTTTAAATGCCAGTCATTTTGCAGGAATTAAACTCACTAAATTCTCATGGTCACTTCAAGCAAAGGGGGTGATGGGGAAGGGGGAACGACTGACTGTCCTGTGGCAGATGTGTCAGCTCTATCCTGTATGATATCTTACTGCTGTCTGTGCATACACCACGGAAGATGCTGGAACATATAACTGTGGCAGGTTAGGGAACATGGCTTCCTAAAACTCCTAACAAGTGTCGCTAGCTCTTCTTTTCACCTCACTTTTTTCCCCCTCAAGACAGGGTTTCTCTGAGTAGCTTTTGGAGCCTCTCCTTGGAACTTGCTCTGTAAACCAGGCTGGCCTTGAACTCACATAGATCTGCCTGCCTCTGCCTTCTGTGCTAGGATTAAAGACCACCGCCCAGAGGCTCTTTACTTTTCAGGAGACTGTTTTCTATGTCTCAGTTCCAAAGCCTGGCGAAAATATGCGATATCTTAATTTCCCATGTAGTAGGGATGGAGGAGGAGCCTATCCCCACATGTATAGATAATCCTTTCTTTTCTTCCCACAGACCACACCACAACCTCTTAAAGCTGAAGGTAGAAACCCTCATTTTCATTCGTCACAAGTAAAGTATGCTTTTCCAAGTGTACTATGCACTGTCCTGAGACCCGAGACCCTTATGGGTGGCCTGCAATACCACAACCATTTTCCACTGTGGGACACGCACTGGCAGCACAGTAGCCGTGGCTGGTGAACCTGCCAGTGGTTCAGCACCAGTCCAGGCACGCTACCCAACTACACAGTTTGCTAATTAGTTTCCACTAGTAAGAACAATCCAATTCACTCAAGAATGTCCTTGAACAGAAGGTTAAAAATGACAGATTTTAGGGCCCAAGCGATAGCTTGGTAGGTAAAATACTTGTTGCGCAAACCAGAGTTCAATCCCCAGATGACGAGCAAAGGTGGAAGGAGAAAATCAACTCCACAAAGCTGTTCCCTGCCTTCACACATGTACTGCAGCATCCATGTCCTTGGTCCCCACTAATAATAAATTTTTAAATGATCAATTTTATAACCTTGACTATGATATATCATAAAGGGTCTGTCCTATGAGATAAGAGTTCCTTTACAAAAACTGTGCATGTTTAGACTTTAGAGGACTAGCTCTTATGGTATTGGAGGGAGCTAGGCAAGCTGCCACGGAGAAAAGCAGCCACCAGCCCATCTAACTGTGATGCCTACAGACCAGAAAAGGACCAGCCAGAAGACAGTATCAATGATGCAACTTGGCACTTTTAACTTGGGGGTAACCAACAGCTACCTCATTGGACTTGTATTTTAAATACTTATCCGTATGTCCATAGGTAAATGTAACTCTCACCCCTCATCAAAAAAGCCTCTTTTTACAGCAGATGTTGACCATGACAGAGATCACAGCTGGTCAAATGTAGAAAACAAGTGAAAGAAATCTGGCGTGTCCAACTCTAAGTGATACATGCACAAAGGTGGAAAGGTTTTAAAGAACCAGAGGATCAGGACACCTGCTGGGAAACAGCTGTGCCCAGGAAACCTCAATAATATGAGTAAGACACCTGCATAACGAGAACACCAGCTGACATGCCAATGTGGGCGGGTAAAACCCACATCTAGGCCCTGCCCTAGGGAAGAGCTCTGTGCAATCAACTGAGAAAGTGAGAAAGGGGGAATGGGTTTCCAAGGATGATCCCCTGATGAGTTATCTAATTCCAAGTGGTCAGCCATCAACATATGTTACATACAAGGAACACTAAATGGACTTAGTAGGTTATGTGTGTATGTATATACATATATGCACACACACATGTAAAAACAATAAAGAAAGGCCATAACTTTAGGAGTAGGGAGGGACGTGGCAAGAGTTGAGAGGAGAGAAGGAAATGATGCAAATACAGTTCTTCTGGAAGAAACCTCAAAAAATTAGATTTCTAACAAAACTTAAAATTTGAATAAAGTGAGTTTATCAATTCACAGAAAGCAATTTACAAAATGTTGCCAATGACAAAACAAAATAAGCTTTAAAACAAAAACTGTGGAAAACTAGTACCTGACATTACTTGAACAGCTTCTCATCATCACTCTTCTTGTAAGAGAACGGTATTAATGTGTCAATTTAGATGTGTAACCATGGACCAGCATTTTCCAAATGTGTAATAGAACAAAATGCATTCTCTAATTTTTTTCAAAGTATGAGAGACTGAGGGACTTTAATGACAGGTCCTTGGGACCTTTGTCAAACTGTCATTTGCACTGTCAAATAATATTCTCAGTCCAGCTACTAACTATGCCTTCCGTTCCAAATGCACAGGCCTGAAGCTGGAGCTTCACGGTGTTCTTTAACTGATCCTCAGCATACCACAAAAGACTGAATAAAAGAATCCAGCTGGCATCTATTTCCAAAATGCTAAACAGTGCTGTTCCATTTTACTATTTTGGATGGCTATTTTCCATAAAAGGATGTTACTAATGCTAACACATGTTACTTAAAATTTTCATTAAGATTCAGTTTGAAAAAAAATTAACAGGGTCTCATTCTATAGCCTATGTTGTCCTCAAATTCACAGCAAGCCTCCTGCCTCAGCCTCCTGAATGTGGAGATTTATAGGCATGAGATATTACAGCTAGTTTCAACTAGAGTTTCTTTCTTTTGGGGAATGGGAGGGCTGGTTTCAAGACAAGGTTTCTCTGTGTAATCCTGGCTGTCCAGGAACTCATTCTGTAGACCAGGCTGGCCTTGAACTCATAGAGATCCACCTGCCTCTGCTTCCTGAGTGCTAGGATTAAAGGTGTGCATCACCACCACCCAGCCTCAACTGAAATTTCTAACACTACACAACTACATAAACAAAACTCTTTCGCAGGCTCACTCGATTTAGGAGTGTAAAGGTAAGTATATGAATTGCAGCTGTCAACTGAAGGCTGAAATCTGGTGGAATCTGATCCAGCTATCCCCCAAAGACACATTTTTTGAAACTCTCAACTTAGCTACGGCTAGCTGGAGATCAGGAAAGTCACACAGAAATCTGTACTTCTGGCTTCCTCTGAAAACGTTCAGTCACCTGGCACTATTTAGCCAACAGTGTTAGAGGCTGGGGCTGCAGAGCTGCCCTCCTAGGCCAGGCAGACAGACTCTGTCCCACCTCAAGGACCACATTCTTTACCTACCCAGCTCCATGGGCTCTGGGTATGTGACGGAGCTTCACCATGTTGGCTCACATTCAAGATTCTTCTGGCAAGCCAGCCTGTGTACTGCACAGCGCGGCCTTGTAATTTTCATTTCTTTCTAAAGTCCCATAGGTTAGGTAACTCCCAGTCAACAGCTGGAAACAGGGGTGTCATCTAGTTTTGTTTTATTTGACCAATGACATACTAAATAGCCTGTTCTGTGAAAATTAAGGTGTGTTTCATGATGTCTCTAGCAGAAAATTCAACATGCCCATATCAAGATAACAGAGCTAGCTAGCCAAAATAAATTAAATTCCACTATATGTAGTGTCAGTTTGGTTCAAACAAGTTGGGTGTCAAAGAGGATGGGTCTATTATCCTCATGAAGCTTTTCAATGTCTTCTAATATTAAAAGACCATTTGTGATGACTTGTCCTAGACTTGTCCTAGGGAGCCTCATGTTCAGGAGGTGTTTCTGGACTGCTCATAGACCATGGACAACCTCTGGAGCACCACTGCTAGGATGGCCGAGAGCTGCTGACGTCCCCTTTCCCAGGGTCCCGGATGCACTTACTGGTATGCCATGGCCCTGAAAACGCCGCACATCCTCTTCGAGTAGGGGACCAGGGACAACAAAGTAGGCGGGCAACCTAGAAGAAAGAGGTGGCATCAACTGTAACCAAGTCTTTTGCTGTCCCACCAACCAGTTCCCAAATAATGACACAGAGACTTATTATTATGAAAGCTCTGCTATAGCTTGGGCTTGTCTCAACTAGCTCTTATAACTGAAATTAACCCATTTATATTAATCTACATTCTATCATGTGGTACTACCTCTCTTCCACTTTATACCTACCTCCTGTTTCCTCTCCCTGCCTCCTGGTTTCTCCTGCATGCTTAGACTCCTCTTCCTCTTTCTCCCCAGAAATCCTGCCTATCCCTCCTACCTAGCTACTGGCCATTAGCTTTTTATTAAATCAATCACAGCAATACATCTTCACATAAGAGATGTAAAGTTTATAAGACTGAGAAACATAAAAGCTTAAGTTGTCTATCTAAAAAGATGTTTTTAGTATGGCAATATAAGTTATGATAAAAAGTGGTTTGGGTATAAAACTTTAGACTCACTAAGATAGATTAGATAATAGAGCAGTTTCTCTGCATTTGCCAAATACAGACAGACTGGATACTGTGAATGTAATTCTTACCTGGTAACTGTTCTTATTGTACATAGTTTTACTAAGTTAGAGTTAAAACCTTTCCTTTTTATTTAGACAAAAGGGGATATTTGTACACTGTATGAAGATGTATTTGCCGTGATTGGTGTAATAAAAAGCTGAATGGCCAATAGCTAGGTAGGAGATATAGGTGGGACTTCTGGGCAGAGAGAGAGGAGTAAGAGATGAATCTAGATGCATAAGAGATGCCAGGGGACACGGAAGAAGCAGGATGGGCAGTATGTGACAAAACACAGATGAGTAGAAATGGGTTAATCTAAGTTGTATGAGTTGGTTAAAAACAAGCCTATGCTAAGGCCAAGATTTCATAATTAATAAATAGTCTCAATGTCATTATTTGGGAGCTGGCTGACAGGAAAAAATTCATTACAATGAGTTTTCAGTTCAACACTTAATTCACAGAATATGAAAGCATCCATGAAGACAAGGAAGTACCAAAGAACTACAAAAGGACATATTTCCCTGTTAAGAACCAAAGATGAGGCCGGGCAGTGGTGGTGCATGCCTTTAATCCCAGCACCTAGAAGGCAGAAGCAGGCTGATCTATGTGAATTTGAGGTCAGCCTGGTCTACAAAGTGAGTTCCAAGACAGCCCCCCCAAAAAAACAAAGATGAAATGTCACCCCTCTTCAGAAACATGAGGAAAATGAGGGGTGTGGGTACAGCCCTGCAACAAAGCCCCTGCCTAGCATGCACAAGGCTGAAGGTTTGATCTTCAGCACCGAAATAAGGCAGAGATTGGAAATTGTGATATCTAAAAGTATATGAAGTCCAAAAAAAAACAATGAACAGTAACAGCATAAACACCTGTGTTGTTTATAATTAAAAAATATGAAAATCAGTAACATGAGGATTGCAGTCCATTTTATCATATACACACTCTGAGATGGATATGGTGGCACGTGACTCTAATTCCAGCACTTGGGAGGCCAGATCTCAGTGAGTTTAAGGCCAGCCTAGTCTACATAGTGAGGTCCAAGACAGAATTACATAGAAATACTCTGTCTCAAACAAATAAACAAAAAGTTCTGCCAACAACAAACATTTGAAGAGGTCTCCTCTGTGGCGGACACTGCACTAATCCATCACATGGACGATTCATTTAATTCAACACCACTAGCAGATACATAGTATGAGTATTACCATTTTATAGATAAAGAAGCTGAGAAACTGAGACACCACACTCAGTGAAGCTCTTCCTGGGTTACAAAGATCTGGAGCCATTGTGATTATTCTCCAGAAGAAAATCTTTATAACAACAAGCCTGAACTGTAGGACATAGATAAGCTAGATTTTCAGAGGGATCCAAAATACATGGGCACACTGGCTTCTAGTCAACAGACCCCTCCCTATAGAGTGGTAAACACCTCTCTCTCAAAGAGTCTGAAATATAGCCTCCCAAGACAGAAGGCGCTTGTGCAGCTAAGTTGTAATCAGACGGTATTTGCAGACACACTGCATGCCTGACCTCAATCTGAGAAGCATCAAGTCATGAGAAAGATAAATTTCAGAAAAAAGGAATTTTTTTATGTGTATGTCTATGTGCCATGTCCATGAAAGTGACCTCAAAAGCCAGAAGAAGTGGGCATTGGATTCTCTGGAGCTGGAGTTACCGACAGTTGTAAGCCACCATGTGGGTGCTGGGAGCCAAACTCCAGTCCTCTGCAAGAGCAAAAAGTAGTCTTATCCACGAGCCATCCCCCAGCCCCATGGACAGATGGATCGCTAAAGCAAAGAGATCAAAACACAAATGACTGATCCATTAATCAATCCACACAAGTTGGAGCAATATACTAAATTTCACCGGGGGTACAATCACCAAACCCCACACTGTGGGAAGCAACTAGCAAACTGCTTGATTTCTTCAAGTAAAATATGACAGTTTCAGAATCCATACAAGAGTAACTTAAGAAACCCATCAGGAAATGGCAAAATGTTACTCTGACTCTTTATTAACAGTAAGATTAAAAAGATAAAAGACAGCTAGGTCGTGATGGCACAGGTCTTTGGCCCCAGCACTCAGGAGAAAGAAGCAGAGGCAGTTGGATCTCTGGTGAGTTCCAAGTCAGTCTGGTCTCCAGAGTGAATTCCAGGACAGCCAGGGCTACACAGTGAAGCACTGTCTCAAAACAAAACAAAACAACTTCCCTCCACCCCCAAGCCAAACCAAATCATGGGGAAAATTTAAATACTAATTAGATATCAAAGAAACAGTGTGAGGCTGGGGCTGACACATTCCTTTCATGGAAGCACTTGGGAGACAACGGGAGTCTGAGGTTCGTATAGCAAGTCCCAAGGCAAGTGCTTCAAAAGGGAGGCCCTGTCTCACAAAACAAACAAAAAAGTAGTGTGAATTTGAAAAGTATGATAATGGTTTCATGCTGTGTTTATTAAAAACAACCCCAGTCCTTTGTTCTTTGCAATATATACTAAACATAAATGAAATGAGCTTTGAAATTCATTTCCAAGCAATCCCAAAGAAAGACAACTAGGTGGGGGTGTAGAGAAAACAGGATTAGCTATGAATTAGTCATTGTTACACCTGGGTAAAAGAAAGTATGACATACACACTTTTTCTATACTGCTTCAAAATCTGTATAGTCAACCTTATACAAAATTTGTATAATCAATCATTTTAAATATTCATGCATTTGTGTGTGTGTGTTTACACGTGCATGGTGTGTGTCTGGATGCTAATGGTCAGAAGAAGAGGGGGTTGGATCGCCTGGGGCTGGAGTGTTAGTAGTTGTTAGTAGACAGACACAGGCACAGGACACTAAACTGGGGTCCTCAGAAGTGCTCTTAACCCCTGAGTCATCTGAGTCATCTTACAGCCCCTATGAGACTATGATGTGAACCACTGGTCATGACTAAGGCCTCCAAGTCAGTAGAAGTTTTAAGACCTTGACTTCTAAAGTTCTGAAGTACTTTTATATTCTCTTATGTACCTGCCTGAGTGGGTGGACAGTAAGCTAATCTTTCTTTAGGGATAATCACCAAAGTAAAAACATTTTCCCAGATCAATAGCTTTTAAACTCAAGAAGTCCATGAGATGCACTGGGAAGGATTAGAAAAATACCAAAATCCAGGCTTGACCCTATGATTACAGAGCAGAAGCTTAATCCCCACTCTGGGAAAGCAGTGGGGATTAACGCTGCTATTCTGGAATGTCATGCTATCAGGGTATTAAGGCAGCATCACCTGAGCTCAGGGAGGATGCGGACTCAGCCCCGCCCCACCTGCTCAGTCAGCACCAGGGTCCCAACAAGCTCCTGGGTGACTGAGATCTCTAACTGTGGGAAGCACTGACTGGGCAGTAATTTCCCCATAGGCCACCACTCTGACATCAGCTGAGGAGTTCCCACACTCTAAGGCAGCCGTGGAACCTCCTTCTAGACTTGCGTGTCTTCCCTAATACCCTATAATGTTAGCTCTGGGGTTAATTTTAGCCTCTGTCCCAGCAGTGAGGGAGAGTAGCATAGCAGGACAGGGTGGACAGTGTTCTCACCTGCCCCACATGGCTCAGGCAGCCTGTTGAGACTCTGAGTAATTTAGTCCTCCCTCTTCAAAAACAGTCACTTCAGGCAGTGGGATGAGTTCAGAGGAAAGAGCCTTTTTAGGGCAGCTTCAGTACAGCTGTCATCTGGGAAGGGTAAGCCCAGGGCAGAGCTACAACTTGCTGTGTCAGCATTAGCTCATGGGTCCCTCTGTGAGGTGCACACCCCACAGAGTTACACACCTTGTATCTCCACAAAGAAGTGGAATGAAGTAAGGATTTTAGGAGCGAATTGAAAAAGAGAAACAATGGGTCTGTGGCCCCGGAGCCGGTTCTGACAATGCAGTTTCTCATTCTTACACAGGGAGGGGGTCATCTGAGCCACCCAGAGAAAAGTGCTATAAACCCACAGTAGTTTATGCGGCTGTCAGCAGTGTGCTAGGAAGCTATGTTCCCAAATGATAAGACTCGAGTTTCTAAAAACAGATCCACAGAGTCATACTTTAAAAATGTAGGCCAGATCACTCCCTGCCTCTGTCAAACTCCCCCTCATTGTTCTCAGATTCAAAAAGGATAAATTCTTCTGGAAGCATCCAACTGTTCCCTTCTCTTCAACCTCTACTCCCCTTTCCCTGGCTTGCTCCTCCCCAGTTCCTGCCCCCACCCCAGCTTCTCTGCTTCCCCTTCTCTCAGCTTTGACCAAGGCCACTTTACTCCTGGGACCTTCCTGACACCCTCTTCTCCACTACCTCCAGCTCTTCCGATCTTGTGCCTGATCTGTGTTTCTCCATAGTTTTGTTTCTGATGCTGGTTATTGAGCCCAGGGCCTCACACATGACAGGCAAATGCCCTATCTCATCCAGTGTATTTCTCAATAGCTCTCTACCTTGAATTATTTTTTTATATATAACTGTGTGTGGTGTGTGAGTACAAGTGCACACATGCCATGGTCCATGTGTGGTCAGGAGCAATTTTCAGGACTCAGTTTTTACTTCTCCCACAGGTTCTGAGAATCAAGCTCAGGATAATTTGGCAACTAGTTTTACCTGCTAAGCCATCTTTTTTTCAGACAGGGTCTGTCACTGCACCTGGAGCTCACCAACTGGCTAGAATGGCTGGCCAGCAAGCCTTAGGGACCATTCTGTCTTCACCTCCCCAACACTGGGATTACAGGCAGGTAAATTTCTTTACATAGATCCTAGGGATCAAACTGAGGTCCTTATCCTTGTGTGGGCAGCACTTTACCAAATAAGCCATCTACCCAACCTCACTTTTGAGTGTCTAACAGATTAGAGATTTTGTGAAAAGCTGCTGGTAAGAGTGGAGGTGTAGTTCACAAGTCTTGCCAGGCATGCACAAGACTGAGGTGGCTGTCTCCAACATCACCGACAAACAATAAAAGTAAAAGTTGGTTGAAAAAAAGAATCTCCACACAGTTGACAGGAGTGACATGGTACAATATCTGAGGTAGTAAGTGTGGTAATTCTTAAACAGCTAAACACAGGGCTAATACATGCCTGGCACTGTATTAGATTATATACTGAAAAGAAGTAAAAAACATATCCTCATAAAACTTATACATAAATGTTTATGACGAATGGATAAATATAGTATATCCATGCCATGGAATATCATCTGGCATAAAAAGGAAAAGTCAGAGGTGTTGGTACATCTCTGAACTGGATACTCAGGAGACTGAAGCAGGAAAATCTTGGGTTTGAGGCTAATATGGGCCAACTAGTGAGTTCTAGAGCCGCCTAGACGCCACAGAAAGACCATTCTGTCTTCACCTCCCCAACACTGGGATTACAGGCAGGTAAATCAAAACAAACAAAATGCCAAAAAAAAAAAAAAACCCACTACATACAGTAGTTATAAAAGACCACCTATCCTGTTTTATTTATAAGAATGTCCAGAAGAGGCAAATGTATGATTTTCTTAGGGACTGGCACAGGGAGGAGAACTGAGGAGAAATGTAAGATAACTGTTAATTTGGTGTTTCTTTGTTAGATGATGAAAATGTTCTAAAACTTACTGTGATGATAATTACAGCAATGTTAATACATTCAAACACAGTGCGGGAGGGGGGGGAATAGAGAGATGGCTCATAAGTGAGTTTCTTTTGTTTTGAGACAGAGTCTCTTTACATAGCCCTGGCTGTTGTGGAACTTGCCATGTAGACCAGGCTTGCTGCAAATTCACAGAAATCCACCTGTTCCTGCCTCCCCAGTGCTGGATTTAAAGGTGTGCACCTCTATGTGCATGGTATTCTCCCAGAGGACCAGGCGTGCACCTCTATGTGAGTGCCGTTCTCCCAAAGGACAGAGTTCAGTTCACAGCACCCGCTTACCAACAGCTCACAGACTCTCTAACTCCAGCTCTGTGGGATCTGGGATGGCTCATCTTGGTTGTCAACTTGACTACATCTGAAACTTCTGGGTACTCCTGTGAGGAATTTTCTTGATCACATTTGAAATAAGAAGGTACACTAATGTGGGCAGCACCTTCTAGTGGAAGCCTGGACAAAAAGATAAGGAAGAAGAAAACTGCCTTTTTTTTTTTTTTTTTTGCCTGCTTACCCTCACTTTTTCTGACAAGATCATTTATTTATTCTTGTGGTTTCCTTTTGCTGGTATCAGAACCAACTTCAAGAGTTCAACAAAGATGGAAGATCAGCAGGTCTCCAGGAATCCTCCAGTCCTTTAGTGCTAGACTGGAACAGCTGAGACAGCCAGCCTTGTCGACTGAGTAACTGCTGGATTCTCAACTTCTCTAGTGTGAGGCAGCCATTGTTGGACTACCCAGACCACATCCTGTAAGTCAATCTAATAAATCGTGTGTGTATGTGTGTGTGTGTGTGTGTTCACACACACGCATATCCCAATGATATCAGACTTGCTTTTTCCAGGAACCCTACTTTATGACCTGAGGCCATCTTCTGGCCTCCAAGGGCATCCGTATCCACATATGCACATGCCCACCCACATACCCACTACTAGTGGGGAGAGCCCGTGGAGAGCTTACCTCTCACAGATCCTGTAGTCTTCATTCACACTCACTGTCTTGTACTTCACACTACCCTTGGTCCGCTCCAGCTCCCAACACCAGTCTTTAGGTGTGTCAAACATTACAGTGTGATTGCTGGGATCAGTGGCTAAGAAAACAAAATCAGCACATGGTGAACTCTTTCCATGACACTGGTATTTTGTCCATGTGGACATACAAGCTCTGAACCCAATTTATTACACTGAGTCTTTTTATCTAAAAATAAATTCACAGCTTAATTGTTCCATTTTTCTCCATTTTCTGTCATTAATCCAAAAATTACAATGGAAACCTTATTGAAATTTTCATTACATTTATTTACTTTGTGTAGGAGAAGAGAGCATGGCATGCCTGTCACAGTGCACATATGTTGGTCTAACAACAAAACTCGGTTGTCAGGTCTGAAGGCAAGCGTGTTTACCTACTGATCCTCACACTGGTCCATGTTGTCTCTTTATATAGATATAGATATAGATAGTAGGAAAGGAGTTTTGTTTCTAAAGTTTGATTTTTATTATTTTATGTGTATCTGTTTCTGTATGCCAAGAGTGTATAGGAGACTATGGAGTCCAGAAAATGGTGCTGGATCTCCTGTAGCTGGAGTTTACAGGCAGTTGTGAGTCAGTCACCCAATATGGGTGCTAAGAACTGAACTTGGGTCCTCGGGAAAAGCAGCATGTATTCTTAGCTGCTAAGCCATCCCTCCAGCCCCCAAAAGTTATTCTTGTTCCATTCCTTGCAAAAGTAATTTCTAGTTCTATTTTCAGTTCATGAGATAATTTATATAAAACAAAAATCCTGTGAAGCATTGAAAAATGGGCTTGGCACAAAAGCTAAGGATTGAAATATTTTTAGCCCTCCACATGTGTATAACAGGGCACACTGATGAGAAGAGCATGTCTGATTCTGGAACATAAATCCTTCTTCTGCTTGTGATGTGCTGCCTGCAAGAAGCCTGTCCAGGACGGTACTTGGTCACTGAAAGCCATAAACAGACCAGAGAGTCACAGTGGAGGAAGTGGCCAATAGCCAAGGCCTGCATCATGGTGACAGGAACTTTGGCTACATCAGCACTGTTAGAACAAAATGTCCACAAGTCCTGCCCAAAGCTCAGCAGAAACGGCTGTGGCCTTTCTCCAGGCCATCACTGATTTCTGGAAGTGACAGGCACATCGAAAAACCCAAACTTCCTGGAAAATAACAAGTGTTGCTAAAACTAACCCACCTGCTTCTGTTAAATAAAATTACAGTAAAAGTAGTTTGAACAATGACAATAATCAATGTTTACATAAGTCAAATATTTCTAATCTAAAAATATAAAAGTAAACCTTAAATTTCTGGACTGCCAATGTTATTTCCCAAGTGGAAAATTCCACACATGACCTCATGTCATTGTCAAAACACAAGCACATTAAAAATATTGTATAATCAGACAGTAGTGGCGCATGCCTTTAATCCCAGCACTTGGGAGACAGACACAAGTGGATCTCTGAGTTTGAGGTCAGCCTGGTTTAAGAATAGGTCCCAAGACAGCCAGGGCTACACAGAGAAACTCTGTCTTGGGGGAGTAGGTGTCTAAGTGAGATAGAAAGACTGCTCTGTGGTCAAGAGCACTGGTGATTCCTCTAGACTTGCAGGTTTCGATTTCTAGCATCCACATGGCAGCTCCTAACTGCCTCTAGCTACAGTCTCAAAAGATCCAATGTCCCCTCTGGTCACAACAGGTAATAAGCACACATGTAGTGCATGCATTCATGCAAGCAATCATACACATAAAAATAAACAAATCAAAGAGATATATAAGGCAGGAACAGTGCTTACACTTATAACATCAACATTTTAGAAGGCTAAAGGATCTTGAGTTTGAGGACAGCCTTAGCTACCTATTGGAACCCTGCCTCAAATAACACCATAGACAAATAAACAGGTACCCTATCTATCTAGCCAGTCTAAAAATACTAGACTGAGGGAGAAAGCTCGGTTGATAATGTACTTGCCTTTCAAGCATGAAGACGTTGGTTTGATCCAGGCAGGTACTTATTCCTAGCACCGAGGAAGTAGACGGAAGGGTCCCAACTGTAAAGTGCTCACATTAACAAAACCCATACACAAAAACTAATAGCCACCATGGTGGGGCACGTGCCTTTAATTCCAGCATGCAGGAGGCAGAGGTAGGCAGCTCTCTGCATTCAAGGCCAGTCTGGTCTACAGAGTAAGTTCCAGGATAGCCAGGGCTACACAGAGAAACCCTGTCTCAAAACACAAAAATAAAACAAACAAAAACTAACGGCCAAATAGTGTCTGTTAGTTACAACCTTTCCTATCCCATGCCCCAGTGAAAGAGGATCAGAGAAGGGTGAATTACAACAGAATAAAGGTTCTATATACCTTGGGTACAAAACAAAACAAAAATCAAAGACAAAAAAAACAAAGGATCGAGAAACTGCCAAGGTAGGAAAGGTAAGTGCTAAGACTGGTCATGTGTTAGCAAGGCCAGACCTCAGGATCACTTGGTGTACACCTTTAATCTCAGCACTCAGGAGACAGAAATGATAGGGTGCATCTCTGGAGTCTGAGGCCAGCCTGTTCTACAGAGTGAGTTATATAGTGAAAGCCTGTCTTTAATGTGTTTTTTTTTTCCCAAAATCAGGATCTATGGAAAAAGTATAACTAATAAAACTGAAGTGTGATTTTTCAAATATGAATCCAAAAGATGCTTATATATAGTCAACACTGTCAAAGTTGTACAATAGCACCCAGGCCAGAATCAGAATTGTTGCGGGATATTTGATTGCACTCTGAAACACCAAGACCGTGTTAATAAAATTAATTGGATCAAGGAGCAGAGCAAGTGACTAGTTAGTAGGAATTAGCCATAGAGAAGATGGAGGAGCCAAGAATATGTACAGTTAGGAGTACGGAGGGACTTTATCTTTTTGTTTTGCGACAGGTGGAGAGATGTTCTCTTACTGGATCTCCAGTCAAAAAGGAAGGTCAGCTAGTTGCTTCTCAGCTTCCCTTACCTAGCAGGATTTTACCCACAACATCTGACTCCCGAATCTTTATTGGTAAATAGAATAGAGACTTAGTTAAAACCTACATTTGTGGGCTACAGCCTAGCTGGTGCTGATGGGACCAGAGTGTGAGTACCCTGATTTGAGCATTGTGAAGCTGTGGGGCCACAGGGCACAGGGGGTAGTTAAAACATCATAGACTCAGGCGTGGTTACTAAGCCAACAGAAAAACACTACAGCATAAAAGGAAAGGCAGAATTTCTAAAAATACAGATGATTTTTATAAAGTATTATGCATACAGTGTTCTGTCTGCATGCATGGGTGCAGGCCAGAAGAGGGCACCAGATCTCATTACAGACGGTTGTGAGCTGGGAATTGAACTCAGGACCTCTGGAAGAACAGCCTGTGCTCTTAACCACTCTTTCCATCTTTCCAGTCCCATGATTATTTTTCAAGTATGAAACCAACAGATGTGTATATAAACTGTAGTAATCAACCAAAAAAGCCATGTGTATGCCTACTACACTGTCACTTTATAGCTACAATATAAAAGATCTGTCTGTAACAAAGATGAACTATAGGGACAAATTTCCTGCCCAGCTCAGTAATATTAATATGAACTAATTCTCATGCATAGCCCACCATGAGTGATGGGTACCTTTTCTTTTCTTCTTTGAAACTCTGTATACAGCCCTTTCTGGTCTCCAACCTAACCTAAATCAGGCTGGCACTGAACTCACAGAGATCCAGAGATCCACCAGCTTTTGCCTCCAACTATGGTGTACCACTATGCCCAGATAATAGGCAATTTTATTCTCAATTACCTCTCATGTAAAGACTTCATCCTATGTCATGAATTTAATGCTTAATAATCTTCACAGGGGAGGCATGAACACTGCTATTTTAAAATGAGGAAATGCAAACACACAGGCACTTGAACCATAGATAGACAACACCAAGGAACATCTGGAACATCTTCTCTACAACATATTATAGCCAAGATGTCCAAAAGACAAAGCAGAGATAGGGAGATGGCTTCATGGGTAAAGTGGTTTGTATACAAGCATGAGGGCATGAGTTTGGATCCTCAAACCTACTTAAAAGCTGGGCTATTAATCTCAGCAGAGACAGAGAGATTCTGTGAATTTGAGGCCAGCCTGGTCCTCATAACAGCAATGACTACATATAGAGCCCTGTCTCAAAAAACAAAGAAAAAAGTTAGGCAGAGCAGCACACATCTGTAACTCCAGCACCAAGGGAAAGGAGGATAGCAAAGATAGGTGGATCCTTGAAGTTCACTAGCCGGTTGGTTTAGTCAATAAGCTCCAGGTTCAGTGAGAAACCCTGTTCCAAAAACTAAAGTGGAGAAGAACTATAGAAGATACCTAATATCCACACCAGGTCAGGACATGTGTGTACATACATGAACATGTACATACGGAACACCCCCACACAAAAATCCACTCAACAATAACCAACAAAAACAGAAAAGGTAAAAGCAAAAGAATCCCAGCCAGATGGCGTAATTGCTCGTACCTATAATCTCAACAGGATCACTCATCAGTCTGAGGCTACCTTGGACTACATAGTGAGTTCCAGGCCAAGCCAGGTTGAACTGTAATGGGACTGGGTCTCAAAAATGTAGACAGACAGACACAGAATAAAACATTATTAAAACCTCTAAGGGGAAAAGGCCAATTCACTTACAAAGGTCAGCAATCAAATTAACATCAGCAACCCTAAAATCTAGGAAAGCCTGGAACAATAATATACTTTGGTCCTGAAAGTAAATAATTATCAATCTAAATTGCTACAAACAGCAAAGCTATCTTTTAGTAATGACAGAGAAATAAGGATATCTCAAGATAAGAACAAACTAAAGCAGTTCATAACCACACAGCTAGCACAAAGTTAAAATTATAACAGTACATAAAAGAATATCAAAACAGTAATACATGAACAAAAAGGATAGGAAGGAATCCATCACAGCCAACACACTAAACTATCAAACCCCTAATACTTAAAGAAAAAAGACCTAAACAGTAATCCACCCAACCAGGAAAAAACAAAAAGGTGCAGACTGGCGGAATATATTTAAAAACCAGCTCCAGGAACTGAAGAGGTGGGTTAGCGATTAAGAGCAAGTACAGTTCTTCCAAAGGACCCACATTTGGTTCCATCACCCATGTTGGATTGCTCACAAACTCCAGCTCCAGAGATACCTGATACCCCTGTTCTCCTCAAGAAACACCCACAAAGAATCACATAATTAAAAATAATTAAAAAAAAATAGGTCCAATCATCTACTATTTCCAGGAGACAATTCACCGGCAGGGACTAAAAAATATAAAGTATGGAAGTCCAAAACAAGCTGGGGTAACCATTCTGTTATCTGAAAAACTATACTTGAAACCAAAATAAGAACAGAAAAGGAACATAGTTATAAAGGGAACAATTTATAAAAAGACATAAAATTAGTAAACGTACATGTGCCAAATGTTAGGGCTCTCAATTTCATAAAGCAATCACTAACGTGCACTAAGGTCTGAATGATCCTGATAACACAGGGTTACTTCAATACCCCCGGTCTCATCTTTAGGTCAGTCATCCAAACTAAAATAGAATGAAGAAGCCACAGAGTTAGACTACACCATAGATCGAATGAATCTAACAGCTATCTACGGAATATTCTGCCTGGTAAAAACAGAGCACACCTTATTTTCAGCAGCCTGTGAAGCTCCTCTAAAATTAGTCATATATACTCTGGGCTGCAAAGCAGGTCTTAGCAAATAGAAAAAAAACCGAGATTGTTTCTAGTACCTCATCAGTTCATATTGAGTAAAACTAGAAATCAACAGCAACAAAAACTATAAACACTAAGAGACTAGACAATACATGCAAGTGGACAGTGGGAAATTGAAGAAATCAGAGAAAAATAAAAAACACAGGCTGGGGAGATGGTTCCATCAGTAAAATGCCTTCCTTATAAGCAAAAGAACCTGGATATGATCCCCACAGCATATATTAGGAAAACAAAGGAGGAGGAAGTGGAAAAGAGCAAAGCATATAAAAACTAAAAATATGTGTGCACTGGTCGGCCTGGCACATTCTCTCTTATCAAGCCAGACCTGAAGTGCATTTTTTATGAACAAATGTCCTGTACCCACAAAACATTATTCTCTCTTTACTTTAAACTTTAAACGGTATCCTCAAGAATCTCAAGTGTATTTATGTAGAAAAAAGAACCCAGAGACAAATAAATTAAAATAGGGTTATTTTAATTGTCTCAATTTTATTTTTTTCAGTAGTTTCACATTTCCAGTATGACTGCTTTTACTGCTTTTCAATTCATAACAATTCAAGTCCACTTGTGTGTGTACACTCACCTATGCGTACACATGTGGGCACCAGAGGCTGACGCCAGGTATCTTCCTTTACTGTTCTCGGACTCATTTTTGAGGCAGAGTTCCTCACTGAACCTAGACCTGGCTCTTTTATGAAACTGGCCGGCCAGAAAGCTCCCACAATCTATCTGTTTCTGCCACCAGCACTGGGGTTCCACCCATGTACCCCTGAATCTGTCTTTTACATGGATGCCAGAGATTCAAACTCAAGTCCTCAGGCCTGCACAGCAAACACTTACACACCAAGCCACCTCTCTTGATTTCACTTTCCATAAGTAACCATAAAAACAATTCATTACAATATGAAAGCAAACAGACCTAAAAGGTCAGCTAAGCAAAGAACACAGGAAAAGAAAACTCGCCAGGTGGTGGTGATCCATGCCTTTAACCCCAGTACTCAGGAGTCAGAGGCAGGCAGATCTCTGAGTCTGAGGCCAGCCTGGCCTATAAGAGATAGTTCCAGGACAGGCTCCAAAAACTACAGCAAAATCCTGTCTCAAAAAAAGAAAAAAAGGGCCGGGCGGTGGTGGCGCACGCCTTTAATCCCAGCACTTGAGAGGCAGAGGCAGGCGGATCTCTGTGAGTTCGAGACCAGCCTGGTCTACAAGAGCTAGTTCCAGGACAGGCTCCAAAACCACAGAGAAACCCTGTCTCGAAAAACAAAAAAAAAGAAAAGAAAAGAAAAGAAAAGAAAAGAAAACTCCTAAATGAATCATGTGTTGGATGCTTGTACCCAAACGCATGTTGTCATTTGGGTAGTGTCCTGGCTGGTTTTAGGTCAAGTTGGCACACGCTACATTCATCTGAATGGAGGGAACCTCAATTGATAAAATGACTCCATAAGATGAGGCTGGAAGGATTTTCTTAATTAGTGATTAATGACGGCAGGACCAGCCCATTGTGGGTGGTGCCATCCCTGGGCTGGTAGTCCTAGGTTCTATAAGAGAGCAGGATGAACAAGGCATGGGAAGCAAGCAAGTAAGCAAAGCACCTCCATGGCCTTTGCATCAGTTAGAGTTCCTGTCCTGGCTTCCTTCAATGATGGACTACGATGTGGAAGTGTAAGACAAATAAACCCTTTCCTCCCCAGCTTGCTTTAGGTCATGGTGTTTCATCACAGCAATGGTAAGCTAAGACAGGGAGGATGCAGACACTGAGAAACTGAGCATTCCTGGAGGAAGCAGGTCACTGGGGTGTACCTTTGAAAGTTATGTCTGGTTTCTGTTTCCTTCTTTTTCTATTTCCTGTTTGTCACCATGAGGTGAACAACCTCCCCTTCCACAAAAACATGGACCAAGCAACCATAAAGTGAACCCTCTCAGACAGTGAACCAAAGTAAATCCTTCTTCCCTTTTCTGACAGACATTTGGTCACAGTGATACAAACTCACTAAACAGGGTTCCCCTCCTGATCACAGGGGAGAATAGAAAGAAACCTTCTGGGGGTGGAGACACTGCTAGTCCCAGCATTCAGTGAGACTTAGCTTGGGCTATAGGAAGAGACAAAACCAAAGATGAGTGGAAGAATCTTGGCTACTCAGCAACAATAGCTCAAAAGAGACTTACCTGTGCTGTGCACAGCAGCTGCATAGGAAAACAGAAACAGTCTTTTCAGCAGTTTAGGAGTCTGAGTATGATGGATTATGCCACTGACAATCTAGAGAAGAAAGGATCAATGGATATTGTTATGTTTCTGATAGGTCAACGCTAAGAAAGGTAGGGGCCAACTTTGTTCTCTATCACACTAATGTGATGTAGGAAGCTATTCTGTATTTTATTGCAGGGCAGAACAGAGCTAGGGGGGAAAAACTAACTGAATGCTGGGAGACAGAAGGCAGAGTCAGGGAGGTGCCATGGGAGACAGACACTGCATGGAACCTTGCCGGTAAGTCACAGCCATCTGGCGATATACAGAATAATAGAAATGGGTTAAATTAAGATGTAAAAGCTAGCCAATAAGAAGCTAGAGCTAATAGGCCAAGCAGTGATTTAATTAATACAGTTTCTGTGTGGTTATTTCGAGTCTGGACAGCCGGGAACAAACAAGCAACCTCCTACAACACTAATGGGCTCTGGGGACAGCATAACCCTTGCTGAACTTCAATCTATGATTTAGCTCTTAGAACAGTGCCAGAGCAACAGAATACTATTTTGTCATGCTTTCTAAGAGCTTCGAATGTCTAGGGAAAATTTAAAACACAGTCTAATTTCCCAAAAAGCAAGAGTTAAAAATCTCAACTGCCTTATAAGGTCTGGTCCAAGACTCACAAGTGAAACAGACAAAAAGCAAGACACTTAGCTGACTCACTTGTGGATGCTGTAGACAATAAAGGAAAGGGCTAGGCATGTAGCCCAGTTAGGAATATGCTTGCCTAGCATGCACAAAGTCCTAGTAGAACATGCTTATAGTCCCAGCACTAAGGAGGAAGAAGGAGAATCAAAGCTTCAAGGTCATTCCCAGCAACAGAGAGTATTTAAGGCCAGCCTGGGCTACACAAGACCTTGTCTCAAAAGGAAAAAAGAAAAGAAATCTGTCGCTGTTCTCTCTGTCTATTGTGTTAACCAAAAGTATGTTTGGATAAATAACTAAAATAATTGTTTAAAAGGAAATGCTTTGTTTCTTGGGGAATTGTCTCTAGCTATAGCATTTTTTGCCTGCTCACAATAGGTATTATATTATAATCATATTCATTATTCTAACTGAACTACCATACTATTTCAAAGAAAATTAGAGCATTACCTAAAGTGTGCATAATTCATTGCAGATAAGACAGTATAAACAAACTGGCATCTTGCTGGGCTTTCCCTAATGTGCGTACCAGGAGAGGAGCAAGTCTGAGACCATCCCTATCTCAGCAAGAAAAACCTTGGAAATTATAAGGAATTGTAGCAAACTGGTACAGCCATTTCCTGATTGCAACCAGGAAATGATGCTTAGTCTTTTTTTTTTTTTTTCTTCTCAGAACACACTTTATTGGAGCACTTACACTTGAGGTTGTAAAGAGGCAAAAGACCCCGTCCCCGTGAAGCAGAAGAATATATACGGTGCCAGACAAAACAGATGCTTAGTCTTTACAGGTGCATCTGATGAACCGACTTGGCTCATGAAACAACTGCTGTTTCGTAGAGGCAAACACACAGATTCTCAAGAGTCAGCATTCCTGTGGTAGACAGACTCTAGGGGAAGATCAGCCTTAGCTGTCTTTTCCTCTCCATCCCCAAGCAGACCCTGACCTCACTCATCACCTCCCACTCACCCCTTAGTAGTTCTAGGTAACCAGCACTATAAACTGAAGGACTCAAGGTTATACATGCCAAGTCAAACCAGTCATGCTTGTCCCAACTATCTCTCACACATTAATCCGAGAATGAGATTGCAGCTGACATCAGCTTCAGAGTGAAAGGCTTCCTTCCACCTTCAGGCAATATAAGCAAAACCTAGTCAGTGGGGGAAATCCTGACGGGAAATAAACCTAAAAACAGATGTAACTAGTTACCCTTTTGACTTCCTCTTCCTTTGTGTACCTCAGACAAAAGTGTAGCACCCGCAGATCTTTGCAGTGGATAATAAGCTTCTCTGGGTATTTCTTCAGTTGGTCAAACAGAGGCTTCTTTTTCTCATCAAACACTACGGATCAAAGACAAAATTATGAGTAGAAATGACTGTTACATGGCGACAAATTAACACTAAAGGAACAGGTAGACTGTTAGCGTCTAAGGATGGAAGTCACTCCCAAAAGTATTCTTTTCTTTTTTTCTTCAGTGCAGTTCTGGCTGTTCTGGATCTAAGTTTGTAGATCAGACTGGCCTCAAACTATGAGATCCACTTGCCTCTACCTCCAAAGTGCTGGGATTAAAGGTGTGTGCCACCACATCAGGCTTCCAGCAGGATTCTTTATTCCTCTGGAATAAGACTAAGACTCAAATGAACAGACCAGACTCCACCAGTCTAAAGAAAGCCCAGCTCTGATGGGCCTGAGAGACAGCTCAGCAGCTACGAGCACTTCCTGCTCTTCCAGAGGACCAGGGTTCAGTTCCCAGGATCCATGTTTTTTGTTCGTTTTTTTTGTTTGTTTGTTTGTTTTGTTTTGTTTTGAGACAAGACTGTCCTGGAACTCACTCTATAAATTAGGGTAGCTTCAAACTCAGAAGTCCACCTTCCTCTCTGCCTTCTGGGATTGAAGGTGTGCACCATCACACCCGGCTTAAGTTTTTCTTCTTTTCTTTGAGTTTTCATTGTGTATACTGACTGATCACGATGCTGTGCTTTCTAACGACACTGTCACATAAGCATTTAGTGTGTGTCAAGCATATGCCCATTACAGTGAGCCTTAACCGACCAACACCTACCATAGAACAGTTTTGTGTGCGTGTCAGAAAAAGCAGGCTTCAGGCTAGGTATGGTGGCTTGCACCTGAAAACTCAGCACAGAGCCGGAGGCAAGAAAATCAGAAGTCTGAGGCTAGGGCTACATTAAATCAAACAACCAAGCAAACAGAATACTGTCTTACCACATTCCCAAAAAACTAGGTGAGTCGGTAAGTAAGTAAGCCTCCCCACTAAGCCTGATGACCTGAGTGTGATCCCCAGGATGCACGGAGAGGCTCCGGCATGCTGGCTTCTGATCTCCACATGCACACCCACACAAGTACGCACACTAACACACAAACCTTAACAGAAAAAAGAATGAGATAGAGAGAAGCCCAGCTTGGTTCATCTCAAACCAAGTAACCCTGGGTGAGCTAGCCATTCCCAAAGCTGTTTTCCATAAGGTAACTTATGCAGCACAGCTGAACAGACTATATCATTATTGCTCTGTGTTCTGAGGCAGGCAATGCAACAAAGGAAGGAGACACTCACCTCCATAAATCTGATCCACACAGTGAAGGGGAACATCATTTTCTCCTACTATCTTATTCTTAAACTGAGTTTCCTAAAAAGAAAAAAAAATCAAAAGGAAATAACTATGACTCCTTTCAATGAACTCGGACATTCATAGCAAAGCAAATCATTATTCTCCACTCTACAGAGAGAATTGAAGAAAGGCATCTCCCCCAGGCCCCCAAGTAAAGGGATGCTGCAGTACATGAGAGAAAATCCCATGAGCACCAGCTGTTTCAACCCAGGGAGAACACGCCACTTCTGTGCCACTGAAAACCAAGTGTACAAGTGACAGGTTAGCACTTCTGCACACAGTGCAGGCAGACGGAGATAAAGCTATCTGGGCTTTGGGGAAGCAGCTGGAAAGTCAAGTATTTGGCAAAAGCTGTGTTTGCTCAGAACTAGGAGTCAAGCCCTGCAACAGACAGTGGTGCAGGAGGCCAGCCTGGGAAGTAGCAACAGTGCTGCTTTATACGAAACACAGGGGTCCAGGGCACTGGCACATGGGGAACAGGCAGGGTCCAGTGGGGTTCCCACTGGGGTGCAGTGCTGTCCCTCCTCTATCGCTCACCCCTAAGGAGACACAAGTCTCAAACAACACCGCAACTATATTCAGATCAAACAGAAACAACCCAAGCTCAAGGGTCGCACTCCAGACCTAAGTGCCCAAATCTGTGAAAGAGGGAACATGAGAAGCTGTACATGGGAGAGGCTGTTCCAGCGGGTGACTCATGCTGTGCTGAATTCAGAAGAAATTGGGGAAAGTTTGTGAAGTCAGCTTAGAGGGGCAAAAGCGAGCAAGCAG
Organism: Alexandromys fortis; assembly: GCF_014885135.2. Lineage (NCBI taxonomy): Eukaryota > Metazoa > Chordata > Mammalia > Rodentia > Cricetidae > Alexandromys > Alexandromys fortis. The sequence goes on along the minus strand of NW_026067914.1, from coordinate 7,034,917 downwards.
GAAGCACAGGTGGTGATTTCTAGGTCTTGCTGGTGGAGGGAGCCCCTGAAGGGCGAGAGCAGACCACCAGCATGGGCTGGGAGGAGAAAGCTGCAGGGACAGCACCAGAGTCACGGCTGCACCTTCCCTACCACTCTACAGACACAGCTCATACGTACACCGCCGTTATCCAAGGCTGAGTCGTCATCCCCCAGGAAGGAAATCTTGAAGTCAGTGCAGACGAGTCTCCCATAGACACCGCGCTGACAGGAATCTTCCTGCACATACTTCAGGACTGTGCTGGCTTCACAAAGCAGTTGTTCACCTGATGGAAACCAAAGCGAGCTCTCCTCAGAGGCCTCAGGGAAGGCCCAGAGCTGCGAGCACGGGACAAGCACACAGTACAGCGCAGCACTCGGCAGCAGCGCACTCCAGAGCAGGCAGAGCCACATGGCTCAGAGACCATCATGCTGGGATTTCTCCAACCACTCAGAGCTCAAGCTTCTTCTCTCTCCTTTGTTTGGAAACAGGGTCTCACCATACTACACAGACTAGCTTTGATTCATTGAGTAGCCTGGGCTGGCCTAAACTCACAATTATCCTCCTGTCCCAACCTCCCAAATGCTGGGATTAGAGCCCCTTTGCCCTGACTTTCAGCCACCTTCTGTAGTGCAGATCTTGGTGTTTTTACTACTTTGACCCAGCGGTGTCCCACAACAGGGATCCTGGAAGTGGAGCAAAGGTAGGCAGGGTGGTCAGCAGGGCCTGGATTCAGAACTCAGCCCATTTCCTGTGTAAGCCAGGGCTTCTGTGCAGCTTCCTCAGATGACAGAGGTGCGGGCTCATGTTGGAGGATGAGAGGGAAAAAGAGGTCATAAGGTGGGGAGGGGGCATAGTCTCTCTTTCTTAGTTCAAAGCATTTCCTCTCGATGCGCCACCTCCCCTGCTCCATCTGCAGGGACCCAGCCCGCATTAGAAGCTATAGTTCCTGAAGACATATTCCACAGCCAAAAATCACTAGGGCTAGAGCTAGGTGAGCATCTTCTGCTCCCTAGAAGAGAAAACTCTGCTGTGTTTGGGTGAGGACAGGAAGAGAAGGACATAAAGGAAATAAGAGTGGAGGCTGCTCGTTTGTTCCCGGCCACCCAGACCCCAAATAATCACTCAGAAACTATTTTAACTGCAATACTGTTTGGCCAATAGCTTAAGCGTATTTCTAGCTAGCTCTTACATCTTAAATTAACTCATTTCCATTATTTTATATTTTACCATAAGGCTCATGGTTTACAGTAAAGTTCCCAGGCATCTGACTCCTTCAGTGGCGCTACATGGCGTCTCTGACTCTGCCTACTCTCTCTATATATGTTTTCTAACCTGGCTATATTCTGTCAAGCCACTGGACAAAAGCAGCTTCTTTATTCACTAACCAATAAAAGCAACACATATACAGAAGGACTTCCCACACCATAAGAGAGCCAATTTAGCAATAACAACAAAGGAATTTTCTTGTCATCTAATAGATAAGCATCTTCCCCACCTCAGGGCTTCCCTCTGGCTTTCTTCACCTTTCAATTCACTTGTTGGCTAAAAATTCATTTAATCTAGCTTTAAAGAATAACAGCAGGCTGGTGGTGGTGGCGGAGGCGCACACCTTTAATTCCAGCAGAGGCAGGCAGATCCTCAAGGCCAGCCTGGTCTACAAAGTAAGTTCTAGGACAAGGGCTATACAGAAACTCAGCCTTGGAAGGGGGACAAAAAGTTAATAAAAAGTTAGGCATCCTTGTTACAGGAAAACACACATTATAAGAAAAACAAAAACTTTTTGAAACTGGATACAACATGCACATCTGTGAGCCCAGTATTCAGGAGAAGGAGGCTGAAGGGTCACAAGTCCCAGGCCAGCCTGAGCTCTTTGAAACCTAGTTTCAAAATAAACAAAACATTTACAAAAAGAAATGATTTTTATACAGCTGGCAACATTTTCCACATAAGAGGGAACTATACCACCAAGAGGTTTCTGTTCTTGAACTCAGAAGTGATTAAAACTTAACTGAGAGTTAGCCACTCTCCTGTCTCAAAAACAGTCAACCAATCCAGGCTCCTTCATAATGAATGACTTCAAAGCAGAGCCCCAGTAACCCCGCCAGCCCTAGTATCTCTGGTACCTGTGCTGAAATACACCAGCAGACAGTCAGGTGAGGCCCCCACTGCCAGTGCTGGGAGGCCCAGGCAGCTGTAAGAGCTGAGAGCAGCTATGGTTAGAGGCAGCAAGAAAGACATGCAGACTATTGGATTCTTCCAGGGTCTAGGATTTTCTTGATTGGAGACCAGAAATACTAGACAAAACCAAGCAGGACACCCTCAAAAAGGCTTCACTGGCTTGTGAAAGAAGTGAGAATTCCCCATCACTTTGGAGGAAAAGGAAACAAGGAAATTTTTTCCAAATGTTGTAACCTCTGGGTCAGGTGTGTAGTTACTGAAGACCTTGACATCTTTGTTATGATACATCATCATCATTGTTATGTGCCAGAGCATGAAAACAAAGGAGTTTATAATAGCAACACTAGGGATGACATCATCTATCTTTGGCCTTGAGCTGTAGGTGAGATATGATGTTAACATGACCATTACCTGGCAACAAGTGAAGAGTGACTTCCTTCTCTGTTACTTCCTTTTCATTTGTGTGAATTTCCTAAAAATAAATAAACAAATCAATACAAAGGCAAAAAGTCACAATTTTCTTTGCTTACAGGCTAAAATTAGCAATAAATTAACATTCCAAATACATATTAAACTATCACCTAAGCTCGAGAAGTTTGACTTAATAAGCTATTGTTATTACATTTATTTATTTATTGAGTATGTATAGAGATGCCCGCATAGGCATGTGTCACAGTGTGTGTGTGTGTGTGTGTGTGTGTGTGTGTGTGTGTGTGTGTGCGCGCGCGCGCGCGCGCACATGTAGATCGGAGAACAACCTATGGTAGGAGTAGGAGTAGGATTTCTCCTTCTACATGTAAGTCCCAGATCTTTAGGCTTGGTAGCAAGTATGTTTATCCACCAAACTATATCACTGACCTTTAACAAACCACTTTTAAACACATGTTTAGGGGCTGGAGCTGTCACCTAACATGTATAAATCCCCAGCATAAAAAAAAACAAAAGCAAACAAACAAAAAGCAGGATGTGGAGCGATGACTCCTTTAGTAAAGTACTTGCTTCCCAAGCATGGGGACCTAAACTCAGTCACCAACACTCACATAAAAGCTAGGCACAGCAACATGCACCCTCAAAGCAGAAACAAGACAGCCCTGGGGCTTACTGGCTAGCTAGTCTAACCAAACAGGTAAGCCCCAAGCTCAGTGAGAGGCTGCATCAAAAATCTCCAAAAAGAACATGGAAGGCAACTAAAGAAGACACCCAATGCTAACTTGTGACCTCCACAAGCACACACATGCACATGTACCTGCATACATTTATACGTATACAAATAGGATATAGCAGAAAATGCCCAAAAAAACAGTCACAAGTCCCAGGCCAGCCCGAGTTCTTTGAAACCTAGTTTCAAAATAAACAAAACATTTACAAAAAGAAATGATTTTTATACAGCTGGCAACATTTTCCATGTAAGAGGGAACTATACCACCAAGAGGTTTCTGTTCTTGAACTCAGAAGTGATTAAAACTTAGTTAGCCACTCTCCTGTCTCAAAAACAGGAGGGGGCAGGAGGATCAAGAAGTTCAAGGTCATTCTTGGCTATAGAGCAAATATGAGGCCAGCCTGGGCTAAATGAGATTCTGTCTTAAAAAAAAAAAAAAAATAGAGCCACGTGGTGGCAGTGCACACCTTTAATCCCAGCACTTGGGAGGCAAGGGCAGGCAAATCCCCAAGGCCAGCCTGGTCTACAGAGCTAGTTCTAGGAGAGCCAGGGCTACACAGAGAAACCTTGTAAAACAAGGACAACAACAGCAACAATAATAGTATAGAATGGTTTAGTGTAAAAGCACTTGCTACCCATCCTGTTGACCTGATCATGTGCCTGCTGTGGAATAATCCTCTTATACACTGTAAAGATTTGTCACTCGAAATGGTTTAATAAAAATGCTGCTTAGCCAGCAGCCACGCAAGCATAGGTGGGGCAAACAAACTAAGGATGATGGGAAGGAGAAGGGACTAGTGAGGAGTCACCAGCCAGACATGGAGCAGAAGAGGAACATGCCATGCTAGTAATAAAAATACCGCCACATGACAGAGCGTAAATAAGGAATAAGAGTTAACTTAGAGTGTGAGAGTATTAAGCGCGAGCTATTGGCTGAGCATTTATAAGTAAGACTAAGCCTCCAAGTCAATTATTTGGGAAGCGGCTGCCAGTTATTTGGGAACAGGCAGGCAGAGGAGAAATGTCCAATGCTACATTTGTAGCAAAAATGAACTAACCCCACCAAGTTGTACTCTAACTGTCTTATTAATGCTATCACATGAAAACAAACACACACACATAAATAAATAAAGTATTTTTTGATACAAAAACAAATATGTTTTAAAGACGAGGTGTGGTGACCCTAACTGTATGCATAGCATTTGGAAAGTTGAGGCAAGGAGCAGGAGTTTAAGGTCATCACTGACTACCGAGTGAGTTCCAGTTAACCTGGGCTACAAAAAAAACCCTGTATCAAAAAACAATAAAACATAAAGCTATATATATATACATATATAAAATAAAAGTGGAGAGAAAATTTCAGTAAGTTTTAGTGATAGTCAACATATTAAACTAAGTTTTAAGATTTATATCTACTAGTTGTCCAAGCAGAAAGGCAGAGGTAAACATCCCTTATAGGAAGAAATAAGTTAAAATGACACCTAGGCAAAGAAACATAACTCAGATACAGAGTTGGGAAAAAATAAGAGACATGTCAGAGAATGATATCCTCTCCCTCCAAAAAAAAAATCAAGGGTTGAAAGCAAGAGAGATCGAGTCTTCTTAGGGAAGAAACATCCATCTATAAAAGACAAGCAGAGGAACACAGGCCAGTATGTAGTCAGTACAGAGCCAACTACTCTATGTAGCACACTAGGTTAGGACTCAATGAAGATAGTTGTAATATCCACTCCACTGTCCACGCCAAGTTACTTTAAACTACAAGATGTTATCAAGAGTTGCAATCACTTCTAATGGAGAACCAAGTCCTGGCTCAATGTCAGTAACTAAACTCAGGTCTGTCTATTTTGTGCTCTGCATTTACTGGGTCTTCAAAGATAACTTGCAAACTTTAATGAGTGATGTTTGCAAAGTAACTTGGTGCAAATACTTGCTAACATAACAAGAGTCTAAGTCTCCTAGTGAAGTCTATAAGCCATCTAAGAAGTAGTCCTACCAAAATACCGAACCTCAAACACACCTGGAATCCAAGGCTTGAGAGGCAGAGGGATTTGTACATATGAAACAGCATGAGTTACACAACTAAGTCTAGGTCAGCCTGGGCTACAGAGTGAGACCCAGCCAAGGACAGATGAATAGAAGAGGGAAGAGAGGGAAGAAAGGAGGGAAGGAAAAATTCAGGCTGGTGGTGGAAGCCTGTGATCCTGGTCACTCATTAGGACGGAGAAACACAATAAATGACACCATGGGGATGATGTAATCAGTCAGTTTGGTAAGCAAATAAACTGGGCTTATTTAATGTTATGTAGGTAAAAGGCTCTGGGTAGAATAAGAGTCTGACTGTGATAACCCAGACAGAACCACAGCATCAGAATAAATGTGGGTGTGGCCGAGGCAGTGGGAGGACAGTCGGCTGCCTAAAGAGAGTGCTCAGTGCTGCCGCTTCCCTAGAGAACCCTTTCAAGGCAGCCTATTTCAGAGGTGAATATGATTTCCATCCAGCAGATGCCACAACCTAGGGACAAGCTTCTCAAACTTAGGGTGTGTTAGGAGTCTGGGGAGCCTGTTAGGGGAGGCTGAGTCGGATGCAAGGTTCTGGAGGTTGAGCAAGCTATTCATGTACATACATGTACAAGTGAGTATTTGGTAATTTAGCAATTTTCACTCAGAGTTTCCATTCTCCGTCACAGAGGAAGAAATCCATTAAGACACAATTACTTGTCAGGTCCCATCATCCATCTCTGAAGAGAAAGCAAAGGGAATCTCTAAATTCTATGATGAGAACTGTAGCGTTGGTCTTGACTAGTGCTTAGAATCCAGTCCAAACACAGGCCAGCTGGGCCAGGGCTACCCTGCCCTTATATCAGAGGAAGTATCCTGCCTTTTTAAGAATATACTATGGAGCCCAGGTTGGCCTTGAACTCAGGATCTCTTGCTTCAGCCTTCTGAGTACAGGGATTACTGGTGTACACTACTATGCCAGGTGTGAAATTCCTTCTTTAAATTCCAGAATCAATATCATTCAGAAAAGCATGTAGTACACTGTCTAATCCCAAACTCCCTAGATGAGGCAGGCTGAATAAATAAATAATAACAAATAAAAAATAAAGTAAATAAGTAAATAAATAAAATAACCCAGCCTCTTGGAAGGACCCACTTCCCCGTTAACTGCAATGGGAACTCACAAGAAGCCTGGTTTTTACAAACACAGGCTAATCACTTTATCTTTCCTATTAAGGTCTCTGAAGGACTCAACGATGGTGATCAAGCTGGCAGCTTCAACTGCAGACTTGAAGACTAGGCCACAAGCATGGTGAAGTAGAGGAAGCTATTCTGCAGATAGTGAGACACATAAAAAGGTTGCAGGAGATGGGGGAGATACAAATACGGCTCTCAGAAGCTGACAGTTCTTTGAGTCATACAACCTGTGTCACTACAACCGATTCCCTTGCTAGCATGCATTTACCACAGTGGAATTGTGTTTACTGTCAAAGATGCTGACTCTGGTGAATCTCCTAACAATGAGAAATCAGAGGTGCCTAGACTCATATCACCAACACATCGGTGTTACAGTGTTCTTCAGAGCCACAGGATGAGGGTGTGATGTCACAGCCACCACCTCAGGAGACTAGCAAAGAGACAAAAGTAGCACCTATAGCCTCAAATACGTAAGGCTCAGGAGGGGTGAGGATAAGTGGGCCCCAGCCAGGGAAGCCCTCACAGGCCCTGACGTTATTCTGCTGGTACTGATGCTGCTTGGACAGCTTTCCTTGGTGCCACCACATCCCATCACGACTGAATGTAGACAGGTACATCCTCTCCTACCCAACACACACCAGGCAGAAAACCACTTTAAAAACTTAAAACCCCATAGGTGTGGTGGTGTTTCATGTTTAATTTCAGTACTCAGTGGCTGAGGCAGGAGGATCATCAGTTTGATGCCAGTCTGGGCAAACAAAAAGCAAGATTATAAAAATCTTAAAACTTAACAAAGACTGAAAAAACGGGCAGTGGTGGAACATGCCTTTAATTCCAGCTCTTGGGAGGCAGAGACATCTGGAGCTGAGAGTTTGAGGCCAGCCTGGTCTACAGAGTGAGTTCCAAGACAGCCAGGGCTGTTACACAGAGAAACCCTCTCTCAAAAAACAAACAAACAGAAGAGATTAGGTGTGGTAGTACAAGCTTGCAATCCCAATGGTGAGGAGGTTAAGCCAACAGGACCCCCTCATTCGTCAGACAGATTAGCTTCAGACCAGTAAGAGACGCTATCCAAAAACACAAGTGGATGAAATGACACTGATTGACTTCTGACCTCTACTGACAGAACACTGAATAAAAATTCTACATTGTTCTTAATTCTACATAATTCTTAACCCAGTTGTTTCCAAACTAAATCCTGTATGTATTCATATATACACAGACACATGCATATATGTTTAATTTTCTTAAAGGAAAATATAGTATACTCTTAAGGCAGATGAAGTGTGAAAGTACACAGGACAGTCATTTCTAGAAGATGGGTCATTTAATGAATCCTTGATAAGCGCTGGAACCAGGCACTGAAGGAAACACAGGCGCATGTAGTCCAGCATGGAAAACAGTACCAAACCCCTTTATAATACACTGCGAAGGATGCTCACACCAGGCCCTGCTACATGACTCCGGGAGCATGCAAGGCATCCAATTGCAGGGAGACCAACAGACAAGGAGAAAGAAAACAGACTGGCAAGCATCCTTCTGAGAAATGACAAATGAGAGCATCAGCAGACAGACAATGCAGAGAAGATACAAACAGTGGCAGGTGACACCCTGAGAAGTGAGAAACAGGCTGGGGCTGGGCAGCTTAAAGGAATTTTTGTACCATCTTAAGGGATTTGGGCTTTATCCCATTAGCAACAAGAGACAAGGGAGGTAAAGGAGTAAACAGAGCATGTAGCGTTCACTATCTCCAATAAATGTCATTCAAGAGAAAGCACAGGGCTGATAAGGACAAGTGTCCTGCTCTCAGAGAAGGATCCATAGGGAAGGGATGAAGAGCTGAACTGCCTGTCCTGTGACACCAGTATCCAAAGAGCCTGTGCAGATGCCAAGTCATGTCATGGAGGTCAGTCTCAGTTTCCGCATCCAGAAAGGAGGTGCAGTGCTTTGGCTAGGTTATAACTCAGTGGTAGGCCTCACTTAACATGAGACCTGGGGTTCAAGCCCCAGCAATTAAAACAAAGAAACAAAGGAGGGGAAGAGGAGGAGAAAAGAAACTGAAAAGGAAGACCCCCTAGAGGAAGACCCACTGTCTCCATTCAGAAACACAGGTCACAGCTAACATGGTGTTCAAAGAATGCTGTCGACCATGGAAAACTCTTCCTGGAGTGAAGGAAGAGGCTGTGATTGTACAACCTTTCACTTTAAATGCACTCACTTCTTCCTTGGGATAATTTAAATACATTTTAAGATGCTAACTGAAAATCCATCTTGTTTCAACCTCGGGAAAACCCAAAAGCAACAAAGTCACCCAGGAGCCAAATATTTTATGAAGCATTTGGCGATTTCAACGCCAGAAGAGCATAGCCGAAAAGCCAACAGATTACTAACCTGCTCCACTTCCTACCGAAACTGCCACTATTCATCAACACTTCCTCTGCGTTGGAGCCAGGAAAGGAAAGGTCAGAGCACAGAAAGACACTGTTGCTGCTGCTGCTGAAGACAATCTCATCACCAAGTATAATGTAGGATTCTGTATGCTGTGAATACCATTGGTGAATAAAGAATGCCTTGGCCTGTTGATAGGGCAGAACTTAGTTAGGTGGGGAAAATTAAGCAATGCTGGGAGAAAGGAGGCAGAGTAGGGAGAAGCCATGGAGCTGCTGATGAAGACAGATGTGCTGACACTTTGCTGGTAGGCCATGACCTCGTGGTGATGCACAAATTAATAGAAATGGGTTAAATTAAGATGTAAGAGTTAGCCGATAAGAAGCTAGAGCTAATGGGCCAAACAGTGATTTAAATAATATGGTTTCTGTGTGATTGTTTTGGGGCTGAGCAGCCAGGAACCAACAAGCGGCCTTCCCCTTGCAACACAAGTATATGCAAGTCTTTGTGTCCAATGACACTAAACTGACTACGCCAACACCCTGTTCATCCCACATCTCGATCACACAGCTACCTAACCTATTTGGAATGCTGCCAAAAGTCATGAGCTCTGAGCAGCAATAATGAATGAGCAGTACTTTGCACTTAGTGACAAAGTGCTCCCTCGTCAGCCTGACAAACTGACCTGCATGCTTTAACTAACAATAACAGCCAACATCTAATAATTTTTTTCTTAGCATAGCCATAATTTCCATTCACCTCACAACCCACAACTGTCTCCATTTCACAGATGAGAAACTGCAGCTTAAAGAGGATCAGCAACTCAAGCTTCAGAGGAAAATGGGGCATCAACCTGGGCTAGATGAGACCCTAGCTCAAAGAAAATCTCACATGTGCATCTTCCTCCCAACCATGCCGTGTTCTGCAGAGGCATAAGCTTTTGTCTCCATTAGTATACCCCTTGGACAAAGGACTACAGGCTGTGCAATACATTTTTTTTACCAATTTTTTTAACATATTTACCAACACATGAATTATAAGTTACTACGTCACAACCCAGTAGATATTATGGACTGAGAGTTGTTCAATCTTTGAATGACAGTCTCCAGTTCTCTTTCAAAGAGAGCACAAGGCCAGCCTCTCTGAGAAAGGTGTTTCTTGAGTCACAAGCACATGGCCTGTTTAAAGGGCTGTGTATTTATTAGCTCACTTACTCCCCACAGCAACACTCTGAAATAATCGTCATACTCTAGAATATCTCCTTTGCAGATGGAGGCACCAATGGTATATGAACAGTAGAATTAGTAAAGTATCTATCCTCACCTATTCTGTGCTCTTGAAAAATGCCACAATATCTCTTGCATCAAAAGGAGAAATGGGATGTAGCATGAACAATAAAATCAGAAACAGATATTAGGATTCAAGCTGAAGATCAGAAAAGCAAAGCAGTCAACTACTACAGAGAGACCTTTTACCTCTACCAAATCTTCAGACCAAAGGGCGAGATCCTATCTCCACAAAAATCTCAGACTCCAAACTCCAGTGAACTCCTGTCTCTTTCCCTTTATATTCCTCTCTCTGCCCAGCCATATCACACTCCTGTCTCTACCTTCCTAGTGCTGGGATTAAAGGTGTGAGCCACCACTACCTGGATCTGTTTCTGGGTCAAGTTTGTGTAGCCCAGGGTAGCCTTGAACTCACAGAGATCTGTCTGCCTCTGTCTCCCAAATCCTGGGATTAAAGGTGTGTGCCACTACTCCATGGCTTCTAGTGGCTTAGCTTTGCATTCTGATCTTCATGCAAGCGTTATTCATTAAAATACAAATCAGGTATCACTGCAATGGAAGGAAAAAGAAGACAGGATGATCAAATCACTTTAGTCCCACTTGAAGTCAGATCAAAGCAAGTACCACAGAGAATGCCCACAGAAGCTGAATGTGTGGCACATGCCTGTAATCTCAGCACTTGGAAGGTAGACAGGTTCAGGAGTTCAAGGCCTCGACTATCCACAGTTAGTTCAAGGCCAGCTGGGGTTACGTGAGATCACCCTGTCTTCAAAAAAAATGGGTGGTGGGCAAAGAGAGAGCCTCAAAGAGTACTGATGGAAAAGAATGACCTGCTGTGTTAGTCAAATACTGAAGAAAATCAAGGGAGAATTTATTTACATTACCCACAGTTTAGTGTCAATCCATCACAGCAGGAAGGCAGAGCAGAGCAGAGGAGTTCACACCATGATGGACAAGAAGCAGAGAGAACAGTATACTACAAGAAACCAGGGCAAGATCTAGCCCTCAAGAACACACCCCCAGCGACCTATTTGCTAAAACTAGTTCCAACCTCCTGTCTTCCACCACCTCCCAGAATGCCATCATATAATAAGTCTATCTAGGGGTCATCCACTGTTTGGGTCAGAGCCCCCAGGATTAATTTTTCACTAATACACCCAAAGAGAGCTTTACTAAACTCCTCAGCATTTCTTAATCCACTTAAACTGAACCAAAATTAACCATCACACCTACTCGACACAAGTAATGAACCAAAATGACACTGGCCAGTAATACAGGGAAAAAATCTTGGGCTTCATTCACACCAGCTGACGGAGTTATTTCTTAGGATTTACTCTGTTGGGTAAAGCATCAATCTCTTGGTTGCCATCCCAACTCTGGAGAGTTCATGGGTATCATGGTTCACTGTGCTACAACCCTAACACTGCTGTGTACTATTTGGGCAAGACGATGCTTTCCTTCCAGAGCCACACAGCCTAAACGTCACCCTAAGAGTACCCTTTACGCCTTCTCCAAACACCCTCAACATCCAATCTAACAGCAATTATATCAATATCACCGATTGAGGACACCCACAGTCCATGTTCCTCTCCTCTGTCTACCAGCACCATCCTAATAGAGGTATTCTCATCTCTTACCCACAACACTGCAACAACTTTTCAATTAGGCTGATTGCACATGCTTTCTTTCTCATCCATTCTTCACCTTCAAGTAGGAATGATCTCTTCAAAACACAGCCTGCTGTGGCTTAGGTACTGGATAAAGACAATATTGTCTTGAGACTATAAAACCCTGTTTAACCTGGCCCATAGCTACTTGGCCTCCTACCATTTCCTCATCACTGTATTAGGTACTCAGTCTTCGCTTGGCCTCCTCTATCTCCCTCACACCCTCTCATCCGGAGTTGTCTCCACAGGCATTTCCTCTTGCTTTGAATGCCTTCCATTCCCTCTTTGGTACTGAGAATTTTGTGTATGTGTGTGTAGCTCAGTGCAAGATCATTTCCTCAGGGAAACCTTTTCTGTTGCCAAGTCCGTCCAGGCCCCTGTACCTCCTCTCCTATAATTATCTATCTCCATGGAGTCAATAAGCCCTTTGGGGCAAGTCTTTGTCCTCAGAATCTAATACAGCTCTGATACACAGTAAATACTCAAAGATTCAGCTAAACTAATTAATAATTAAAAGTAGACTTCACACTTCTTATATTTTATTTTTAATTTCCAGTGAAAGTGGAATTAATTCCAGCACTTAGGAGGGAGAGGCAGGTAAATCCCTGTGAGTTTGAGGTCAGCCTGGTCTACAGAGCAAGTTAGAGGACAGCCAGGGCTACACAAAGAAACCCTATAGTTTAAAAAAGAAACAACAGCTAGATGTGACCGTTAGTATGGCTGGCATCTCCAAATGCTCTAACCATGGCACAGTATACCAAGGAAAGAATATTCGCTTAAATACTGCCACACCATGTGTGGCACTAATCCAGACTGTCACTCACGACGCCCATCCAGAAGAACTTCAGTAGGGTGGCCTCCATGGACATATCTGGCATCATTTCAGGATCTCACAACCAGTTTATCCAGTAGACAACGAACCAACGCCTCTCTAGTAGCCTTGTTCTTTGGATGATGGAAGCTTTTTTTTTTTTTTTGGTTTTTTTTTTTTTCCTTTTTCTTTTTTTTTTTTTGTGAATAAGAAAAAAAAGTTTCCTCCTCCTCCCATCCTCCCATTTCCCTCCCCCTCCCCCCAATCTTCTCCCCCTCCCCCCTCTCTTCTCCCCCTCCCCCCACTCCTTTTTTGGTTTTTTGAGACAGGGTTTCTCTGCAACTTTAGAGCCTGTCCTGGAACTAGCTCTTGTAGACCAGGCTGGTCTTGAACTCACAGAGATCCGCCTGCCTCTGCCTCCCGAGTGCTGGGATTACAGGCACAGGCGTGTGCCACCACCACCGGCTGATGGAAGCTTTTGATCCATCTTGGTTTCTAAGATGGGCCCAGGATTCTTCTTATGCCTCTGCACCTTCTGTCACACTATCCATCAACTCTGACAGCCCGTCAGCTGTGTAATCAGCAAATGGTGACCATTTTATTCCTATAGCTATGAACTGTGACATAAAATTCCTCACAGAAAATAAATAATTTCTCACTGACCTTGTTATTATGGTTGTTTAATAATCAAGCAGAAATGGCTCTACTGGTTAAAATGACAGACTTTTCAAAAAAAATTTTCAACTCATATGAAAGTTACAAATGGTCCATGTGCTCTGCCCTGCACCTGTCACTTTTTCATTGAAATAGAGACAAAGTTTGCTATTGTTGTATAAAAGAAAAAGCAAAACACTGTTGTCACTGGGGTCATAGTATGCCTAGGCTTTTAAAGCTCTCAATGGCATGGACTCAGAATGTGGGCAAGACACAGAGGAAGAGTAGTTCTGCCACAGTGGCAGGATCTGAGCTGGGCTTTCTTCACTTCCAATTTCAGTGCCCACCTCAGTGCTTTTGGGTATTCTTTCTGTTTTAATTTAAAAAACAGTATAAGGGCTTGAAAAATAAGTCTGCCAGTTTCTGAAACTTTTCTTCCTCAGATCAAAAGGAGTGAGCTGCATCTGTTCCGGGTTCCACTGTGAGAATCAACAGTTCCCAAGGGCTTGCAGCTGCCAGTACCCCATCATCCAAGATGCCCACCCATGCTCAATCAGAAGCATACCCTTTCTAGCAACATCTATGCCAGACAAGACCTTCAGACCTGTCACGCAAAGGAGACATATCTACAGAAACTCCCAGAACCGCCATAGTTGTCAATTTGATATCTCCTTGGATCTGTTTCTGAGGAGTGGCCCCATAAATCACAGAGCTCCAGTAAGAATGAGTCAGTACTTCACGCCGCATGTCTGATAACAGAGTTCCAAAATGAACATCTCTAATACGTAGCAACTCATTTCAACAAAAACTGAGTGTCCTTTGCTGGGGACAAAGACGAATAAACTGGAGCTGGGGAAATTGCTCAGTGATGATGCCACGCAAGGATGAGAATCAGCGTCTGGATCCCCAGAACCCACAAGTACTGGGGGGTGTGGTGGACCACCTTTCATCCTAGCCTTGGAAGGTGGTAATGGAATCTCTTGAGCAAGCTGGCAAGCAAGGCTGGCTGAACTGGTGAGCCCTTCTGTCTTGATGAATAAGATGGAAGAGAAATTGGAGATAATTCTCATCAACCTCAGTCCTACTACATACACATCCACATGCATATTCACACACATGTGCCTACTAACATGCAAATATGCATAAAACCATGTCCTAGTTAGAGTTACTATTGCTATGATGAAACACAACAACCAAAAATAACTTGGGGAAGAAGGGGTTTATTTGGCTTACACTTCCACATCACTGCTCATCATTGAAGGAAGTCAGGGAAGGAACCTGATGCAGAGGCCATGGAGGAGTGCTGCTTACTGGCTTGTTCTCCATGGCTTGCTTTCTTATAGACCCAGGGCCTCCAGCACCACTCACAGTGGGCTGGGCCCTCCCACATCAATCACTAATTAAGAAAATGCCCTACAGGCTTGTCTACAGCCAGGTCTTATGGAGGCATTGTCTCAAGTGAGGTTCCCATCTCTCAAATGGCTCTAGCTTGTCTGAAGCTGATATAAAACTAGTCAGCACAACACACTAAAAAAAAAAAAAAAGCAAAAAGAATTTTTAAAAAGGAGAAAAAGATGAATCCATTTTTATTGTGAAATTCAGACAAAAAATCATTGGCTCCTTGGATAACTGAGGCAATAGTTACTAAAAGCCACAAAAAAATCTATCTGCACATTTTATTTAATTTTCATGATTCTTAATTACCCTGACTGTTCTCATTGTTCAGATTAAAAAAAAAAAAAGACTGAGCCAGGAAAAATATAGTGGACCTTTAGCCTTAGGTAAACAACTAAAGCTGTGTGTGCTCTTACCTTTAATCCAACCTGCCTCTGTCTGCAGACCTCTTCTCCAAGATGCTGCCTCTGCCCCTCGACACTCCTACTCTTAACTGAACAGCCATCCCTCCTAATCCCTCTAGTCCAGGTACAGAAGACACAGGGTCAATACAGCGCACAGTCTCTACCTCTTTAGAGAACACCATGCCCAACACCACAGCAGCACAACCTGAGTTCTAGAGTAGGGCAGGTACCAGGTACAAGGGAACACAGCAAAACACCTAACCACATTCAGAAAGGACCCAGCACCTCAGAGCCCAGACTAGCCTCCAAATCAGACCTCCTGCCTCTGTCTCCAGAGATCACAGGTGAGTACTCTACCACACTTGGCTTCAGAAAGGGATTAAAGAAGACAGCCACCCTCAGAAAAATGCCATTATCCTGAGACCTGAGCAATGGGTAGAGAGGTTAGTTGTTTGTAGAATGGCCTATACTCTTATTCATGTCCCTTTGACCAGAAGGCCTTTTTGCTTCTCCACGAGCCCTGCACTCCCTAGACAAACACTCCCATTAACTGGTCTTCTGGGTGATGATTCACCCAGCTTTTCATACGAGATCTGTTGTCAGAGCTCCATATCCAGATATCAACAGCCCCATGGACACTCACACTGCAATGTCCCTCAGTCCTTCCAACTCACACTTCAAAGCCAACTCATCACCACACTCATCTCTCTTATGAAGCTGCCTCCTGTGGGAGCTGGATAACTGGACAAACGACTCCAGGAACCAGGAGGTCATTTTCTAACTGCTGCCTGTTCCTCAGGTCCCAAGCTCTGCTTTCAGAGACTATCTAGATCAGTCCTGGCATGCTCCTATGACTACCAAGTCTTACTGCCTCTGTGTGACCCCCACCCCTGTGCATGTACTAAGACCACTCCATACATACAGGTCTCCAACCCTGTCCATCCTGGACTCTGTCCTATCCACTATCCACACATCCCCTCCTTTATAGAGATTTCCCTGATCCAGCCTTCCTCTCAAGACTGCCAAGGGGCCCTCTTCTGGATGCCCAAGACACTCTACACTTCTGTTACAGTGCTTCCCATACTTGACTGCAGTTATCTCTTACCTAGTTATCTTTCTTGCTAAGCAATGATGGCAACTCAGGGCTTAGACTGTACCTTCATGGGTTTTTACCTTCAGTTCCTACCTCGACAGAGAACAAATTGGCACTGAAAGCCTACCGAAAGAGCATATACATCAAAACATATGGAAACAAGTCCTTCTCCAGTAAGTCTTCAGTGCTAGGCGTTATTGAAAGAATAAAATAACAGTTCCACTAGAAATTCCTAAGTGCTAGAGATAGGCTCTAGATTGTCCACCAAAGAAAGTTCCTTGTTAAAGGTCTGACTGCTGGTCTGGTGCTATTGGGAGGTGATGGAAACCTGAAGCAACGTGGTGCAGTGGAAGTCTAGGGCTTCCCTCAGTGCAGATGATGGGACCCTGGTCCCTTCTGCCATGAGGTCAGTTTTGTCCCACCACACACTCCTACCACGATGTGCTACCTCATCTCAGGAAAAAACAAGGTTAACGAATCAGGGACTAGATCCTCCAAACACATAAGCCAAATAGACCTCAGCTCCTTACTGTCCAGAGAATTAAAAATTACCGCAGGGATCTAGTACAACGGCAGAGAGCTAACACACTATGCAGGTGGCTAGTGCCAGATATTGTCAAGCTGCTCTCTGAGCTGACTTCTTGGAACATAGCCTAGTTTTTCTATTCTAGAGAACAGGGGCACATTCAAGTTCAGATTTTAAACACAAGTTTTCTCACTGATGATACAGATCAGAGCCTGGATGAATCGACAACTGTCAATTCTAGGAAGCTAGATTCTTCCTGGAGGTGCTTTTGAAGGACTGGCTCCCTCAGAGCCAGCCTTACTGGGCGACTCATTCCCTGAGCCTCCCGATTCAAAGAGCAGGACAGGGTAATGGCTTTGCTGCTGATCACAGCTCTCCTCTACTAGCTATATACGCTGCTTCTGGCCATTGCAGGCACCCCTGGCCATTGCAGGCACCAAGTACTTTGTTTGATAAGAAGTCGACAGAAGAGCATCTAAAGACAGAAAGGTAGACAGACAGACATGCAATAAGAGACTAACTGACAATCTGTCTGGTTCAAGGTAACAATATCACACAGATAACTACATACCTGGTTTTTAAGGACTCTCCTGTTCAGTTTCAGCCAGAGATATCTTCATCTAAGAGGCTAGCTGGAGACTAGCATTCCAGACTAAGCATCTATTGCCTACAAACATTTGAATGCAATTTTTGATGTTTACAATGTCCACTCACAGATGCCTTGCCTATGTCATTTACTTTTACATATGTGTCCAACTTTCTGACATTGCCATTGCCATCTACAAATGTGCTGAACAGCATTTACAATTGTCCTGGAACACAGCGAGTGTAAGGAATTTTCACTCCCACTTTACAGAGAAGGCCAATAAAACTTAAAAGGGTAAACAATGCCCTTCAAGGTTCCCACAGCTAAAGTGATGAAGTTAGGGTTCATCTCACACACACACACACACACACACACACACACACACACACACACACACACACACACGTTCCAGGCATCTAACAAGTCACTAGCTTAACAACTAATACCCTCCTCTAAATGATGCTTCCCCACAGGTGTCTTCTGAGGTACTATCCTAGAGCTGGCCTCATCCACCACCATCTTTCTGAAGCCACCAGAATTCAACAAGACCAGTGAGAAGGTGGCTCAAGTGGTCAACCTCAAGGGGCTTCTGGCTCTGCTGGAAAACAGACACACAGCAATTAATATGCAAGACAGAAGAGCACTCAACGGCACCAAAAAGAGCAAGAGCTGCCTGCATTCTACACCACAGGTGAAAAGAAAGGGAGATACTGCCTAGAAGAAAGACTGCAGAACACAGTGGGAAGGGGCTAAGCACCGCCCCTCCAGGAGCTTTACAAACTGCACCTCACCTTTTTCTCTTCTCTCTCTGAGTTTCTTATTTGGTTGCATTTGAAACTGCAGTAAGAAAGTCCCTCAAATTCTAAAGTTAAAAAAAAAGTCTCCCTTCCCAATCCATGACCTTCCCCATCCCTGGGGCACATCTGAATCTCTTGATTTTGTTGTTGCTGTTCTTTTGTTTATCTGATCCCCTGGTGGCGCATTCCTTTAAACCCACACTCAGGAGGCAGAAACAGGCAGATCTCTGAGTTCAGTGCCAATCTTGTCTACAGAGAAGTTCTAGGGCAGCCAGGGCTACACAGAGAAACCCTGTCATAAAAACAAAACACCCTCTAAATCAGGAAATTTAATTCTCTCAAACCAGGAAATGAGACCTTGGGTCTCAGAGAACAGAAACAGCCACAGCCTGGGCCTCTGAAGCCAAGACAGGCTTTCTTATCAAAACCACAAGCGGATAGGGTTCTGAGAGAGCCTTACTTAGCCTTAGATGTAGGTGAGTGTAAAGGCTGGACAGACAGGGCTCTGAGGTGGGAAATGGAAGCTGCACTAGACAGGGCCCCTACTGCTGGGTCGTGCAGATCTCAAAGCAGTCCAGACAGGAAGCAGAAGAAGCTCTAGACAGGGAGGGTGCTAACACAAATGAAGACACTGTCACCGAGGTGCCACAGAGGACACTCTGTGGCTGTGACTGCCTATTACAGGCTAGTGAGGGAAACTTGAGAGGCTGACTTCAGAGAAGGAAACCAAGCTAAACTGGATCAATGCAACACTTCTCATGCTGCTCCAATCCCAGGCCTCCCTCAAAGCCTTGGACACGATACTGATGCAGAAGGACATCAAAGAAACTCTGAACCCCTGTGAAAAAACACAGGTACAGGCAGGGAGGCCTGGGCGGCCACAGGGGATGGCATACTCCCAGTAGAGACAAGGTACCCGTCAGGTCCTGATCTGGGTCTATATGGTTTATTTCTTCTCCTCTTCAAAACAAGTCTTCAAGAAAGACAGTTGTACAAATTTTATAGTGACAAGTCTCAAAGAAGAAACAGTCCCAGGTCTGTGTGGACACCTCCTTCCCATCCACTTCCTCCTGGTACTCAGTTCAGGAAACGAAAATATGTATGCAAGTACACATGCAGTCACACACACTCACACACACACAACTGCAGTTTCTGGGGTAGTGAGGAATAACTATAATTAACAATATAGGCCTGGGGGTATAGCTCAGTGTTAGCACACTTGTGTACCATGAGTGAGACCCAGGTTCAATATCAGCACCAAAAACATAAAAACTAAACAAAAACAATTAACAATTAGCATCTATCAAATATTGTGTTACCAGCTTTCAATGAATCATTTCATGTAAGACTAATAGCACCCTTTTGAACTACACAATATTATTATTATTCCCACTTATAGTCCAGAAAATTGAGGCTCGCGGATGCTAATATGTGGAAAGTAACGATGGCCCTGTCTGGATGTGCACAAGTGCTAGAAGAAAAGTGACAGGTGGCAGTCAGTACTGGGCTGACACTGCTTTATAGCCTAAGCTAAGGGATGTGATTAACAGCAGCTGCAGAGACATATGGCACTGCCTTCTGTGGCTCACGCCCCATCATCTTCCCCGGAACTGCTCCACATTGCTTAAAGAACCAGGAGAAGTTAAAAGCCTTGGAGCGAGGGGCAAATAGAGTTTGCCTGTTGGCTTGTTAAGAGTCAGGCTGACCTGGTGGTAAGGAATCCTTCCCGAACTGAAAACGTTCCTGCAGATTTACCCCCTTTTCGCGGCCATGCAGAGATGTGTGTGCTTGTGGAAGATGCAGACAGATGCCCAACCACACATTCCCAACACACCTGTAAGCTTTCAAGCTGTCCTCTTGTCTGCCTGTCTTCTTGTCTGCCCCCTCCTTCCCACACCAAATCCCACGGTATGCCTGAACTTTGCAAGTCCCAGCAGCCTTCACAGAAGCCCAGTGCTTTGTGAAGAGCCTCCTCTACACTGGGCATACCTCCCTCTTAGGCAGCCAGCTCCTACCTCTGTGCTTTAGAGCCATCTGGAGACCTGCTGTCCCTCAACACAATGGGAAGCTCCTGCATACAGTTTCTTTGGATTCCTAATTTTAGCCATAGTTAAGCAATGGTAGGTACACAAAGATGCTGAACAAATAAAGAATCTTCCAGTTCTAGCTATTAATAATAAGAGCATCTATAAGCTTATAAGCTGTCAGGCATCTTCCACAAGGCCAGCATGGAGCAGAATATTTTACATGTACTTCTCACCCCTAAAATAAGACTGTGGTGAAGATACCTATCCATGTCACAGGAGAAAGAAGAAAGAAAGGTGAAGGCCACATCTAAGGTCACCATGAAGTGATTGATCCAGAACCAGAAACCTCTCGAATCACAGGCTGAAGCTCTTCTGTGATATGGCCATCTTTCCCATCCCCAAGCTCCCACCATGACCAGTCTACTCTTTAGCTGTCTCTCTGCTCCAGTCTCTCACAGTGGCAACCTTACCCACAACAGCTGATGGATGGGCTTCCAGTGCCACACGGTATCCCTGCCTTCTGTGTGCCACATACTGAGTGTTTGACCTATTGAGTTCTTGGGCACAACACCCAGGGAACACTAGAGTTTCTCTTGCCACTCCAGGCCTTGCTACTTACTGAGCAGGTAGAAAACAATAATCATTAAGGACAAAAAGGGAGCTGGGTGGTGGTGGTGCACGCCTCTATCCCAGCACTCAGGAGGCAGAAGCAGGTGAATCGCTGTGAGTTCAAGGTGATATTTAGACCCTGACATTTTGGCTCTCTTCCCCAAAAGCAAGCAATAGAGGAGGTAAATGCTACCTGTGAAAGGCTACCTCCCAACCCTGATAATACAAGATGGACACAAGAAATGGACTACTGAACTAGTAAGCCAAAACAGCACAGTCCTGGAAATGCCTTTGAAATAAACAGAAGGCATTTGATTTTGCTTAAGCTAATTGTGATTTCATTTGATCCACTCATACCTTAACTGAGTCCCTCCCTGGACACATGTGATAAATGGACAAAATTTGGCCTTTGACAGAAAAGCCAGATAGAAATAAGCAAAGAGGAAAAGTCAGTCTAGGGCACACAATGAAACCAGTAAAATGCCAAAGGCCAATGTTAATAAAAAAAAAAAAAAAAAAACGCTGACGCCTGTGTTCTTACTAGGTCGAATTTTAAATATAATCAAATCGTTCTCAATGTATAAAGGAACAAAAAAGGAAAAGAAACTTTCAGAGATAGTGAAAACTACTGTTACCGCAGTGAACTTTCCTCTCACGGCAACCATGGCAACCACCACAACAAAACACTCCACTTATTAACACCTTAGCCAGAAAGAGTTCTTGCCTCTAAGATGACTAAGCAAGCCCTGCATGGAACAACCTAGTGGCATCATCATCATCACCATAATAATAATCACCTATACTTATAGAAGGCTTCCTAAAGGCAGTCAGAGTTAATGGTCATGAGTGGTCACACACCTATGATATAAGAAGGGTGTTGCTACCATTCCAATTCTCCAGTTGGAAAACAAGAAGTTTAAAGGAGCTACCCTCCCCTGCTAGCATGCGGAGCCATTGGCAAGCGTTTGCTTTCTGTAGTTATGTCCCACAAGGTGTGCAGGGGTAGAGGTGGGCTCCAATGTCCTTCCACCTCATTTCTCTCCATCTTCTTCCCGAAGCAACAGATTATTCTAGTTCAAAGTCAGATATAGCCTTCCAGCACCTAGGAGGTTAATGCAGGAGGATCACGAAAGGTTTGAGGCCAGTCTGGGATACCCAGCTTGTTCCAGGTCAAGTCTTGGCCAAAATATGACATGCACAAACAACTAAAAATAAAATATATCAGGGCTGGGAAAAATAGCTCAGTGTTTAAGAGAACATACTGCTCTTCCTAGGGACCTAAGTTCAATTCCCAGAACCCACCTCAGGTGGCTCACAACTGCCTATAACCCCAGCTCTAAGGGGATCTAACACCTCTGACCTCTGTGGACACTTGCATTCATGTGCAAATACCCACACATACAGATAATTAAAATAAATCTTTAAAAATAAAATAAATTTTGCAGGGCATGGTGGTGTGCAACTTTGATCTAAGCACTTGAGAAGCAGAGACAGACAGATCTCTGTGAATTCAAGGCCATCCTGGTCTATATAAGCCTAGCAAAGTGAAGAATGCAGCTTCAAAGGCTGCAAACCTATTGATGAGACACAAGGACAATTCCCTGCTGTTAAGACAGCTTGTACATACCCTATGAATATGGGGCAGTTCATCTTCAAATCTGATAACCATATGCAGCCTGGAAAGTTTTACACATCTGCATTGCAACCACACAACACATACATGCAAACACATATGCACAGACAAGGCCTGAACAAACTCCAAACAGATTCTTTCTGAAACCCACTTGTCACATGGGATGATTCCATGCAGAACAGTCGAAAAGCATCCAACATCCTGCTGAGGACATGCAGAAAAGAATGACAGCTTTAACCTAGTAACCATTTAGGATTGAGGATACTTAGGATGCACCTTTCTGCATCCTAAGGTTCTTCCTGCATCCTAAAGTTCTGACTCTGTCCTTCCGGTACCCTCGTACATCTGCCGCTGACTGAGTTCCACTGCCATCCTGGGAGTAATGCTGGAGATGGCAGGAGGGTGTAAAGGATGAACTGGCCCTAAGAGGATGGCAGCATGTGGCAGCTGTTTGGTCAGAATGCAGGAAGTGCTACTTGGCAGAGCCTTCGGATGCACCATCTGCAAATTGTATAGTGTTGGATCTGACCCAGGGAGATGCCACAGGAAACACATGTAGGAGAAAAAAAAAAAAAGCGGAAGCTTGGACAGATCATCAAACTAAAGCCACAGCTAAGAAAGTGATTGTTTTAGGAAGAACTTTTTTTTTCTTTCTTTCTTTCTTTCTTTTTTTTTTTTTCTGAGACAGGGTTTCTCTGTAGCTTTGGAGCCTGTCCTGGAACTAGCTCTTATAGACCAGGCTGGCCTCGAACTCACAGAGATCTGCCTGCCTCTGCCTCCCGAGTGCTGGAATTAAAGGTATATACCACCACTGCCCAGCAGGAAAAACTTTTGATATCTTTCTGTGGCCTATTACATCATTATCAGCAACCGCCAACTTTGAGGTAATTTGGCGGGGGCAATGAGGATACGACTCAGTGCTAGAGTGCTTGCCTAACACCTCAGGCCTTGGGTTCAATCCCCAGCCCAACTAATTAATTATAATACATAATAAATAAATACTTGCTAAGGGAAGAGGACCAGCCTGTATATTTTAATATTGCATTAACAGAAGAAAAGCAGTGTGTCTCATACACATAGATGGCAAGCACTGGATGCATTAAAAACCAGTGGGGAAAGTGTCTAAGCTTTTTAAAAAAAAAATGTTCAAAATGGAGAAAAGGCTATGGCGTTATAGATTAAAAAAAAAAAAAGCAGGGCCATGGAGATGGCTGAGTGAGTAAATGCTCTTGTCTCCAAGCCTGACAACGTGAGTTCAATTCCTGGGGTCTACACCGTGGAAGGAGAAAAGAACCAACTCCTCAGAGTTGTCTTCTATAAACACGCTGGGCGTGCACATGGGCTCGTGTGTGTGTGTGTGTGTGTGTGTGTGTGTGTGTGTGTGTGTACTAAATTTTAAATGTAAAAACAACAAAAAAGTAATGCATCTAAGCCAGAAAGTGATAGTGTCTGCCTTTAACCCTAGCACTTGGGAGGCAAAGTCAGGTGGATCTCTGAGTTTGAGGCCACCCTGAACTACAGAGCAAGTTTCAGGGCAGCCAGGCTAGAGAGAAACACTGCTCCCCCCCCCCCAACAAAGAAAACAAAGAAACAAAAACCCATCAAAACAAAAAACATGCAAAAAAACAAAAAACAATACATCTAAACTTTGCCTTTAAAAGTATTTTTACTGCCAGGACTGAGGCAGAATATCTGTTCTAGGATAAGCTAATTTCTTCTTCATACTATTTATCCACCAAAGTCATCAAAGTAAGTGATCCTTACATCAAGTTGGCCATGATGGTGTACATATGTAATCCTAGCACTCAGGAGGCTAAGGAAGCAAGCTTGATTTCCAGACTAACTTGGTCTACATGGAGTTCAACGCTAGCTGGGGCTACATAGGTAGACACTGTATCAAAATATACACAAAACAAAATGTTTTAAATTTTTTGGTGTCTATTCTGTAGACCACGATAGCTTGACTGGATGCCTGGAATGCTGGGTACACAGAGTAGAGGCTGAGTAAGCATCTGCTGAGCTAGAAAACAGGGCCTCTCAAGACGAAGTCAGCCAAGAGTCCCTGTACCTTCAGTAAGTCTCAGAGCAGCACCTAACAACAACCAAGGGGAACTGTCATGGAAAGACACAGGTGAGAAAGTACTTCAGTGTGCCACAGCCATGGAAACAAGCCTGTTATGCTAACGAAAATCTCCTGACTCCACAAATAAATGAAGAAGGAAACACAGAATCAGACCATTCCCGTTTAAATACTGTACGCTAGGATCAAATAGCCACAAATACAGGATTACAGGTTCAGTCCTCACCAAAGAAATGGTCCTACACGAGGACTAGGAAATAATGCATTTGTTTCCTTGGGAGATAAAGAGAAAATGTATAGTTCTTACAGTTAAAAAAAAATTCCTTTTCCATCTCCATCTCTCTTCTTGCCTTTTCTCCCTGTCTTAGTGTTTCTGTTGCTGTGATAAAACACTTTTGACCAAAAGCAACTGGAGGAAGAAAGGCTTTACTTGGCTCACCCACCTTCCAGGTCACACTCCATCACTAAGGGACTGCACCTTGAGAGCTAACATTCTCCAGGTTGAAGCTTTCTATTTATAAAGCACTGAATCCCGACGGAAGGCACTTCTGTCGAGAGGCACCTTCCTCCTAGTACTGCCGGGAGTCCTCTCCGACAAGATCCTGGGCCCAGTCACTGGCCATAGCTAATCATTAAAAATGGCCAAAAGGGCTGGGGAAATGACTCAGCAGTTAAGAATACTTGTTGCTCTTGGAGAAGTCCCGGATTCGATTCCCAGCACCCAACCGTGACTTATAACTAACTATCTGTAACTCCAGTTCCAGGTGCTCAGATGACCTCTTTCTTCATATCTGGACACCAGGGGAAACATGTGGTACATATTCAGGGAAAACACTCACACACATATAAAATAAATAAATCCTTTTAAAAATGTTAAGGTAGCTTAGGAAAGAACTGGTAAATCTGAAGAATCAGAACTGTCATTCAGTCTCAGTTTTCTAAGTACAGAATCATCCCATCTGAACATCAATTACTTCAGCTACTTGCACTACCGGGCCTCTCCTATCGCTATTCTCCACTGAAGAACAAAGGCCTAACTGTAGCTTAACAACTGATACGGAGCGATGTTTACAGAATCCATTTTTGGTGAAAATGGCAGCTGAGAGAATATGACTGGTAGTATTAATCCCACTGGTGAGCTCCACCCACACCCATACATTGTACACATTTATCTAATAGGATGCATTCTAAGTTAGCAAGTTTGTAATTTTCTCTTCAGAGAGTGTGTGTACGTGTGGGGTGCTCACATGCCACGGTGTGAAAGTCACTTCTCTCCTGCCATTTGAGGCCCGTAGATTGAACTCAGGTCCTTTGGGTTCTCCGATGTGGCAGCAGGTTCCCTTACCCACTGCACCATCTCCCCAGCACAAGTTCATTACATGGGCGGTTAGCGCCAAATCCAGCCCCCCCCCTTTTTTGTAAGATTTTTATTTTT
This sequence comes from Alexandromys fortis, assembly GCF_014885135.2. NCBI lineage: Eukaryota > Metazoa > Chordata > Mammalia > Rodentia > Cricetidae > Alexandromys > Alexandromys fortis. The sequence goes on along the minus strand of NW_026067914.1, from coordinate 7,008,970 downwards.
GTGTCTGTGCGTGTGTATGTGAATGTTTGCCACAAGTGTGTGTCTGAGGAGGCCAGAAGAGGGACCCTGGAGTTATAGGGGGTTGCAACGTACTGTTGTTGGTGCCGAGAACCAAACTCAGGTCCTCTGCAAGACCTAATAAGCAGCGCAAGTTTCCAACTGTTACTTAATCTTCGGTATAACTTCATCTGCCTTTTCTACAGTGAACACTTTTGCCTCCTGACATCATAATTCAAACAGGTGTTCCATTTTCACACTGAACGTGGTTTTGTACTCAAAGTATCACCAGATGTGTCCCTGGAACACAGCTCAACATGTCTGCTACACAGTGCCAGGAAGAGTCCAACCTGTGGCCGAGGCCGGGCTAGGATAGGGGTGCAGTGATGTTTCTAGGCGCCCGCTGTCTATCTAGCAGCAGGGTGGCCCCAGATTCCTGCCTCCTGGACACCTCCACCAGCTTCCCACTTACTAGTTACCCTCTGAACAGATCATGCCATGACTAAAGGTCCTAAGCCACAGTTCAGGATTTCACCTACCACGCTCGGGAGAATCGATGACAAAACAACTCAGGTTACTTAGGCAGAGGTCCAAAAGCTGGAGTCAGCTACTACCCTACATTTCAGGCTATCAAATGCTGGAGTCAGCTACTACCCTACACTATAGGCTATCAAATGCAGTTCCTTTGGATCACAGGGGGAAAAAAAGAGAGAGAGATAATATTTAACAACTTCATCTTCAACTACTTAGTGAATGCTTTTGAACAGGAAGTACTGGCCCTTGATATTTTGGCTCTCTGAAGCTGCCTTTGCAAGTTCTAAGAAGTGATCCACAGGCTTATCACCAGGAACAGGCATCATTACACTACAGGGTTTAAAGGTTCTGGCAACTCAGTCAACCACCAAGAAGAAAGCATCTTAGCTGACAAAATTACCAACAAGGAAAAGCTAGTACAAAGTCGGAGTGAAGCCCAGCGGTGGTGGCGCACGCCTTTAATCCCAGCACTCGAGAGGCCGAGGCAGGCGGATCTCTGGGAGTTCGAGGCCAGCCCGGTCTACAAGAGCTAGTTCCGGGACAAGCACCAAAGCTACAAAGAAACCCAGTCTCGAAAAACAAAAAAGCAAAAACAAAGTCAGAGTGAAGGGCTGGGGATGTGGCTCAGTGGTAGAGCATTTGTCACGATGGAGATCCTAGAGTTTCTCTCCAGCACTGCACAAAGGGAAAAAGTAATACCAGATGGGGCGGGGCCTCTTCAGGGTAGTGTGGTTCGGGGTGATGTAGCTGAAGACCAAAATAAATAAAACGCACCTATAGTCCTCAGAACACACAAGACAGACAGACAGACAGGAGAGCAGAAGGAGGGTAGAAAGAGTGGATGCCAGTCTTCATAGAAGTGTCCTGAGGCTCCCACTGGGTGAACCAAGAGGGCATCGGACGCTGAGCCACATCAGCAACACTCTCAGGGCCGCTCATCCATGTCTAGCAGCATGGTGGCTAGCAAAGCTATCTACTTCAAAATAAACTGCCTTCTCCCCTCCTCCCACCATTATCCTTTAATAAACCATGCACAGCTGAGAACTTCATCCAGTACAAACTCCAACCAAGATGCCCAGCATCCTCACGGCAGCTTTCGATGCAGAAACACAAAAGTGCCTTCTAAAAGGACTCGAAAACTGTGACCACAGAGAGCTGAACCACTCGCTGTCTTTCCGACCACCGCTCAGAGGAAATACCGAGCGGGGGGCCTGTGGGCAAAGAGTGCGCATTCAGATGAAGGAGCTGAGCGCGTTTGAACTCTGACCACACTTCAGGAAACGTCCCACTTGTGGTTGACTCCCGCAAACTAGGGAAGCTTACAAAGTTACCTTTCAACTAGGGTGCTATCACAGAAAGATAATGAGAAACTGACCACTTTACCTCTAGAGGATACAGGGAGAGACTGGTGAACATGGAAGCTGACCCTGTCTCTCTTATCAAGTTACGACAGAGGAAGTGGTTTTTATTTGAAAATTAAGACTAAAAATAGGACCCATTTTACTACTCTCCACTTGAGGTCTGGATTTTAAGACACATATGCAAAGGTCGCAAGGCCCTAGGTCTCTGATTTTACATCCCTGGCCCACCTGTTTCCTCACTTAACAGAGGTAAAAAGTGAGAAGACATTGGGAGGCAGTGAATTTGGCAAAGCACCTACCTACATACTACTGATCAAATTGCAGAAGTTGGGCCCAATACGTAGTACCGTCTTTAGTCCTAGCACTCCGAAAACAGAGGCAGGTGGATCTCTGTGAGTTGGAGGCCAGCCTGGTCTACAGAACGAGTTCCAGGACAACCAGGCTACATAATAGAGAGACCCTGTCTCCAACAAACAAACAAACAAGTAAAATCGCAGAAGCAGAATACAACCTTCACAAATCCAAAATGAGAAGGCGTCTATTAAAAGATAAAGAAGGCCCAGAGGTCTTCAACATGGCTAGGTTGTACCTCTCCCTCCCTGCGTCTTCTCATCCAGGAACACTGTCAACAGGCAGCCTGCCCTGTCCAGGACCCCTTACCTAGACCACTCTTCCCAGGTTCCTAACATCTTCCCAGTCTTGACTGAAATATCACCTTGCAAGAATGAAAGGATGCCTTTCCCCCATTATCGTCTAAAAACCGTAAATTAACTTATGTATATCGTTTACTGTTTCTCTTTTTACGTAAGCTCCCGGGGAACGCGATCTTTGTTCTGTTCACTGATACTTATCACAAGCGTTCAGGATCGTGCCCGGCACATAGTAGGAACTCAGAAATTCATTTCCCCAGTGACTGTGCTTCTTGACTAAAAACTGCACAGATTGGAAGGAGTGAGATGAAAAGGGAGCGGGAGGAGGATTCTCTAGGGAGAAACGGAAAGAGGCCAGGGCCGACCCACATTCCCTACAGCAGCGCCGACGGGGAAGCAGTGCACCACGTCCCGCCAGTGGCATCAAATGGCACTAAAGGCAGCAGGATTCGCGACAGACGAGCTCTCAAAATTCACGGAGAAAGTCCAGGGCATGGCATACCCACCAGGCTGCGGGCTGCTGGAGGAACCCCGCAGGAGTCCCGACCACGCAGCCCTTCTGCTCCCTTCCCCTCCGGATACCTGGGGCGCCCCAGCTCCGGACTCCGGCTCCCGCCCATAGGCGCGGGTGACGAGCGACAGGGCCCTGCCCCAGCACCTGCACAGCCAGCCTCAGGGGTCCGGGCCGAGGCTCGCCCGGAGGCCCCAAGGCGTCCAGCCGCTTCGCCCCGCCCGGCACCCGGCAGGAAGCGCCCCTGCCCCGGCCGCTCCACCCGCCGCCGCGCTCGCCCGGCGCTCTCTCACCTCAGGACGCACGTACGATACGAAAGAAGGCTTGGGCGCCTTGGTGCCGCCGCCACCGCCGACTCCCCCTTTCCCCAGCATTCCCCCGCCTGGCGAAGCAGCGACGCGCGGCAGCAGAGGCGGCGGCTCAGGCTCGGGCTCCGGCAGCGGCCGCGGCCACCAGCACCAGCGGCCGGGGCTCCGCCCATCCCTAGGGCCGCGGCGGCCGCGGTACCGCCCGCATCCGGCTCCGCCGCTGACACGGTTCGCCCCGCCCAGGTCGCGCGCCCCGCCCACCGGCGTGGGACACACCCACTGCCGCTCTCGCTTCGCAGGCTGGGAGGTCCCGCCCACAGCCTTGGAGAGGGCCACGCCCACGCTCTTGTTGGCCCGAGCATCTAAGCGCCTTTTCTGGCTTCTTGCTCGGTTGGTCTGTCTCAGGCAGAGCCCGCCCCCCCCGGGCGTCCTCTGATTGGTTGCGGGGCGCTACCTGAAGAGATATTTGCTCTAGCCAATCCTGAGAGCGTTCTCTCCGGACTGCCCCACGATTGGATAGCGGGAATGTCGCCTTTGTCCAATGATCCTGCGGTCACTAAGTTGTTGCGGGCAGTCGTTCAAAGCCTTGGCTTTAATTATTTGCCAGCACCTTCGAAACTCAGCGTCCGAAAGCTTGCTGAACAGAATCCCTCCGTAGTGGTTTCGAACCCACTGGACGACGTTCAGACTTTAGACAAAAGAGAGACAGAACAGACAGGAACTAAATGGTAGACTGAAGAGACCATAAAATGTTTTGTCAAATTCAAACTTTTGTTCCTTGCATTGTTTCTAACTGGTAAGCCATCAAAAGCCATTAGGAGTTATCTAGTCTCCCAACTTATCGACAAATCTCTCATTTTACGCCAAGATTGTAAATAAAACATACACACCGTTTAAATTCCACCTTTTGGGCACTTGCTACTGCGTGAGACAGAAGAAGACTGCAGTTCGTTAGACTTTCATTTACTGGGACCAGCCAATAAACATTAGCAGTTAAATTTTCAAGTGTCCGGCACCTTGCTGTGCATTGTTCTAAACAATAGGCTTGGGGTTATTTTTTTTTCCTTTCTTTTCTTTTTTTTTTAATCCCAGCTCTTCTTCCCAGAGCTCTCCGAAATAAAATATAGGTGACTAAGTGGGAGTGGCTATGCACACCTGTCATCGCAACTCCTGGGAAGCCAGACAAGAAGATTGTGAATTTGGACTCGGACTACTTAGTCAGGTCAACCTGGGCTATAATAAAATTATCTCAAAAACTAGCAAAAGATTAACTGATTTTTCCAGGTTGGTTCCCAGGAAGAAGTCAAGGGACCGCTCGGTTCAGTTGTGAGAATTGGCCAGACAGATTCTGTTGCTTTTGTTTTCAACATCTGGACCAATTCATGAACAGAAATACTGGCTTTTGATAGAAATTTGCCTAGCAAATGTCCCTCCCCTTCAGGCCATTGTTCATTAAAACATTACTTTAATACCCTGATCTTTAATATCCGCTGATGGCGAGCCCAGTTGTAATATAATATGATTCTGGAAACTTGACACTGTCTCTGATCTACACACTTCCCAGGAATTAAAGCCAGCAAATCGGAGTTTTTAAATACCTAAAAGCCAGCTGGTTTGCCATTTTCTGAATGTGCCCCTTCCTCTCCCCTCCCCACTTCATATGTTAGAACATAACCTCATGTGATATTGTTAAGAAATGGGGCTTGGAAAAAGAGGGGGGGAGGAAAAAGAAGAAAAAGAAAGAAAAGAAGAATAAAAAATAATAATAATAAAAAGAAATGAAGCGCAGCTTCACACAGCAAGATGACCGGATCCTTCACAGATTTGTCGTTCTTGTTGGCCTCTGCCTTTTGCCGGAGGGTTTCAATAATGGAGTGCTCAGGGTTGATCTCCAGCTGCTTCTTTGAAACTGCACTCGTAGGGCTGGAGAGATGACTCAGTGGTTAAGAGCACCCGCTGTTCTTCTAGAGAACCCGGGTTCAATTCCCAGCACCCACATGGCAGCTCACAACTGTCTGTAATTCCAAGATCTGACACTCACAGACATACATGCAGAAAACCACCAATGCACATAAAATAAAATAAAAAGAAAGAAACGTCACTCCTGTCTTCTGGCTTCAGCCTAGAGGATCCCCAGACATTGCTAATGGGATCTACAGGATGATCAAGCTTGGTCGAGGTATTGATGAGGATGATCCTACTGTGGATGATACCAGCGCTGCTGTAACTGAAGAAATGCCACCCCTGGGAGGAGATGACGACACATCACGCATGGAAGGAGTAGACTAAACTTCACCAGAAGTCTATGTTTGATGCTTACTTTCATTCCTTCTGATAATATATTTCCCGGGATTTTTGTATATTTTTGTTAACATTTAAAACATCCGTATGGCGTGAAAACTAAGAAGAAGAGAACATTTCTTTCTTCCTGTGTGATTCTGTGATACTATAGGTTTGATTCAGTAGGTTGGAAGAACATTTATTGTAAGGTATAATGTAACCTATTAACTTCGTGGTCTGAAGTGTTTAGCTGTCGCGCTAGATTCCTTATTAGACCAAATAATTTGGCACTTGGATTTTTCTGAAATATAGCTTCATGCTTAAAAGGAAAAACAGATGGCTTCAGTTTCATCTTAAAAAATTTCATCCCGTATAGTTAAATTCTGCAGGTGCTGGTCTTCGAAGTAAGCACACAAGCTAAAACAACGGAGGAATTCCCTTTGTGATTGGTTTTCCAAAGTACTGAGAATAAAATCCTAAGCTTCCCTAGGTCTTGTAACTCAGTAAGGTCTGTGAGTGGAAATATAGCGCCCGATCCCATTCTGCTTTAAAAGGTAAATACATATGAGAAAAAAAAGAAATGGGGCTTGGAGGGGGTGATTAAGTCCTGAGGGAATGTCCTTATAAGAGAGAGCAGAGGGCTCTGGCTAGCCTTCCCTGTGAGAGGGCTCAACAAGGACAGGGTCACCCTTCCCAACTTGGAAATTACTGATGCCTTGTTCTGCACTTTCCTAGTCTCCAGAACAGTGAGAAGCAATTTCCTGTTATTTATAAATTACCAACTGTAAGGTATTCTGTTACAGCAGCAGGCATAGACTCATACTTGCTCCTAGAGTCAGTTTTCACTCACTGATAAACATTGCTTTTTTTAAGTATATATATTTGTGTGTGTGTGTGTGTGTGTGTGTGTGTGTGTGTGTGTGCCCATGGCGGGGGGATGTCTCATATTCCTTAGGGCTGGAGTTATAGACAGTTATAAGATACCCAATGTTAGTACTAAGAACCAAATTCAGGTCAAGAGCAAATGCTCCTAATTCCTGAGCCGGGCTGAATTATCTTGGTTGTCAATTCAGTGGAATCTGGAATGAACAACAGACACACCTATGGGCAGGTCTCTGAGAACATTTCCAGGAAAGCTTGACTGGGGGGGGGGGGAGACATTCCTCAGGAGTAGGTTGACCTCCCAGCAGGTGAGCCTGACACAAACGCAGAGAAAATCAGTGCAGCTCCCTTGCCTGTCTTAATTCCCACTGGAGAGTGTGCCAACCTTCATTGCTGCAACTGTTGTTACCCTGCACGGATATCAGGCTCCAACCTGGACCTGTGGCTCCCCAAGAATCTTCCAGGCCTTCAGCACCACATTGGGACTGCTAAGGCATCCAGCTCCCTGGACTGAGCAGCCACTAGGTTCTTTGTGTCTCCAGCATGCAGACAGCCATTGCTGAACTACAGGGCCCATATCGGCTGTAAGCTTTTCTAGTAAATTCTGTTTGCAATATAATAGATCCCCTTTACAGTCCTACTGGTTCTGTCCATCTAGCCTTACCTAGCACACATATTTTCTTTAATTAAGGGACAGTAAGAAAGGGAGTGAAGAGAAAACAAACTAAAAGCAGTTTCTATCTTGCTCTTATGGTTATCCAGCTACCAGCATAGGTTCGGTCTTTAGGGTGTGAATCAAATCTCATGAGAAGAGTCATTCCCACTGTCTGAAAAACCTGTCCTACCAAGGATATTCTAATCTCTATCTGTTGGTAAACAGCTGGGCCTGGAAGATAGCTCAGCAGTTAAGAGCACTCTTTCAGAGGACCCAGAACTTATATGGTGTCTCACAACCATCTATAACTCCAGTTCTAGGGGATCCAATTGCATTTTTTGCCCATAGAGGGCACGTGCACACATGTGGTGTCCATGAATACACATGAAGGCAAAACATTCATATAAAATAAAAATAAATATTTTTTAGAAGAACACGCACTCGGGAAGCAGAGGCAGGCGGATCTCTGTGAGTTCGAGACCAGCCTGGTCTACAGAGCTAGTTCCAGGACAGGCTCCAAAGCCACAGAGAAACCCTGTCTCGAAAAACCAAAGAAAGAAGAAGAAGAAGAAGAAGAAGAAGAAGAAGAAGAAGAAGAAGAAGAAGAAGAAGAAGAAGAAGAAGAAGAAGAAGAAGAAGAAGAAGAAGA
>NW_026067914.1:6843520-6999787 GCF_014885135.2 Alexandromys fortis | reverse complement strand
GAAGGAGAAGGAGAAGGAGAAGGAGAAGGAGAAGGAGAAGGAGAAGGAGAAGGAGAAGGAGAAGAAGAAGAAGAAGAAGAAGAAGAAGAAGAAGAAGAAGAAGAAGAAGAAGAAGAAGAAGAAGAAGCAACTGCAGCAGCAGCAACAGCAGCATTTGGCTTCTTCTTCATCTTGAGATATTGTAATAAACACAGTGGGAAAAAATGCCTTTTAGTCAAATAAAAATAGCCTAGCCAGGGGTACCACTACACCCAAGGCTGCACCTGATTACCAGAACTCAGTGACATTGCTCATTCAAGATAACCAGAGTCCTAGAACCCATGACACCCACTGGACAGTATATAAGCAAAGACCAAGAGCAACGCTATGCTCTGCATATCTGGAGAGACACCACCTTGATCGGCCCTGTGGCTGGGGAGTCTCCCCCAGAATTCTCACCCTAGAATAAGAGACTTCTAGTAGAGACAGGACCTGACCTTCAGCTAAGATATGTCTCCCAGGTGAGCAGCCTCAGGGGGAAGATATACTTAGGATCTAGGAATTTAGAGGGGGAGACCCAGTGTGATGATCCTCAGCATAATAAAACATTACTTGTTATGCTAACTACATGTATCTACCTTCTTATTCATGACAGGCATCAATACAGGACAACTAATGGAAATTTTTATTTTTTTAAAAATGTTTTCTGTCCTGTTCTCCTTGGTTCAAGCAATCCTCAGCCACCAACTTCTGCAGTAGCTTAGACTCCAATGCAGGACCATCACACTCAGCTTATTTACTTAGTTTTACACTCACAAAATATACAACCTAAGCCAGCACATGATTAGAAACCTAATGAGTCTCCTTATTGTATATTGGCTTCTTCAAGTCAATGGCTTGTTTGCTTTATTCATTAAATAAAGGTTGCCCAGTGGTCCATTGTGTCCCATGTCAGCCTGTCTAGTCCAGAAGGTTCTTAAGAACAGTATGTTCTTGGTTTCCTTCACAAGACCAACACTAGCCACTGAGTGTTACACTAAGTAAATCCACCGCAAGGATCCCAGCAGGGGTTCTCACTGGCCATGGATGTAAGGATAAATGGAAGAGGCAGGGGGATGGCAATTCTACAGTCCCTATTAACATTTGTCTTGAGTGTAAGCATTACAGCTCAGCTCGGATAGAATGGTATCCTGGCAGCTGGGAGCCAAGGGATACCACAAAGTCACACAACACTGTAGGGTAAAAAGAGCCAGTGAAAGAACACTCTAGCTCCAAGAGCCAGGGAAAACACACTCTGCTCCTAACCAACTCTGGACTTGAAATCTAACCAATCCCTGAGCATGAAAACCAACCAGTCTGTGAGTTGGTCCTAAACTCAGGAATTGAGATTCTACCAATCCCCACACTGAAAATCTCACCCTGGAAAGTCCTGCCAATAAGAAACCCTATATAAGCCCTGTACTATTCAGTTTGGGGCTCCCTTTTTCCATCCTGGATTCCTCTCTCCCAATAAATCCCTTGAGTGAGGTTTATTGTAATGATTTTCTTTTGCAGAGTGGAGCAGAGCTTCAGTGACTTTTCACTGGAGCAGAGCAGAGCTGTAACATTTTGTCTTGCTGGATCAGAGTTGTGGCACTCTGGGGAAGTTGGGCAGAGCTGTTCCACTTCTCCTGAGCAGATCTGTAACAACCTAGCTAAGGATACCCTCCCCTGCTGGAGCAAAGTTGTTACTCTTGCATTAGGGAACCCTTTCCCAGAGCAAAACCAGTAACACTTTGCTGGGGAAACTGTCCCCCATCCGAACAGAACTGTAACACTTCTGTTGGGATATCTTCCCCTTCAAAGCTGTAACACTTACAAGTATTCCTTGGCTTCCAACTACCAGGATGCTTTTCCTTCGGAGCTGTAACATTACATGCAGGGCACAACAAACCTCACCCAAGAAATTTATTGGGAGGGAAAACAAACAGGAAGATGGCTGTTTCTGCTGGGGCAAGAAACAGCAGAGAACTGAGCAGAAGGGAGGGCTTATATAGAGTTTCTTGGGGAAGGGAGTGGAACTTTTCAGAGTAAAGCTTTCCAGGGCAGAAACTGGTGGGATTTCAAGTCCAGAGATTTGGTTTTTTTAATTGATATTTATTGAGCTCTATATTTTTCTCTGCTCCCCTAAAACCAAAAAAGAAAGAAGGAAAAGGAAGGAAGAAAGAAAGAGAGAAAGAAAGAAAGAAAGAAAGAAAGAAAGAAAGGTACCATAAATGTTCACTAATAGAAGTGAGGCAAGTATATTACAGGGTAACCATTTAATTGGATACTATAGAGCCATAAAAAAGAATGCAGAAACATTCCAGGTAGCAGCTGTGCAGTCCGGTGGCTAAAGGAGTCAGACAATCCAGCTTCAAATTCTGCCCACCTGTGTGTTGAAATAGGAGCAGCGGGGCTGCGTCCCCAGCACCCAGGCCGCCTGCTAGCTCATGCCCGAAATAACAACACACAAACTGTATTCATTTAAAGACTGCTTGGCCCATTTCTATCTAGCCTCTTCTAGGCTAATTCTCACATATTAATTTAGCCCATTTCTAATAATGTGTGTAAGCACCCCAAGGTGTGCTTACCGGGAAGATTCTAGCCTATGTCCATCCTGGGTCTGAGCTTCATGTGTCTGCCTCAGAGCGCAGAGCTATCGTATCTACCCCGGAGAGCTGAGCATGGCGTCTCTGCTCCAGAGAGCAGAGCTGTCGGGTCTGAGCTCACTTCCTCTTCCTCCCAGCATCCTATTCTGTTTACTCCACCCACCTATGTTGTAAGCTATGAGGCCAAGCAATGAAATCAACAGATTGATATATGACACTCCCACATCACCTGTGCAATCCTTTCTCTAACACAGTGTCTCACTGTGCAATCCAGGCTGGTTATGAACTTACTATGTAGTTCAGTCTGGCCTTGAACTTGGACTCCTCGTGGCAGTTATACCTATCTCTTTGGATATGAATGGAACCTTTTTTGGATAGACTCAAAGGGCATCGTGGCACTGGTTGTTCACAGAAAGGGAAACCGGGTAGTTAGAGAGGCATTTTTAAGAGTTTTCTGTGCATGCCTCTTTCTAACTTTAACTTCTGATCCACGGAGATTATCATCTAGTCTTAACAATAAGTAAATTAAGAAGCTATTGCACTATTCCAACATACCTTTTTCAAGGGGTGACAGACAGTCTCACTGGGTGTACAAACCACACTTACAGCAGGCCCCATGCCCAGCAATAGACAGCCAACAAAAAAACAAGTTCAGTGGCATTTTTGGAGGGTTTTTCCCCCCATAATGCTTTGGGTTTTCCCCCATAGGTTTTTTGCTTATCTATTATGGTTTTCTTTTATGGGTTTTTTTTGTGGCATTTTCATGTGCACAAATGTGTGTCTCTGTATCTATATGTGTCTGTATTTTTTTGCTTTGTTTTGTTTTTTGACTCTTTTTCTTTTCTGTTTTTTTATTTTGTCCTAGTCTAGTTTGTTTGCTTTTATTTTATCTTCTTTTTCCCTTTCTTTCCTTTCTTTCTTTTACTTTTTCTTCTTTTTAGAAGCCTGTTTGTTTCCTAGTGGGAGAGCACAAAAAAAAAAAAAGAGTGTGAATTTGGGTGGGTGAGAGGTGGGGAGGATGTGGAAGGAGTAGCTGGAGGGGGAAACAACCAAACTACATTGTATTAAAAAAAATCTGTTTTAATAAAAGATAAAAAAATGACAGTCCCATAATATTAGCCATTTTATAGTGAGCAGTTAAAATAATTTGGGTTTAAATAAAAAGCAAGCGCCTTAGTGTAGACACTCATACTCGGTACACCTTAACATTGGAGATTAAGGTATGGAAACAGGAGCTGAAGGTCTCTTGGCTACATAGTGAGTTCCAGCCAGTCTGGACTACCTGAGACAGTTTCTCCTCAGAACCAACCAACCAGCCAAATAAACAGCAGCAAAGAGACGTCACAAGCCCTCGCCACTTTCTGTCTCTGCTTGTCTTGTCATAGCTCCTCCCCAAATATGCTACGCGGCAAATCCAAATCCGTTCTTAGCGTCAACTCGGCTTGTGACAGCTTCCTTAGGGATGTTGCAGAGCTAGATTTCTGTATTCTGAAGCTCCCCCTAGCTGTGCAGCCCGAGCCTGGTCCTATCCACTTACAGACATCTCAATATTTAGAATAAGTCCTTTCATCCTCTCGGGTGGGCTAGGAGCTCCTCAAGGTTGACGGTGCTCCTGTCTTCTTTCTTCTCCTCCTTCTCCGTCCCCTCCCCGCCCCTCCATTTCTTCAACAGGATCTTACTGTGTAGCCCTGCACGGCCTGGAATGTACCATGTAGACCAGTTAGCCTGAAACTTGTAGACCATCCACCTGCTTCAGATTCCTGCGTGCTGCCCTGCTGGCCGAAGATCCCTTGCTTCCACACTGTCCTCGGGGTTTTGAATACTCCTTGGGATGTCTTCAGAACAAACGACCTGTGGACGCTTAGGGACGAGGAAACTGCGCCCTCTACAGGACTGTTTAAAAAGTGGTCTGCTAAATCTGGTAGACTGGACCAGGTTGTCCGCTCCTACTCCCACCTTTGCTCTGACCACGATAACTTCTCTGAACACACCTGCTGTGCAACAATCTCATGAAACTTGGGAGTACAGACTCTGCCTAGGTCAGCTTTAGGGCACCCCAGGAGTTACAGAACCGAACAGTCTCCACCCCAGCTTTCTAAGAACGGTGCCACAAAGGCTGGATGTAGCTAGCTCAGTGGGCACAAAGTCCTGAGTGTGATTCCCATACACAAGACCTTGTCTCACAACCAAAGGCTCAGAGGCTGAGAACACTTGCCGTGTGACTGTGAGAACTGGCGCTCCTGTCCTGGTACCTACATAAGGGGACAGGTGATGGAGACAGGAGAATTACTAGGACTTGCTGGCTTTCAATTAAGTTGAGAAAATCCGACCTGAGGTCTTCTCCACTGAAAAGGAACAGGCAGAGATTGACAGAAAAGGACATTCAGCTGGGAATGGTGGTTCACACCTATAATTCCAGCACTTGGAAGGCAGAGGCAGGATTTCCATGAGTTCGAGGCCTGCCTGGTGTACAAAGCGTGTTCTAGGACAGCCAGGGCTACCCAGACAATCTTCTCTGAAAAAAAAAAAATCAAAAAGGAAGATGAAGGAAAGAGGAAGGGAGGGAGAGAAGGAGGGAAGGAGGGAGGAAGGGAGGAAGGAAGGAAGGAAGGAAGGAAGGAAGGAAGGAGAAAGGAAGAAAGGAAAAGATACCTAAAGTCTTTTGGCACATGGACACATAAATATTTTGGCCAGAGCCACACAAAGAAACCTTGTCCCAAAAAAACAAAAAACAACAACAACAAAAAAAAAATCCCTAAATGTTGTTTAAAAGGCAAAAAAAAAAAAAAAAAAAAAAACCCTGATAAAAAGAAAACAATCCTCCCAGAACCACAGTGAAAGGCAAGGCCACTTCGGGAGCTATTTAAGACAATGTGCTATCTGGACAAGCAACTTAAATGTGAGTCCGTTTTATCTCCTTCTGTGTTTTCTTCACTCTTCCGCCTTGACTGAACAGAAGCCTAGGGGTATACAAGGCCCCTGTCTGATACGGGAGTGTGGGGCGACCTAGGGACTTGTTTGTCCCTCAGAAGGGAAGGTGTTCTGCCTACTGGGTGCTTACTGGATGCTCACTGGGGTCCCTGTCACTCTTTTCTGTTCCAATGAGCCCCCATTAAACTATACCACAATATTATCATAGCCATAAGCTGAGGATTTTAAATTCCCTTTGGTTGGTGTTTTGTGTGTGTGTGTGTGTGTGTGTGTGTGTGTGTGTGTGTGTGTGTCTAAAACTTATCTTTCCACAAACTCAAAGAATCCTTGTAAGTTCCAGGGAGTCGACTTGGATCCACCTCGAACAGCACCAGGTCCAAATGGTGCCGGATGTTTCCACAGAGGCTGGCCAGTGGTGGTGAGGCAACCAGCTCCTCCAGAACATGGCCAGCACCCCAGTTCTCTCAGGTTCCCCCAAGATTCCGATGCCCCCAGGTGAGCAAGAAGCAGTCTCGCGAACTTGATGCCCTCATCTTGCCTCACCTGCTACCTCTTTCTAACTCCTCCCCTTTTTATAACAAACAAAAAGGGAGGAATGTTAGCATTCAGGCCTTATGCTCGCCTGCCCCCCACTCCCGTCACCTGGCAGGATGCGTTTGTCGGTACTCAGGCGAATACCTACCTAGCCAGCCTCAGGGTCTTACGGTCACGCTTGTGTTGTCAGTATTCAAGCAAATACTTAGTCAGCCCAGGGGCCTACCGCCATATATCACTATGTAATCTTTATGCATTCGCTGCGTGCCTGCGTAAGCCTCTGTACGCATGCGCTAAAGCCCCTTCAAATGCAAGCTCTGCCCCGTCACCTGCTCTCTCTTCCCTTTCAGAGCCAGGCTCCCACGACCCCCTCTTTGCATTCCCTATCAATATACTTCCACTTGGGTTTGGTTGGGGTTTATACTCACTGCGGCTAAACTACAACAAAAATTCCAGAAATGATCTACAGGAAGAAGGAGGGTGCTTATTGATGGCTCATATGATGAAGATGAACACAATTTAATGCTTTTATATGTCATCCAATCACATGAATGCTGTATAGGGCAAGATAGAAATAAATGCCTGTGATAACAAAGTTATACTAGGGGCCATGGAAAAGCGAGGGACGAGCCACCTAGCTGCCTCCTCTCTGATTTGGCTGAAATTGGACCTAGAGAACCTATTTCCTCTCCCAAGTTTGAGACAGGGTTTCTCTGTGTAACAGTCCTGGCTGTCTTGGAACTAGCTTTGTAGAACAGGCTGACCTCAAATCCACCAAGATCCTCCTTCTGCTGCATCCCGCGTGCTGGGATTAAAGGCGTGCCCCACTACTGCTCAGCCTCTCTCTGAAATTTTGTCTGAAACCAGGTACGAGGCTTGAAAATCTGGAAGAACGGTGGAAAACCCACCGGAGTTTGGAGTTTAAGGATCTTAGAAGGAAGCCTTGGCAGTTGTAGGGTCAGGAGAACCTTCTCAGATAAAATGCCACCGTCTCCCTGACTCCTGGCGATTTGATCTTTGCTCCAAATGCAGTCATGCCTGCTTAGAGCTTAGCTCACCGTCCACTCGGAAAACTTGCTAGGCTTATTGTTCAGGCAGCTGTAAAAAACACAGAGGTTTGGGACACCCTCACACCCCCATTTCATGTAAGAAACAGTCATCTATCCCAAGGTTTAAGGTGCAGTGTAGGCAATTGGAGGTAAGTCTGTTTTATCAGGCAGGGGACACTGGAGACACTGAGCTGCGGTGCCGCATCCCCGTGTGTTAAACACAGTAGCTTTTCTGCTGGCGGCCTGTCAATGATCAGACATTTCCTGGCTCCTTACCTTCCCCCAGAACACTGGAGTCTATTCATCATTCATCCACCTGGTCTCAGGAACATGTTCTCGGAGCAGCCAAGGAAAACAGGGCAATGCTGGACTCTGCAAATATCAGAATAGGAACAGCGCGGCCCAGCCCGAGCTGGAGACTCAGCGGCGGGGGGAGGGGGCAATTTTTCAACTCCCTGTGAGGTAGCGGAGGAAATATCCAGCGAAAAGTTTGAGACCACATGTCATGAGAGAAGCAATCTTTTCGCTTCTAGAAAAGAAGGCTCTCTGCTCTGCTTTCTCCCGCTCACCTATCAATAAGGAAGCACCGTTCACCTTTCCCCACTTCAAAGAAAAAACACCCCCGAAAACAATAAAACGACAACAACACCACCTCACAAAGACCTAGAGCCCCAGCTGAGGGAAAGAGCAAACGCGTGGATAGATGTGGACAGGACTTGGCTCTGGAAGTTACACTAGGGTTAGAATGCATAGTGTTCTGAGAGGCACAGAAGGAAGGACTAGCTACAGACACGTCTACAAACCACCGACTATCATACAAGGGAGCCTGGGAGAGCAGTAACCATGTTCAGACCTGTAGATTTTCTCAAGGGACTGCTCTTGGCTGGCATCTGGAATCTCTCAGCCCTGGGGAGAGCTTGTGAATTCTAAGATTCCCTGGAGCTGCAACATTTTACAGTCCTGTAATGGCTCTTTAAAGCATCCTGCTGCTACCAAGATCAGCCCACTGCTATTGAGCGTTCAAGCCGCTTTTATTTAAATCTGCAGGATGGCAACCTGTTTTAAGGTTTTTTTTTTTTGTTGTTGTTGTTTGTTTTTGTTTTTTGTTTTGTTTTGATTTGTTTTTTAAATCCCATTTTAAAGTTATTCGTACCAAGTTGTAGACTTTATTGTCTGCTCAGCTCATTCTTGGAGAGGGCAAAATCAGAACCCAGTTGGGGAACCTCCTAATTCTAGAAAAAGCTTCCTCTACGTGTTTTCAGATTTGAGTCTGAGGCAGGTAATTAGGAACTAAGTTTGTGTACCTCAGATGTACTTAATAGTTTGTGATCCTTTAACCTTTCAGGGATCTGCAATATACGGCATTTAAAATGTTTACGTTTTCCTCAGTGAACTGTGACCATTCCTAACAGCGACCTTTGAGGTCTCCAAAAATATGATGGGTCCCTGCAATGGCAAATCCACCTGGACTCTAGTAACGCCATTAAGCTGACAAACACCACTCAAATATCAGTTTCAGACTGCAACCTTCTCAAACAACTTCAAAGCTGCTAGCTGTGATTCCCAACCTCACATTCCACTATGTTGACTTCAGTTAAGTCCTGCACCCATCATCCAGAAACTGGACAAGAAATGATACAACTAGCTCTCCCAGAACTTGGCCGTTTATTCCAATTTTCTCAGGGTTCCCTAAAGACGCTGTCACTCCCAGACAACAGGGAGTAATTTTAGGAACACAATACCCACATTCCCAAAAGGTGGGATGGGAGGTTTTGGTCATTTGGTGAACTATAGATGCTTGTCATTATTTTTTTGGGGGGGGGTTAGTTTCAAGTTGTTATTGGTCATGGTTGGGGAGGAAACTAAACAAAGGAGGTATTAAGGCATTTCTTTGTCTCTTTGTCTCATTCTTTCCTCCTTTCTTTTCTTTTCTTTCTTTTTCTGTCTTTTCCTTTCTTTCTCCCTTTCTTTTTCTTTCCTCTATTCCTTTTCTCCTATCTAATGAAAAAACAGGATATAAGAATGATAAAGTAAAAGGATAGATTATTAAGTCTATTTTTAAACAAAAAAGTAACCATTAGTCTCAAATATTTACATTGGTATGGATTTTTGTATATTGATACAAATTCAAGGTTATTTTGTATATATAATATGTGTGTGTATATACACTGTATATATGTTTCTACTCTCATTTAAGGTGCAACTCATTTTAAAATGTAAAGTTCTAGTCCTTGAAAGCTATTAATACAAACTATTTAGGATAATAAAAAAATGGAGGTTAGTAGTTAGTCATCTATAACAATCAAACTTGTAGTAATGTTAGGTATGTTTTCAAGGTTAAACAGATATATTTTAGATAGATGGGTGGTCTTCAAACACTTCAGAGAACTACAGAATATGTCATTTAAGATGTTTTAATAACATAAGGCTTTTCATGACAATGAGATACTTCTCCTGGCAGCACTAGTCTCCTTCACAGAAGATGATGGGCATTGAAGAACTTCCATATGGAGTTGCTTTCCATGTGGCAAAGCTAGACACTGGGCAAGAAATGGCCCCTTGCCTTAACTGCTGACAGTATGCTGTCCAAATTGGACAATCAGGACACAAAGGAAGTGGATTGCTGAACTTGACCAAGACAAGGTAGGCAAGTCCTTTAAAATTCCTGCTTCACAGAAAAGTCTGTCAGATATTCTCGGCCTGTAGGTTAAAGAGGGATGCTTCAGTGTTGCAACCTGGGGTGGTGGTCTAGACAGCCTGCTGCCTCTGTCATTTCTGTAGCTTTGGAAGTTGCTTGTTCTGCACTTCCTGTTTACCCAGGTAATATATCCTTCTCGGGTCTCTGATGGGGTTGGAAACTAGATATTTGTAGTTTTACAGATTTCATTGTTACCAAAGACTTACACAAAAGATGTAAAGCTTATAAGACTGAGAGACATAAAAACTTAAATTATCAAGAAAATGTTTTAAGGTCTAAAAAGATATTTTTAGGTTGGTAATACAAGTTATAATAGAAAGTGGTTTAGGAATAAAACTTGGGACTTCACCAAAATAGGCGAGATAATGGAGTACTTTCTCCAAATTTGCCAAATACAAATGGATTGAACATTGTGAATTTTTTTTCTTAAAGAATTGAGTGTTTCTTTATTAATTGATCGATTTATTTAACAGTGTTCTGCCTGCAAGAATGCTTGCACGCCAGGAGAGGGCGCCAGATCTTATAGATGGTTGTGAGCCACCATGTGGCTTCTGATAATTGAACTCAGGACCTCTGGAAGAGCAACTAGTGCTCTTAACCTCTGAGCCATCTCTCCGTGAATATAATTCTTACCTGATAATAGTTCTTATTGTATATAGTTTTACTGTTTTAGAGTTAAAACCTTCCCTTTTTATTTAGACAAAGTGGGAGAAATGGTGCATTTGATCATGGTGTGTGTGCATTTGTGTTAATTAAATAAAATCAACATTGGGTCAGGAGGCAGAGCCGGCAATTGCTTGACAGAAAGTGCGCAGAGGGATGCTCAGGAGGTAGGAGTGAGGGGCTTTGAGTGTGCTGATCTTTTTTGGTTTGGCGGATTGGCAGGACACTCTGAGATTTCAGCAAAGATGGAAGGTCCGCTAGTTGCTTCTCAGCCTCTTTGAGCTAGCAGGTTTTCACCCTAGCCTCTGACTCCCGAGTCTTATTGATAAATATAACAATTGAGATTTAGTTGAAAACTACATTTGGTGGTGGCAGAAGGAGGTGGATCTGACTGGATGTAAAGTAAAAGTTCCACTGGGCTGTGGCCTGAGAAGCAGGCAGTAACGGCAGGGCTGCGATGACTGGCAGTAGACTCAGGTGCATCCACTCAGCCAGCAGAAAGTAACATGAGGCCTTATGGGTATCTACTGACTGCAGCTTTCAGATATTGCTTGGGAGTGTTTGACTATTATATGTGTCAGCTGCTAAGCTTGAGGGCCTTCCTCATTGGATTCACCTATCTCCCCTCAAACCCTTTACTCCTCCCCCACCTTAAGATAATCTTTCTTCATACACAGCAACTCTAACAGGGCCCTGCTCCCTTAAGTTTCAGAGGACGCCGAGATCAGCTACCTTGTCGTCTCCAATTCTACAGTATGAGACTTCACCACACAAATGTACTCAACTTTCCTGGATTGGGAACCCCATATGCTTTCCTTCCTGACCTCTCTCCAGGTTTAATCCCTTGTAAAACTCTGTGAAGTAACCCTCATTTGTCCCCGTGTGATGGTGCTGTTGTCCGGCCATGCAGAAGAAGAGAGAACAAAGCCCTTGGTTAGGGACAGAAACAAAGTATTCACTGAGAGATACAGTAGGCAGATTGGCAAAACAGCCTTCAGGCAAGCAGATTTGGACTCAGACAACTAAAGAAAGGGACGGTGGAGGACGCAGGGAGAGCAGAATAGAGGGAAGCTTTGATCCTTGTCCTTCGTGCAACACCCACACATTGTGTGTCTGAGATTATTGCTGATGTGCGTTAACCGACACAACTGACGCTAATTCTTCTTTGACAGTCTTGTAAAATTCACTAGCGAATCTGTCTCAGCTTGAACTTCTTTTAATTAGGAGCATAAAAATAATTTTTAAAAAAGTTACGCTTTTTGGCATGTGCCACTGCCCTCCAGATAGACCCTCCTAGAGCTGGAGTTACAGGTAGTTGAGCGCTGCCTGACATGGGTGCTGGGAACTAAATTTGGGTCCTCTGACAGAGCAGTATGCACTCTTAACTCCTGAGCCATCTCTCCAGCCCCATAGCTGGGAAATTTTGATAAATTAATGTCTTTTTCCTTGTTATAGTTGTTTGAATTGTTTATTAACTCTTGGTTTAGTTTTGATATGTTACTTTTTTTTGACTTTTGGATTTTCCAATTTAAATATATATATATATATATATATATATATATATATATATATATATATTTCAAGATAAGACCTGATGATGTTTCAAATTCTATTGTTACCCTTGGTGATAGTTTGAATGCAATTAGCCCCTAAAAGCTCACAGGGAATAGCACTATTGGGAGGTATGGTTTTGTTGGAGTAGGTGTGGTGAAGTGCATCTGGGGTGATATTTTGCTTGTGATCTAACAAATAAAGCTTACCTGGCAGAGCTAAGCCACAGGGGCCAGAAAGAGGTGGCACACCTTTAATCCCAGACCTCTGTGTGTTCAAGGCCACTCTGAGCTACGTGGGACTGATCCAGTCTAAAAGAGAAACAGAGCCAGGCAGTGATGGTTTACATCTTTAATCCCAGTACTTGGGAGTCACAGGCCTTTAATCCTAGCACTAGGAAGGTAGAAACAAATATGGCTGAGTGGAGAGAGGACTATAAGGCAGGAGGAGACAGGAGCTTAGGATTCAGTCTGAGGATTCCAGTAGATAGGACTTGCTCACTTTGGTCTAAGGATTCGGTAGAGGTAAAAAGTCTCTCTAGTGCCTGGCTCCTTTTCTTCTCTGACCTTTCAGCATTTACCCCAATACGTGACTTCAGGGTTTTCTCATTGCGATCAATTAGAATGAATCTGCACAACACGCATCACTCCGGAGGCAGGCTTTGAAGGCTCATAGATGCTCAAGTCACCCCAGTGTCTCGGACTATTTCTTGTTGCCTGAGTCAAAACTGTAGGAACTCGCAGCTCCTTTTGTACACCATCTCTGCCTTCATACTGTCTTGCTTCCTGCCATGATGATAATGAACAAAACCTCTGAACTGTAAGTGAGCCACCACAATTAGACATTTTTCTTTATAAGTGTAACCACGGTCATGGTGTCTCTTCACAGCTATAGAAACCCTAAATAAGCTGGGTGGTTGTAGCACACACCTTTAATCCCAGCAGATTAAATGGGAGGCAGAAGCAGGCAGGTCTCTGTGAGTTCAAGGCCAGTCTTGTCTACAGAGCTGGTACCAGAACAGGCTCCAAAGCTACACAGAGAAAAAGAGAAACGCAGCCTCAAAAAGCCAAAACCAAACCAAAATAACAACAAAAAAAAATCCTAAAACACCCTTTTTATCTCTAATTTTATTTTTAAATTTTAGTCTTTTCTTTCTTTTGGGCAGCTTGGCTAAATTCCGTCATTCTTATTTAACTTTTCAAAGAACCAACTCTGCATCATTGCTTCTTTTTCATTTCTATTTCATTCATTTCTGCCTTGATCTTTATCCCCAATTCTTATTCTTTCACCTTTTTACTCATTTTTAAAACGTCTTTTTATTGTTTTAGTAATAAGATTCATATACTCATTAATTTTCAAATGATTACCCAGCCATGCACTCCCAAGTAAAAGCTCGATAGTGATATTTGCACATATACATAAATCGGCTTTAATGAATCTGTGAATGACTGTCCAGTCTAACTTCCTTTTTTGTTGTTGGTTGTTTTTCAGTCAGGGTCTCACTTATGTAGCTCTGGCTAAATTAACTACGCAGACCAGGCTGGCTTTGAACTCACAGAGTTCTACCTGCCGATGCCTCCCGAGTGCTCTGGGAATAAAGGCGTGAGCCACCATATATCCAACTTTGTTATTTTATCAGTGTGAGTATATGCATGTGTGCCACGGTGGAAGTCAGAAGACAACTTTCAGGAGGCAGTTCCCTCCCTCCACTGTGGGTTCTGGGATCCAACAGGTCTCAGGCTTTTGTATGGCAAGTGCTTTTAGCTGCTGGGCCAGCCATCTTGCTGTTCCAGAGATCTGTTTTCATGAAGTGTATGAGTCTAAGCTTGCTTAGACATTCTGTTGTTCTTTTCTTCTTTTGTAAACTGTGTGTTGAGCACAGGGACTTACCATGCCAGACATGTCCTCCGGTGCTCCTCTTTATCTCTAGATTACTTTTTAAAATTTTATTTCGATTTTTACTTTGAGATAATGCAATAGTTACTGTTCTTGGTGCTGCGATAAATACCTGAGAGTAATTTAAGGGTTTGTTCTGGCTCACAGTCAAGCACGGTGGGGAAGACCTGGTAGCAGGCAGGAGCCTAAAGCAGAGATCCTATTGCAGAGACGAATGCTGGTATTCTCATTTTCTCTTTACAGACCCCATTCACCGGAAATACTACTACCCACATTTATAGTGGGTCTGCCCATCAAAATTAACCCAGCCTAGAAATTCCCTCACAAATAACAAATATGTCCAGAAGTTTGTCTTCAAGGTGGTTTTAGAGTTTGTCAAGTTAGCAGTAACCATCACAGATAAGGTTTTGTTTAGAACTGTCATGTAACCTTCCTGTCTCAGCTTTTGAATAGCTAGCATTACAGGTCTAGATCACTAGGCCCAGCTCTGAATTGTCTATTATTTATTTTATTATTCTGAGACATGTGGTCTCACTCTGTAGCCCAGGCTGGCCTTGAACTCACAGAACTTAGATTTATCTGCTTGTCTTCCAAAGGCGCACACTATCAGGCTTGGCCTGAATTGCTTTTTTAATGTTTTTGGTATCAGGGTAATGCTGGCCTTCATTTGGACTAATTTCCCCCTCTCCAGTCTGTTCCAATTCTCTCTACCCCACCCTACCCTCTTTTCCAGTTCTCTGCCTAGAAACCCGTTTTAGTTGCCATCCACGTCTACACCCACGACTGTGTCGAAGGCTAAGGCAGTGGAAGACTGAAAGTGAATACATGTTTGTGGTTGAGAATGGTAGCACTTTAATTATGGTTCTCTAATTAACTGGCTACTCATTACATTTTGGAGTTCTTGTTTTGCTCCTAGGCATTTCACCCAGAATTTTTGATTCATTTATTTTTTTTCCAGACAGGGTTTCCTCTGTGTAGCCCTGGCTGTCCTGAAACTCACTCTGTAGAGCAAGCTGGACTCAGGGATCCACCAGCCTCCCTAGTGCTGGGATTAAAAGCGTGTGCCATCAACGCCATCACCGGTGTGTTTCACGCAGGTTTTATGGCTGCATTCAATGGTGACGAGCAAGGGAGGTGCTTACTTCATCTCATAGGAAGAGAACGCGAAGATTTGTTTCAACTCTTTCCTCTTTATCATATCTAATACTAAGCTCTTTCATCTCCTTTGAGATTTCATGCAACAGTAAGCATTGTAGTTGGGCATGGTAGCCTACTCCTTTAATGCCAGCATTTTGGAGGCAGAGGCAGGTAGATCTCTGTAAATTCAAGGCTAGCCTGGTTTTCCAGGACAGCCAGGGCTGTTACACAAAAACTGTCTTGAAAAACAAAACGAAAACAAATTCTAGGGCAAGATGACTGTGGGCAGATATTTTCTGTCACGTCTGACAACCCGTTTGATCCCTAGTACCCACACGGTAGGTGTCTCTTAGGTGGTTCTGTGATCTCTACATGTATTCTAAGATACTCGCCCCCACACTCTAACACCCCTTCATCTTTCTCCAAAATTGTTTCCATTTGTTCTGTGGTCCCAACTACATTACATAGTTTCAAAACAAGTCCACTGGATTGGGGTTTCAAGGATAAAACACACGTTTATACACTTCTAGAAACGCTAAGAATTCTTGTGGGTGTGGTGGCATATGCCTCTTAGCATTTGGGAGGTCAAAGTAGTGTGGCTCAGGAGCTCAGAGGCTCCATAATAAGAGGTCTTATGACTGCATGAGGCCTTGTTTAAAAAAATACAAAACACGAAAAATAAAGCTAAAAATTCCTCTTGGCCTAGGGGGTAAAGATGCTTGTTGCCAAACGTGATTGGCCATATATCTCTGAAGTCTACTTGCAAGTAGAGAACTCCCTCAAGGTGTCCTTTGGTGCAAGTACACACAAACACAATTAACAACCTCCCTCCCACACTTCCTCTAACAGGATGTGCTTCCTCAGCTACCGTGCTGACCCCGTACCTAACACCGAGATAAGCTGCTTCTGTTATAAGGTTGGGTAATCACAGAACTGAGTCCACTTTGTGTGTTCTCTTAGCACTGGGATGAAGGGTCCCAGGGTTTTAAACTGAAATCCCAGCTGAAAATATTCATTTGAAGCTGGTTACACTCCTTTGCCAGTGACCACACATGGGAAACCCGGACTGAACAACTCAGCTACCACCCAGGCCCAGATCCGTGGCTTTGAGATGGCCCACTCCAAAATCTACCCATCTATGAACTGCTCGAGGGTGAAGGGACTAATCCTGTGAAACCACAGCCACAGGACCTCCATGACTTGGGACAACAGCAGGATATTCAGAGAGGTCTCAGAGAGGGCCCAGTACTGATGGTGTGCCAGGGGCAAGAGGCCTTGAACTAGACCAATGACTGCAACCAACAATTCCAAGTGAAGTTGTTTGGGCAAAAGCTAATACTGTAAGACACACCCCAGCTTTGGATGCCACTACAATGAACAAGTGACTCTATAGAGGCAGAGGAACAGTGGTGCCTGTAGGGAGGAACTGGAGGTGCAACAGCTGTGACTGGTATGACAGAAGGTAGCAATTGATAGAGGAGCAGGCCACCGACTAGAGGCGTTGGAGATTAAAGATTTATTTATTGGGTTGGAGAAATGGCTCAATGGTTAAGAGCACTATCTGCTTTTCCAAAGTCCTGAGTTCAATTCCCTGCAACCACACACTGGCTCATAACTGCCTATAGTGAGATCTGGTGCCCTCTTCTTGTCTGCATTCAGAACACTGTATACATAATAAATAAAACTCAAGTATTATATATACAGTATTCTGCCTGCATGTATGTCTGCAGACCAAAAGAGGACACCAGATCTCACTACAGAAGGTTGAGGTCCAGAGTGTGGTTGCTGGGAATTGAACTCAGGACCTCTGGAAGAGCAGTCAGTGCTCTTAAACTCTGAGACATCTCTCCAGCCCCAGAGATTTTTGTTTAGTTTTTTAGGGTTTCTCTGTCTTGGCAGACAGCTCTGGCTGTCCTGCAACTTGCTTTGCAGATCAGGATGGCCTCAAACTCAGAGATGCACCTGCCTCTACCTCATTGCTGGGATTAAGGCATAAACCAGCAATGGAGTTTACAAGGGTGGAGAGCAGATGTGGAAGGGCTGGGAAATGAGTGGTTTGGGTGTACAATGGGAAATTCCCAAAGAATCGATAAAAATTAATTTTTTAAAAAAATATTCATTTAAAGGAAAAAAGCTCAGAGTTTATCTTGGGTGATCTGGTAGAAAAAAAGTTGCCGAAGTGTCTGCCCAAATTCAGCTTAAGTAAGGTTCTAGAGAGTCACTGATACTTGGCAATATTCAGCTGAGTCAGATTCCCTACACGGAGTCTCCTGAGCGGGCTGTGCCTGAAGCAGTGAAGGTGAAAAACAAGTTGCAGTAAAGACTCTAGGGTTCGTGATGCCAAAATGTGGGAAGCTCACTGAGAAAAGCTGTCAGCACCGAAGGGGGATGGACAAGAGAAGCCATGTGGACTATGAATGACAAGGTGCTGGGACAGGACTGCCCAGCCTGCTGGAGCTCACTTCACGACATATATGACTTGGACAGAGTCAGGAATAGAACGCTGTATTTTAGATATGAAGTAGCCTGCCCCCCTCCCCCAAACCAGATGTGTTTGAACATTTGGTTCTTAACTAGTGGCACTGTTGTGGGAGGTTATTAGACTCTTAAGAGGCTAGGGTTTAGGGTGAGAAGTCTTGTCCTGTCTGTGCTTCTTGTCTGACCAGTATGTGGAGTTACAGCTTCACCTCTCTCTTACAATGAACCCACCTGTTGCCACACCTTCCCAACCAAATTTGTTACTCTCTCAAACTTTGGGTTAAAATACTTCTTTAAAAAAAAATTAAAAATTGTCTGGATACTCAAAAGCCCATAGCAAAAATATAAACATAAACACATGCTGAAGTCATACAGATAATATTAGACAGCTCTGCAAGAACAGTCAGAATTGTCTATTCTTTAGTCTGGGGGAAGGTTCAATCCTTAGAAAAATGAACCAGTATGTCGGTGAAACATAAAAACTTTCAAAATTACACGACCAGCCAACATACACCTGGCAGGAGTAAAACACACATGTACATAGTATGTATGTTTTTTTTTTTTTTTTTTTTTTTTTAGTTTTTCGAGACAGGGTTTCTCTGTAGCTTTCGAGCCTGTCCTGGAACTAGCTCTTAGACCAGGTTGGCCTCGAACTCAGAGATACACCTGCATCTGCCTCATGAGTGCTGGGATTAAAGGCGTGTGCCACCTCTGCCCGGCCATGAATATGGTTTTACTGAAGCATAGAATCAGCAAAAGTCATCTTCATCAAGCCTACCACATAACACAATTAACTCATTATATGAATTTAAGCTTTTATTTCTGTATCTCACTGTAGTGCTGTGACAACAAAACAACACCTGTGTATCAGAGCATACGCACATCAACAGTAAGATGTAACTTCGCATTACACCACTGCTGGGGGATTAGCATTTCATATGAGACATACACATGTAAGATGGCCACACCAAATAATTTTCTGTTTTTTTTTCATTAGATAATCTTATTTTTTAAATCAGTAATACTTTATCAATCTCACTGTTAATAGACCTATAGATGATCAGGATGATAGAATGTGTGGGATCATTCCACTGTGTTACACTGTAAGAGCTGTTAAGAGTAATTGCACACACATTAATAAGGAACTGTCACCATAATTAAGGGCTAGTTATTGTTAGTTGCACAATGATAAAGTTCTTTTGGAAACAATAACCCACTTATATGTGAAAAATGCCCTTTCCACTTGTACAGAAGAAAAAGTACTCAGAAAGTTATTTTTGGCCTTGCTATGTCAAAAAGTCAACTGTACAAAGACCTACGTGTTAAACCTAAAATTATAATTTTAAAAGTCTATCAAAAACAAAAATGTCATGCATTTTATTATCAATTATGCAGAGGCTTTAAATCTGTTGCAAGACCATATAGTATATATTAGCTTTTATACTGCTAATGCACAACTAACAGCAAACTTGATTAGATTAACAAATTTGTCTTAATTACACCTTTATATATCACACTAGATAGACAATGCCACAAGATCTGCAGAAACACCCAGTTCTGAGCACTCAAATGGCAGGATAGGTTCTTATATTGTAATCCTTCACATATAGAATAACAAAAGGAAAAAGAATGCTGCAGCTTCACGTTACAAAAAAAAAACGTACTGCTGTAAAATATTAAGAGGTAAAGGATATCTATAACACAAAGTAACTAGTGTCAAAGCAAACTTCTAAGTAAAAATATCAAAATACATGGAGCAACTGAAGCACAAATCCTGTTAAATACAGTAAAGATTTAATAACACAATGCACTAGTTAATAGAAGACACAAAAATACATGGAGCAAGGGCAACCAGTAAATAAAATCAAAATATGGGGGCGGGGGAAATGGAATCACTATTTTTGCCCTAGTTGAATATGTTTTTCGGTGTCTTTCCATCCATATAATACCTTAAACTATACATTGTTTTTAATGCCATAGAAAAACATGGTTCTTCCATGGAACTTTATATTCTTGATAAACTTTTAAAGTAGACATTATTATGAATGGAAAACAGCCAATAAACCGGCACCTATTTTTAACACTGAAGATTTACAGAAACTTTTTAAAAGTTATCATAATCCTTTTTGTCTTTTTTCCCTTCAGCTTCAAATCCGTCTACTCCATCGCTATCCCTTCTTCGTTTCCTGTTGTTGTGGATGTTAAAACGTTGATTCATTTGTGGTAATGGATCCATTCCTAGAACTTTGTGTATCTGACGGAATGCAAGGAGTCTCAATGCAAACTGCAAATAGAGTTAGAATATAGAATTAATTTTAAAACTTAAATATTGATACTCTTGGGAGGGGGGAACTTTTCTGTGTGTATGCCTGTTTTCTAAATATTTAAGCTAAAAATACCAATTCTTAAATAAGTTTAGTCGATTCATAAAGGAGTGGTGGAGGAAATGGGTCAGTGATTAAAGCACTTTTGCTCTTGCAGGGGACCCAGGCTCAATTCAATACCACATGGTGGTTCACAATCATCTGGAGTCCATTATAATGACAAAGTTGGCATAAAACACAGGGAAGTCTGACTCTGCAGTCCATAGTAATCCTCGATATAGAACAGTGCCAGGAAAGACAAAACTTTGATAATATCTAAAAGCATAGTTCACTCCTGCATAACCAGAGAATTCTTGATAAAACTGATATATAACCTAATAGCCACATTTAACAAAGTGTTTAATGTTGAATTATTTTCCTGGTATATATATCATATATATATGATACACAAAATTATACAATCATCAGATTCATCCATATAATATTAGAAATCTTATCAGTGAAATCTAGTTTAAGGTAAATACTTTTTTATTTTTTAAAGACAGAGTTTCACTGTATAGCCCTGGTATGCCTTGGTCTACTGAGAGTTGGGATTAAATGAGTGTGCCCTACCACCTTAGGTAAGGTATATCCTTTAATATTCTCTTTAAGACTCACTTTCCAATTGCACATTACAATAACTATTATGTAATTATTTCATGTAAAGAAACATTTATAAAAAACCCTAAACCTTAAGAACAGTAATCCAACAAGAATTCAATTACCTGTGCACTGGATGTAATGTCTTCACGTTGTTGGTCAGTCATCGTTGCCAAAGTATCAAAGGGATCCTTTTCACAAGGATCTAGAAGTCCAGGGCTGCCTATAACCCATTTTGTAAAGAAATAAAAGCATTATTAGCATTATCTACTTGAGAAAGTGGGCTTCTTATTCAATAAAGAAATAAACTTAATTTTACTTAATAAGAACACTAAGCTCACCTTTGAGAATAATCCCTGAAGAAATGCACTCAAACACTCTTCTCAGGGCATCTCCAGGGCTTTGAGGACTGGAAGCACTACTAATTGCTTTCTCTACCAGCAACTCCATAGCCTAAGATTAAAAACATAAAAGACATTCAACAGTGTAATAACCATTTTCTAACACCATCAGAATTATAGACACTTGACATTCTCAAGGGTCATTAAAGATTTTGAAGATTAGGGAAGTTATGATAAGGTAATGAGCAAGAGATGGCTCAATGCGTAAAAGGCACTTGTGATGAACATTCATGGCAGAGAACTTTTCAAGTGGCCCTGAGACACACACAGCCCTGATGGAATCTTAAAGGTATAAAGAACTGACGTCTCCAAGTTGTTCCAACACATACATAAATGTAAAATAATAATATAAAAATATTCAAAATAGGGGCTGGAGAGATGGCTCAGCAGTTAAGAGCATTGCCTGCTCTTCCAAAGGTCCTGAGTTCAATTCCCAGCAACCACATGGTGGCTTACAACCATCTGTAATGAGGTCTGGTGGCCCTCTTTTGGCCTGCAGGCATACACGCAGACATAATAAATATTTTTAAAAATATTCAAAATAAACAAAAGCCTCTCACACTATCTGTTCGAAGGTTGAAGTGGCATTATTTGGGCAACAGAATGCAACCTCAATATAAAAAAAAAAAAAAAAAAAAGAACTGGCTGGGCCCTAGGGGCAGAGTTAGGAGGATCTCTTAAGTTCAATCTTACTTTGCACCCCAAAGGCTAAACTAGAAGTAGCCATATAGCCCATGCAAGCTTTGATCTCAGTCTCCTGTGTACTGGACTACAGGTCTGAACCTTCACTTCTGGCCTATTTCTAATTCTGAAACACGGTCTCACTTAGCAGTCCTGAGATCCATCTTCCTACTAAGCTTATTTGAATGCTGAGATTACACAGGCCTGAGCTTGCCCCATCTGGTCTTGTTTTTTTCTTTACAAACAATGGGTATTATCTCAACTTTCATTTAATGCATCACTGGAATTTTATTACCCATAAGGGAATTAAAAAAAAATACTTTCACTGTATTTTACATTTAAGAGACTCAAAAATCTTAAACCAATGAATAAAAGACAAAGGTAAAGGAATAGGCATTAAAAGTAGCCAATCTGGAGACATGTACGTAAAAATTTAGCAGTGTTACTTGGGCAGTGGTGGTGCAGGTTTTTAATCACAGCACTTGGGAGGCAGAGTCAAGTGGATCTCTGTGAGGCTAGTGGTCTACACAGAGCGAGTTCCAGGACAGATGCCAAAGCCAAACCCTGTCTTGACTGCCCTGCCCCAAGCAGTATAATTTATTTGATTCATTCTTCCAAACTTACAGTTCTGTGGCCTTTGGTATACTTATGAAGTTATTCAATCATTTCCACAGTCCAATTCCAGATTTTTTTAATCACTGCGTATCTACTAGTAAACACCTCTTCCTTTCTGCCCTTTCCTCCAATCTACTTTCACATTCTACAGAGTTGCCTACTCCTGATACTCCACACAAAGTGAACCATATGAAGACCATCTTCTCTTTTCTGGTACAAAGCATTTGGTTCAACCAGTGTAGCTTTTGAAAACAAATTTACTTTTTATTTATTTTTACTCATGTGTATGCTGGTTGTCTGCCACATGTACAGAGGTACCCACCAAAGCCAAGAGGGGACAGGGCGTCAGATCTCCAAGGAGCTGGAGTTAAGAGACATTTGTGAACCACTAGAGGTGGGTGCTAGAAACTGAATTAGGGTCCTCTGGAAAGACAGTGCTTTTAACTCTTGAGTCATCTCTCCAGTGCCCGTTCTTTTCTTTAAATTGTAAGTAGAAATTCTAGGGCCTATCAAATGACTGACTGAGCTATGGCATCACTGTCAAACCCAATGATCTGAGTTTGATCCCCAAAGTCAGGGCCCAAGAAGAGAACAGACTACTGTAAACTGTTCTCTGACCCATAGAGGCACACATACACATTGCTCAAAACATACAAACAAAATACATGAATGCAATAAGTAGGAGGTCCAAAAACAATTCAAAGAAACCAAATCAGCTTGAAACTACAAAAAACCCTAAAATGGTTCAGAAGCTGCAAAACTTATGCTCAGTTATATAATAAAAAGTCAGAAAGATAAGGGCTGAGAAATGGCTCAGTGGTTAAGAGTACTTGCTGCTTTTGCAGAAGACCCAGGTTTGATTCCCAGTATCCACATGGTGGCTCACAACTATCTAACTCCAGTCCAGGGGCTCTGAAACCCTATTTTGACCTTCTCAGACACCAGGGCACACATATGATACACACATGTAGGCAAAACATTTACACACATAAAATGATAAATCTTAGAAATTAAAGAAAAAAGCCAGAGGTAAAACAATGTCAGACCAATCTAAAGGTGAGGGCACAAAGCCAAATCTCAAGAACTCTTGCTCTCCCAAAACTAAACAAACAAACAATAAAATAAAGTTACAATGCACGTTACTGCCTCCAAGTAAAAATATAATAGCTTGCACCAAAAAGGAAAGGACAGCAGGAGATGACTCCCAAGAAACAGCGACTATGCTCAAGCAGGTCTTCCTGCACTCTCCATGTGGAACGTGGAGATGAGATTAGCAAGTAAGCAAACACCTCACTAATAATCTCTAAATTGAGGGAAGAATGGATCGTGCCACAAGACATTTTCCTAAAAGTAAAAGATCTCTTCTGACCTTTCTGGAGATAGAAGCAGAGAATTTGTAATCCTGGAGTCCTGGTGGAAACCAGCCTTTGGAGTACAGAGTATGTACACTTTACCAACATCTATTGACTAACAATAAACACATTTTAAATGGTAGATTAAAATAGTCTTTCAAATTGTACTTCTTTCTACAAGCAGTCCTTAAAGAATAACTCACAAGGGGAAGAATAAGGAGAGATATTTTAAAAAGGTCAGCATCTGACTAAATAAACTGTGGGACATATGAACTGTGGAATTAAGCCCCAATAAAGAATGTTAGTCTATCATTTCCAACAACATGGACAGAACCAGTCATCACATCATGTGAAAAGCAGCCATTCACAAACACTCTATGATCCCACAACAGAAGAGTGGCAAAGCCTGGCAAGTGTAGTAATATTTCATTTGTGTTTTAATAAATGAAGCTTCCCTGAAGATCAGAGAGTAAAACAGCTCTACTGATTAGCCTTACAGACCAGGCGGTGGTGACACACACCTTTAATCCCAAAAGCCACATAGTTTGTCATAGAAACTGGGTGGTAGTGGTGCACACCATTAGTCCCAGCACTAGAGAGGAACACAAGACAGGAGACAGCTCCCACACACAGTCTCAATCTGAGATTCTTGGAGGCAGAATCACCATTTCAGACCGAGGTAGAGTTAAGAGACAGTGGCTGGCTGTTTTGCTTTTCAGACCTTCAGGTTGAACCCCACTATCAGTCTCTAGGTTTTACTAATCGTGCTACAGGAAATATGTGGAGGTGGTGGTGGTAAGACAGCTAATGGCCATAATCTATGCTCTGTGGCACAACAGGGTGACAATGCTTAACAAAAATTAGTCATAAACTTCTTTTGGGGGGTTGTGTTAGGTACTGAGGTTCAAACCCAGAAACCTGCATTCTTGGCAAGTGCTCTAACATGAACTACATCTCTAAGTTGTAACTTTTATTTCAAAGTAGCTGCTAGAAGACTTTGAATGTTTCCAGCATTAAAAACTGATAAACGTTTGAAGTGATAAATATGTCAATGATACGAAAAACCATTACACAATAATTGTATTTAAATGTACCACTGTACCTAATAAAAATGCAATTATGTCAACTACATATATCAAAAATAGATGGGAAAAATTTGCAAGATATCTTATACTCATGTAAATAATATGAAACGTCTGGTAGACTTTACACGGCAATTATGCATTAAAATAGTTTATTAATAACAAACGTACCCCCTCTGGTACAAATGTTGACGTGGAGACTGTGTACGCAGGGGCAAAATTTGCATGGGAACTCTTTATTATTTCTGTGAACGAGCCTGTTGTTAGTAGTAAAAATCTTTTTTTTTTTTTTTTTGGTTTTTTGAGACAGGGTTTCTCTGTTGCTTTGGAGCCTGTCCTGGAACTGGCTCTTGTAGACCAGGCTGGTCTCGAATTCAGAGATCCGCCTGCCTCTGCCTCCCGAGTACTGGGATTAAAGGCGTGCGCCACCATCGCCCGGCTAGTAGTAAAATCTAATCAACATTAAAAAACTTGTCTGGATTGAGTTTAATATCTAAGCATGATAATATAATTTAAAGATTCTAAAAAATTCAATGAAGCCAATAAAATGAAGTCAAAGTTCAGATAAACAAGAAGATTCAGAGATACTATACCAAGCTAAAATTCTAAACATTATGGAATTGTGATAGTTTGAATAGGAATGGCCCCATGGACTCATAATTTGAGTATTTGGTCCCCAGATGGTAAAACTGGGAAAGGTTAGGATGTGTGGCCTTGTTAAAGAGATGGCTCACTGAGAGTAGGCTTTGAGGTTTCAAAAGCTCATGTCATTTGCAGTTAGCTCTGTCTCTTGCTTATGGATCAGAATTCCTTAGTACTGTTCTAGTACCACGCCTATCTGCCACCATGCTCCCAATCATGAAAGTATGGACTGAGTTCCCAGTAAACTCTTGGATCAGTTGTCTTGGTCATGGTGTTTCTTCGAGGCAACAGAAAAGTAACCGGAGTTGGTACAGAGTGGGCTATTATTGTTCTGTAAAAGCCCAATTATCGGTTTTTGGAGTAATATGGGAGACTTTAGACTAAGAAAGTAGTTGAATGCTATAAGAACTTAATGGGCCACCCTAGGAGAAGCCTGGAAGACAATAGTGCTGAGAGTCATATGGATAGGACTATGGAGGCCCAGTTCAAGAGGTCTTTGAGGCGGGCAATAATAGCACTGGCTTAGAGACCATTCATGTGATGGTTTGGCAAAGAACATGGCTGTTTTTGCCCTTTCCGTAAGAATCAGCCTAAGACTAAACTGAAGTGTTTAGGACTAATTTCAATGGCAGAGGAAATTTCAGGACAGGCTAATGCTGACTCTATCATGTGGTTATTAGTTCCACTCTTATGTAGGTCTACAATTTAAAGAGCACCAGGAAATGTTATGTTGGAGCCTTATATGTGCTGAAAGAGACAAGGAGAAATGGAATTAAGTGAGTGAGGCTCTCAGAGCCAGACCCCACCCAGCTAATCCTGCAATTTGTAAAAAGAAATGGCTCAAGGCAGTGGTTCCCAACCTTCCTAATGCTTCAAACCCACAAGATTATTTTTGGTACTTCATAACTATAATTTTGCTACTGTTATGAATCATAATATAAATATTTGATAGGCAGGACATCTGATGTGACTCTGTGAAAGGTTTTTTTGACCCCAAAAGGAGTGGCAATTTATAGGCTGAGAACCACTGGATTAAGGAATTACCTGTTCCAAATAACAAAGGAAAGCTTATGCAAATATAATTCAAGGAGAGGACCAGGTTCCATCCCAAGCAGGCAGAAGAACTTGGCAGCACTGCCACATGATTCTAGCTTCAGAATCATAAAGGATACAACAGTACAGGGCTATGTGTTGTGGAATAGAATTTAACTATGTAAACATGTGTTGCTGTTAACCTTGCCTGCCTAAGGCACTTGATTGGTCTAATAAGAAATCAAACAGCCAATGGCTAGGCAGAAGAGGGATAGACCTGGGAGTGGGGGGAGAGGAGAAGAGCTAGCAGAGAGAAAAGGGCAGCCAGCTGGGGGTCAGTTGGTCAGCTAGAAGGAAGGAAAAAAAGCAGGACTGACAGTACATAGATGTGGTAAACGAGCCTCAGAGCAGCACATAGATGAATAAAAACGGATTAATTTAAGTTTAAAAAAGCTAGCTAGAAACAAATCTAAGCTAAGGCCAAGCACTCTAAATAGTAAGTCTCTGTGACATGATTTGGGAGCTGGCAGTACAAGAAAGCAGGCTACAGTTGTGGAATCTTCCTTCACAGCTAATGAAAGTCACTGAGGCCAGGTAAATGGCAGAGGAATCCCTGCATGAAGGCTCAGAGAGGACACGGCATAAAGCTGTGGGGTTTCTACCAAGGACATCTATAGACGAGTGAAACCACGCCAAGAGAGTGAAGTCTGCTGCAGTCAGCAAAGCTGGAAGAGAGAAGCAACCTAAGTCTTTTAGCATCAGTCAGAGATATAGGATTTGGAATTTGCATCACTGAGTCTTGCTTTGGTCCAGATTTCTTCTTTATGCCTCCTACCTCCCCTCTGGAAAGGTTCTGATATTCTGTGCCACTTATATTGGAAGTATGTAACTTGCTTTTGGCTCAGTGGTTAAGAGCACTGCTTGTTCTTCCAAGGTTCTAAGTTCCATTCCCAGCAACCATATGTTAGCTCACAACCATCTGTAATGAGATCTGGAGCCCTCTTGAGGAAGAGATCTGGTCCTCATCAACTTAGACCATGAAACCCAATATATGGAAAGTTCAACAGAACCACCATATACAGGCTGCCCATGCATGCTTCAGTATTACCAAAGGCATAAATTTCATTTCATTTCAACTTGCATTTTGCTTTTGCTTTTACAGGAAGTTATAACTAAGAGACTGCCTGGAGTCTTCAGAAGAGACTTTAAATTTCTAAAACTGCTGAGACCTGTGAAAGAATCTTGGGACTTTTGAAGTTGGACTCAATTCATTTTGTACTGTGGTATCACAAATCCATGCTGGTAGGGAGTGGAATGTGGTAGTTGAGTGAGAATGGTCTACACATATTTGAATGCTGGTTCCCATTCCGCAGAACTCTTTTGTGAAGGGTCAGGAAGTATAATTTTGACAGAGGGGTGTCATTAGGGATAGGCTTTGAGTTTTCAAAAGCCCATGCTATCTCTCTCTCTCCTTGTTGCTGTTGTCTCAACACAGAGGCTCTCACCTACTGTTCTCGCATCATGTCTGCCTGTCTGCTAATTACTAACTCTCTGAAAGTGAAGTTGAGTCCCTACTTCATTAATTCTTTCTTCGATAAATTGCCTGGTCATGGTGTCTCTTTCATTGCAATAGAAAAGTAACTAAGACAAGAACTAATAAATAGCAAAAAACAAACAAACAAACAACAACAAAAAACAAAGGTAAAAACCAAATTAAGTCCTCAAACCCTGTCTGTCACATAGGAAAGTGGCAAAAGATGAAAACAGAAAAGATAATAGCTATGTCAGACAAAACTGACGCAACAATAGGATAACTGCTTCTAGAGATGATATTAATCAGACATAACAGAAAGCTGTTTTCCTTCCTTGGGTTAAAAAAAATTCTTTGGGACAAAAAGTGTCTCAGAAAATACACAGCTGCATTCATTTTTGATTCATTTATGTATTTTTGTTTCATTGGGCTTTTTTGACATAGGGTCTTAAAATGTAACTTAAAATTCTCTGTTTCAAGCTTCCCTAGGGCTGTGACTACTATCTGGATTCTATTCATAATTTAAAGATTTAACCACACAAGTAACAAACATATGTATCCCTCCTTCCTTTCCCAATAAAAATAAAACACTATAGCTCTTTATCCTAATTATTTCTCCCACTTACTTTAGAAATTATCACTAAAACTTGGGACACACCCTTCTAGGAATTTTTGCAGTATAGTAAGTATGTAATTTTGTAGCTCTAATATATATACTATATATAATTTATAAGGGAAAAAATTTGACCCCTACAAGTCTTAAGTCCAAAGTTCAGGCTTTTGTTTGTTTTTTTCCAGATAGGGTTTCTCTGTGTAGCCTTGGCTGTCCTGGAAATAGTTCTGAAGACCGGGGGGGCCTCAAACTCAACAGACATCAACCCACCTCTGCCTCCCGAGTGCAGGGAGAAAAGGCATGGGCCACAAGGAATGCCCAGTCTAAAGCATGGAATTCTTAAACACAGAGAGAAACAAGAATAAAACAATTAGAAATAAATAAAAGATAACCTTGGCATTTACCTTCCTTTATTTTCTAAATAGAGGGTTTCTCTGTAACTGCCCTAGCTGTCCTTGACCTCACTTTATAGACCAGACTGTCCTCAAACTCAGAGATCCACCTGCCTCTGCTTCCTGAGTGCTGAGATTAAAGGCATAAGCTACCACCCCTGGTAACCTTGGCTATTTAACTTTTAATAACCTAACTTTGAAATCAACAGGTTAAATTTTATTTCTGAACAAATTTCTATCTGAATTTTTACTATTCAAGAACAGTTAGTCTTAAACAAAGGCATTGGGTCTTTTTATGTTTGTTTAAGACGAGCTCTCATACTTATAGCTCATTACCCCATTTCCTTGAGAAAGGGTCTCTCTGAACCTAAAGCTAAACTAGTAGCTAGCAATGTTCCTGTCTTGGCCAGTACAATACTAAGGTTAAAAGTGTGTGTACACCATGCCCAATATTTTATGTAAGTTCTAGGGACTTGATATTAGGCCCTCAAGCTTGCACGGCTGAGCTGTCACTCAGTACATTAAATTCTATTTTTGTACCTTATGGGTTATAGGGATGGAACTCAAGTTTTCAGGCTTTGTGGCAAAGGCCCTTACTCATTAAGTTATCTTACCAGCCCAAGCATAGTTTCTTAATTATTAATCCTAAAACAATAAATATTCTCAAATTCCCAGGAATTGTCATCAGAACAGAAAAATATGATATGTAAATGAAAATGTAGGGTGAGAGGACAAAGAGTAAATAAAGAAGACCTTTCTCATCTTTCATATGGTGCTGTCATAAGCTACTTACCCAGCTGGGAAAGTCAGACCAAGTTGGAACTCGCTGACAAAGGTCTCGGAGAATACGTATGATAATCACACAGGACTGTAGGCCATTAGCTCTAGCCTTGAGAGGGCAACACAAAAACCAACTGAATTAATCTTAGAAATACCAGAAACATCCCTTGATGAAAAAAAAGTTAAAATACCACTGTTCAATGGAAGCTCAGATTAAAAATAAAAATAAAAATAATTACATTTAAGTTGGGGTCAATGAGCTGCCATTTACAGCAGTATTTTATGCCAGAGTTAGTATTTAAAAGCTAGTATTTAGGTCAAAGTAAACAGATTATACAAGAATAATATTTCTTGATCCCCTGTGAACCTTGACCTGTGTTCATACAAAACAGTAAACTGAAAAAAAAAATTCTGCCTAAATTAGAAATAAAAAGGAAAAGTAAAGAGCTAAAAAGTTTGTCTAGGGACTGGAAGGTTAAGGAGATCTGTTTGGTTTCCTGTCTGTGCCTTTGCATGTCTGCAAAGTCACTAAACCAAGCAGTTGCTTCCTCACCTTTCATTCCCTACACTCATTAACTTAGAGAAAGAGGGGAAAATCTTAAAACTATACACAAAGCTTTAAACACATATTCCATTATTTAAAGCAAAGTTAATCTGCAGCCTTATGGAATATAATATATATACAAAAATACGTGATCTTCCTGAAGAAGTCAACTTCAAATATAGCCACTAAAAATAAAAACCCCAGAGTACAAACATCCCCCAAGCCTGCTTATTGTCAAATTAATAGTAACTGCAAAATGCAGATCTTTATACTCAGCTTTCTAGGATACCTTATTTTCTGAGATTTAATTTAAAACAGTGTTGCTTAGGCAATCTTTTGAAATGTTTAAGCATAGTTAAACATGTACTGAACTACTCTCTCATAAGGCTACAAGAAAAAAGTAAAATGATGTTCCGAACCTGGAACCACTTAGCGTGGCGTAGAGCAGCCAGAGCGTCAAGGCATTTTTGCCTGTCCAAGACGTCCGGTGGGTCTTTCACCATACCCGAGGTTACATCTAAAATGGATTGAATTGGCAAAATGCAGTGAGGAATGGGTGTTTGACCAGGTGAGCAAGACACTTTCTTAAAGGAGCATCAGTGTCACGTGAGCCATTTGAGAGTTTTTCCGGTTTAATTCATCCAGGGAGTATCTTTCAACAAATTTATATAATACAATATGAAGAACAAAAGGAGAATTAAGATAAACTCTTCAGTAATACAATTTTCTGGAAATAGAAACCTTACTCACCAAAATGAAATCTAAAGGAAAGATTATTGGACACAGCGCACCAGCACAAAGAAGACAAAGACAAAAGGGAACACAAAAATCCACCTTAGATGGGAATGTACGATAAACTACCATGTTGGTCAAGTATTCTAGGTTATTCTTGGGCTAATTTAAGAAAACTTAAAATAAATATGAATATCAATATAACAATTACAAAAAAAAAAAAACAAACAAAAAACCCCCAAAAAACCAAAGGACCAAAATGAGGTTTAGTTCCATGAGAATTCAATTCTTTATGTTCAACAGGAGAATTTTAGTATGTTATAAGGAAATATGAAATGCTTTCTAAAATGAAAAGTTTTCATTAAAAGTATTCTAAACAGTAATCAGAGAGAAACAATGAGTAAAGCAGAGAAAGGCTGCAGGAACTAGCACAGTAAAATACAATTAAAGTACAGAAAAGAAGCCATGAGCAGAATACTTTGATGGTAAATAGGTAGGGTCTTTTTAAATTGGTTAAAATGTGTTAACGTTAATAAAGCTTGAGAAAATGGGAAACTAAATTAGGACAAGAAATTAACTTTACATTAACAAAGACCAGTTTACATTAATAAATCATTCACAAAGGTGAAGATCTAAAGGCCAGCTATATGTTTATCTGAAGTATCTATAAAATGTGAAAAAGATAATAAATTTGCTGGTCAAACATATAACCAAATAGTAACTACTTCAATCTAATTCACAGTTGTTATCAACTTTATAGTGTATTTTGCTTTTCTGGTTTGTCTTTAGCTCAGGCTGGCCTTGAAACCATGGTTTATCCTCTTCCCTCAGTCTCTGAGAGCTGGGATTAAGAGTATGATCCATTGTGCCTAGTTTATAGTGTGATTTTTTTTAAATACAGGAAAATTAATCTGTTTAATATAAGCAGTAACTAGAGAGCAACCATGAAACATTTAGGAAACAATAATTTACTGAGTATTTCACATGACTATGAGTGAGAAAAGAAAAAATATAAACTAGTAAGTTCTATAAGTCTGGGTTAAGTGCTTGATTTTTTTTTTTGGTCTTATAAGAATTTAGAAATCAATTTTATTAAAATTTACTTTTTAATTATGCGTTTTTGTGGGTGCCCAGAGAGTCCAGAAGGCATCGGATGCCCTGGGCCAGGGCCAGGAGTTGGTTGTGGGTTGCCAAACCCTGAGTGCTAGAAATTGAACTGGGGTCTTCTACAAGAACAACAAATGCTCTTACTCAATAAGTCATCTCTCTGGCCTGGTAATTTAGAAGTCTTAGGAGGTGAGTTGTCATTCTTATGAATAGATGAAACATGAAAGTAATCTAAAAAAAATGAGATAAGGAAAAAGGACAAAGAAAGGATAGATAACTACTCTGAAAAAGAAAAAAATCCACCTCAACCACTTTCACTTTCCACAACATGAAGACTAGGCAGAAAGACCTCTGTCTACTGCTCTATTTACAGTATGTTAAAGCCAGAATGTAAACAGACGAGTATGGTCAATGTAAAGTTTCTAAATCTACTGTATTTCAGAATCTTACATAATTCTTCCAATAACTTTTTGTATGAAATTGTAACTTACAATAGAAATTCAGTGATGCCAGAACACTTATTACAAGTTAAAAACAAATAAGAGGCATTAAGTAGGAAATTTTTGTTAAATTTGGAGTGTGGATTTTTGTACCCATTTTTATATTTTAAGTAGATTAACCCCTTAGATATATTGTGCTAAAATCATATTTGTTCCCTAAGAGTCAATGAAACAAAACAAAAACCTGTTAATTTATTAAAAAAAAAAAGATACAAATTCTTTTCCTACATAATGTATTTCACAAATTTTAAGGGGTTAATCACCAATTAGAAGACATGCTGTGTCCACACTATTTTATGACTAAAAGTTAATGGGAATATATTAATTTCAATTAACATTTATTATGTAAAATATAATTCACCCAACTATTTAAAAACTAGTGTGAACACTGCTCAATTCTAGAAAAGACAAAAGACAAACAAAATAGCCACACAAAAGACAAAAAAAATGCCAGACTCTGCATCCAAAATCCCCCCTTCATCAAATGGCAGATGTGACACTGAGCTTTTGAAAACCTTGGTCAAAAATCCTTCCGATGTCTTGGCAGCAACCCCTGACAGGAATCAATCCCTTCTGCTAGAAGGCTTTGGACCGGGCCTGATAAGCTACAGGTAGAAAAAAAACACACACAATACTTGATTTGCTGCAGAAAAAAATTCTGTAGCAATGGTTAGAGCATTCTGAACATTTCAAGCTTAAAGTCAATTAAATGTTTACTGTATGTTAACTGTCAAACACAATACCAGAAAAGACATCTGTCGTGTGTTTAACAGTTATTTCGACAATTTAGTTATTTCTTTTATTAAATGATTTTTCATATCAAACAGGACCACTACATATTAAAGAAGCTATCACACTATGTGGAAATATAATAGTTGAATCTCATGATTTACAATGTTCTTCCGGCAAAGCCTTCCTTACACCCTGTACTAACTCCCCAAAGCAAGCTAAAGGCTTTAAATGATTTGAAGACACAGAGCACCGGGAGCTGCAGTGAGAGAGAATACATACCGATATTCTGCAGCTAGAAAGAAGCAATCTTCATGACAAAGCTAAAAACATGGGTTTACTGCAGTCATCTGCAGCAAAAAACACTCTTAACAATGTTTCTACACTTTTGTATATCCAACTTTCCAGCTCAGTGCCTTGAAGCAAAAGCTTTCAATTTCAGGCTGACCATTTTCCTCATGATCATATTTGTAAAATTCAAAACAGTAATTCTACCTCAGTCTGGGTCAGACAAAAATATAATTTTGTTTCCTTTAGAAGGCATGTTAAAGGATTTACTACCATAGGACTCTATTAACTTATAAAATGGCTTGATAATGAACTAAGGCTAAATACACAGAAACATTCTGAAATAAAGTTAAATGGTTACATAAGCATAATTTTACATTAAATATAGCAACATTATTTTATAAA
Source organism: Alexandromys fortis (assembly GCF_014885135.2). NCBI lineage: Eukaryota > Metazoa > Chordata > Mammalia > Rodentia > Cricetidae > Alexandromys > Alexandromys fortis. Next base: position 6,965,852 of record NW_026067914.1, on the reverse strand, counting down.
GCATATGAGATTTTTAAAAACCTAAGTAAAGGATCATATGCTACATACAACTTGGCCAAATTGTCTCAAAGAACTATTTTCTTCAACAACACAGAGAGCTAGACCTTCGAGGGGAATTCATGCTCACAGCAATGATCCTTTACATAAAGTTCAAATAATTTTTTAGTATGCAAAGCTTAAGGTACAATATTTAAAAATCCTGATATGGCGTAGATATGAGATATACAAAATCAGACATTCCTCCAAATGAAAATTTGACTAAAATTATCTTTTCTTGGGCTATGAAAAGCCCAGTTTCTTAAAAAATAATCATTTTGCCTTAATAATACTTTTTCTCCTCAACCTGTACTAAAAACAGACACTGTAAAATTTAATTCCATTTCCAACAACTTAAGATGGATTAAAAACAACATGAAAGGAAACAAAGTAAATTTTATCTGACCCATAAAACAAGAGAACCAACATTACTGCAGACACTGATCATGCTTTTGGCTTAAACGCTTTGGAAGCTTTGAAAATGTTACAGAATAGTCCCTAAAGCAACATTGCTGGCACCATTAAGAGTTTCATGTTCTACAAATGCAAATTCAGTTAAAAAACAAAAACAAAAACAAAACAAGACCCTGAACTGTACTGTAACTCACTTATCCACATCATTTGTTAAGAGCTCTAGGATGATACGTAGGTCAAGTGCCCAAATCTGTGTGCATTAGCATGTTCTGCATTGATAAAGTACGCAAAATTGAGCAACCTCAGAGAACTAGAAATATTTACTTCAGGACAGGCCAGATCCATGACTTTATACATAACAATTTTAAGTAAGTGTTGTAGATAGTTTGCCAATTTGTGAAACTTTATTAATCAAGACAAGGCAAGACCAAGACTGTCTTAGCAAAAGTTAAATTGTGGCCCCAAGTTATTAACAAACATTTAAACTTTTTTCTATGTATTGACTATGCAAAAAACAATTTTTTGAAGTTTTTTTTTCCAGAAATCTGAGGTTTGCAAGAAAAGAAAGGAAAAAAAATATATCAAGAAAACCAATTACAGGATGTTTTCTATAACAGCACATCACTAAGAAGAGCACTCACTTTGTTAGAAATGATCTAAAGCAAAACTAATTGCTGAGTAAGTTAAATCTACCAAATTCATATGTAATGCCAGCATGTTGCCTTCTAGGGCTTAATGCCATCAAAGGATAGGTAAATGGAAAACAAAAAGTTAATACAAAAGTAGAACATTTAATTGGCTTTCCAACCTCCTTCCCTCATGTTCTCTTCTCGAATAATTGGAGATGTCAAGGTGATAGTAACTTGCATTTTGGGCTCCACACACGAGTTCAAAATTATTGCTGCTTCAGATACAGCACATTTTATGTCATACTTCTCAGGACTTATAACCTATATAATAAAGATTATAAGAAATTAGTTGAATCTTTTGCATTAAAAGACAAATATAGCTTTATTGTGGCTTTTACTACATTTACCTTTCTACAAATATTGGATTCTATTCCCTCTAAAGAAACACAACAGACTAATTACCCAAACCATTATTAATCTCTTGCTTTTCCTTAGTTTCAGAATTCTTTGTGGAACTAATATTTTCCACTATTTTCAAACTTTTCAATTGACTAATATTTATGTTTGGTATTTTGCCTGCCTGCATGTATGTCTGTGTACCATGTGCATGTCTGGTGCCCACAGAGTAAGGAAGAGGCTCGGATCCTTTTGGCACTGTTATTACAGATGGCTGTGAATCACCATGTGGGTGTTCTTAATCAATCACCCCATTACTTTAATAGGAGTTATTTGTACATGTGTATGCATGTCTTCTTTAACCCATGAATTAAAAGAAAAAGCTGCTGCCATCATTTATCTCATATATTTACAGACTTTCAAGGGAAATATAATATGTATGACACCTCAAGGAGCCTGATTCAACAACCATTCCCATAGTTCATTTTCTGCAACTTGTTAATTTATTGGTTACCCAGAAGCAGTCAGTAACAGATCTATTGTAATTTGGTAGGCGTGAATTTACTTCCAGTTTATATGAACAAATTAAGTCTCTATATAGACATTACAGGTGGTGCAAATATATCTCAGTTGATAAACCACTTGGTGTGTGAAAGGCTCTGGGTTCGAACCCCAGTACCTGCCCACCCCCACCACTGAGAACAAGACAGAAACATGAAATTTTTATATATTACTATTTAGGCTCAAATTGTACATTACTTTTTACTTGTGATATCATACTCGACACAAAGTTGCTAGAGAATTAACTTAAAAACCAAAACCAAAAAACCACCACCAACCAAAAAAGACACCTCAATTTATTATGTGTGCACGCGCATGCTTACACATACCCCTGTGCATGAGTGGAGCCAGAGGACGACTTGCAGTAGTTCTTTCCACCAATTGGGTCCTGGGGAGTGTGAACTCAGCCATCAGACTTGGCAGCAACTCTGAGCAACCTCACCAGCCCCCTAGATTAACTTTTTAAGTACTTAACGATACTATATAAATGTTAATGACAATCATTAATTTGCTTTATTTTACTTGTTTATGGACACACAGTTAAGAGCAAGTAATCTGCAAAGTAGTTTGTTTTTCATTAACTATTAATTACTTAGCACTTTTTAATTGCTTTCTTTTTTATTTCTGTTTATTCAAGACAGGGTTTTTCTGTGTAATAGCTCTGGCTGTCCTGAAACTCGCTTCACAGGTTAGGCTTGCCTTGAACTCAGAGATCCACCTGCCTCTGCCTTCCAAGTGCTGGGATTAAAGGCATGCACCGCCACCACCCAGCACTTCCTTTTTTAAAAAAAGATTTTATGTGAGTGTTTTGCTTGCATATTATCTGCACCACATGCATGTCTGTACTTGTGAGGTTAGAGAAGGTGTCAGATTCCCTGGAACTGGAGTTCTGGCTGGTTGTGAGCAGACAAAGGGTACTGGGACTCAAACTCAGGCCCTCTGCAAGAACGATACTCTTAACTACTAAGACATCTCAACAGCCCCTCCCCAAAAAACCACGTTGCTCTATACTGTGTTTGCATGTGTGTGATGTGAGTGCATATGGCATACACATACCACGACATGAATGAGTCATAAGACAATGTTAGGAAATTGTCTCTTTTCTTTCCACAGCTTCTGGGAATCAGACTCCAGACATCAGGCTCTGGAGGCAAACATTTTACCCACTGAGCTATATGGATGGCTACTTAAAAAAGTCTTTCTTTCTTTAAGTATAAATAAGTGCCTATTAACATATCAAGTTATTACTTAAAATTTTTACGTTTTGTTTTTTCCCTCCCTAAAGCTTACTGGCCACTGTCATGCCCTACATCCCTGTCCCACTCATACCAAAACAGAAGTGAGAAGAAATGCAATGCTAATTCTACTGGCTCCTAATATTTGGAAAGATTCATTTTAATTCTGGAAACAATGCTAATATGAAAGAAACCAAACCAAAGCAAAACACTAGGTGCCAATGCTACGTTCAATATGGCTTAAATTCAACAGGACAACTCATTGTTTTTTGTTTTCTATTGTTCTACTCTGGTCAAGTACAATTCTGTATTAGTAATGTAATGTAAAATCCAGGAAAATCTCAATCCCTAAATTTAAAATGTCTATTAGATTGCAATGTTTTAGAAGACTGATTGCAAATGACTCAAGAAAACATTACTTAAATCTTGGTCGTGCTTACTTTTTGAGACAAGACCTCATGCAGCCCAGGTTGGGCTCAAACTCTATAGGTAGCCAACCAACTACAACCCTGACCCGATGATCTTCCTGCCTCCCACCCCCTATGTGTTGGATTAGAGCATATTCAATTTCTGAAATCTCATCTTTAGAAAAAGTTTTGTTTTTAGAGAACCAAAAAGAGGATGCTCTATTCTTTGTACTTGTGTGCTTGTGCACAGAGGTCTGAGGACAACTCTGTGGAGTAGTCCTCTCCTCCACTGTTCATGTTATGTGTTGTGTGGGTTCTGTTTCCAGGGTTGAAAGTACTTTTACCTTCTCTACTATCTTTCTGCCAAGACAAAGTATTTCCTACCATTATAAATATTTAGAAAACTGAAGATACAGTAATCACCCCTTTATCTATGGTCGTATTTCCCATATTTTGTACTTATCTGTTCAATTACAATTAGAAAATATTAAATGGGAAGTCACACAAATAAGCAATTCACACATCTTGAACTGTTTGCTGACTGGAATACCATGATTAAATCTAAAGCTGTATTTCTCAATCTGACCTGCTTTGTGAATTATCCCTTTTCCAATCCACTACCTGTTCATTATTTCCTAACTGAATCAGGTCATGATACAGCATGTGAGTGATGATGGCACTCAATTACAACACAGAGAACTTTAGTAAAAATGTCAAAGTTCTCGCGTTGAGGAATGATGAGCTGGGGAATGCTGCTTGGTGGTATAGCACACGGCACACGTTTAGCACGCATAAGGTCTTGGGTTTATAGACAATACTCCCCTAGTGGCAGGGATGCGGACATGCTGAGGTTGTTGCTACTAAGACATATGGTAGAGAATTTTTCATTAATCTACTATGTTTAATTATAAATATTTGCATAATTTATTTGCACTTTATCCCAGGAAAGAGTAGAAAAAACATGGCATATATACTGTCTGAGATTTCAAGCATCCTAGGGGCTTCAGGGAATGTCCAGACATCTTTTCAATGGTACAGAGCAACTACTGTATTAATAATAAAACCAGACAAATTCAAGTAAGATACATTCTTATTATATCAAAAGCATGCATTCAACTAAGAGATTCATAAACTAAAAAGTAAATAAGTCAAACTTGCTATATATAAGCTTTTAATTTCCTTACTATTTATTTTTTTTAATTTTAATTTTGTTTTAAAAATCAGGTCAATCAAGATAATCAATGGGTTTTATTTTTTTTAATATTTATTTATTTATTATGTATACAATATTCTGTCTGTGTATATGCCTGCAGGCCAGAAGAGGGCACCAGACCTCATTACAGATGGTTGTGAGCTACCATGTGGTTGCTGGGAATTGAACTCAGGACCTTTGGAAGAGCAAGCAATGCTCTTAACCACTGAGCCATCTCTCCAGCCCCCAATCAATGGGTTTTAAAAGGCACTTGCTGCCAAGGCTGATGATCTGACTTGATTCCTGGAATCCACACAGTCGGAGGAGAGAACTGAAGTATATATTGTGTCCTCTGACCACTATACACACACACCCCATGATGTATACACACACTAAATAAAATGGAAAAAATATATTCTTTGCTATGTCTTCTCAGCAGTCCAATTTTGGAAAAACTGAGCATATGCTGAATTTTTCCATTTAAAATAAATTAGTAAGATGGCATCCTGCCAAATTACAAGCACTGCAAAACCCCTAAAAGATGAAGAAGAAAACTATTTCATCAGTTTGCACAAATAAGAGAAAAAGGGAAAAAAAGGAGCCAATCTCTTCATTATGAAAGCCAAGCCAAAAGTTAAAAGGCTGGCTGAGGTTTAAATTGAAGCACAGTTAGTCCTGCCAAAAACTTCTGATCTGGACAAAGGGTAAATTTAACATTTCCATGATACTTACAGCAAGCTGTTTGGGTAGGTTTTCTGCAATACGACTTAATAATGTCTTTGACGGTTTTTCTGAGCACAGCAAAACAAGGTTGACATTTCTATCTCCTCGGAGGAGTAATCCTTTTGCCAGCACTCCCACTCGCAACACCCCTTTCAGAGCTCTGTATCAAAATCAACTTACATTAAAATATGATATTTCTCAACAAGAACTATAATTTCCTTCAAGTATAATATTAAACTAGATGACTTTTGCACTAGTGAAATTTTCTTCAAACATAGAAGAAAATATAAACTATTTTAAACTATATATCATTTAGATAAACAACACACACTAAAAATAAAACAACATTAATAGATGGCTCAGTTATTAAGAGTGATTGTTCGTGAGGAACAGAGTGCAAATCCCAATACCCACATAGCAAGCTGTATTTGGCAGAACCTGATTCTTTAGCTCCATGCGGCTAGACACCTTCTTCTGGTTTCCAATGCACATATATGCATATACTCACACAGATACAAATAAAAACATTTTTAAAAATCAAAAACTGTATCAAGGTCTAAGTTGGCAAAGAGACAACTAAAACAAATACTGTCTATCTTACAGAATCTTAAAAGAATAGCACAGGCTGGTTTCAAACTTATAATCCTCTTGCTTCTACTTTCTGTGTTCTAGGTTTTAACTGCGGGCCCAAACCCATAGCCCCTGTGTTTTACTTTTCAAGTCAGAACTGTAAGAGAAACATTAATACAAGAAAATATTCCCAAATGGGAAAAAGAAAAATTAGAAAAATCACAAATATAAAAAGATGTTAAAGCTTTGCTAACTTAATGCTTTTGATCAATGTTTTTAAAAGGTACTAAAATATAGACAAAGTGGAGACAAGATGCAACACATAAATAAAAACAGAAGAGAAGCTTAATATAACTGAAAAGTTATAAGTGCTACTTTGAAATAGATTTAGTATGTTTTGTAATAAACATTTAATAAATTTTAAAAATCAACAAAAAGCCTGGTGGTGGTAGAAATGTATGTTAAAGCCTTGTAGCTAAAATACAAATATAGTTAATTATTTGTGGACTAATACCAGAAACTCAGTTTCCCCGTCTCCAATTTTTATGTATATACATATGTAAACGTCTGCCATCAGTTCTGGAGCTGAAGTTACTACTGGTTGTGAGCTGCCCGATGTGAGTACCAGTAACAGAACACAGGTACTCTGAACTAGAGCAGCAAACATAAGCCATTTTGACAGTCCCTTAACAATCTTATTTATCTTTATAAATATAAATGCCCGTGAAAAGGAAATAAGTAATTTGTAAACTCACCTGTCTTTACCTCCCTCTTTTTTATCATCTCCCTCTTTGTTCTTGTTCTTCTCGTGTTCAGACAAACTGTCTGACACAAGTTTTAAAGCACGTTCAGTGATAGAAACAATTTTCTGAACTGCTTGTAACTCTTCTTCAGTTGGATAAATGGTTGCATGCTTTGTCATTACATAACGATCATCAGATGAGTCAGGGCGACGTAAGGGCTACAGAGAGAAAAGGTTACTTTTCTGAATAAAAGAAATTCTAATTTTTCAATTCAGATATAGTTACTAAGCTTTACAATAAGAAAGTCAATTAAACAAAATTTCACTTAAAAATCTTCTTTCCTTCTCCTTTTTTAAAAAGATTTATTATGTATATAGTGTTCTGTCTATAAGCCAGAAGAGGACACCATATGTCATTACAGATGGTTGTGAGTCACCATGTGGTTGCTGAGATTTGTACTCAGGACCTCTGAAAGAGCAGCCAATGTGCTAAAACTCTGAGCTATCTCTTCAGACCCTCTGTCCCAAACAAAACTGTTATATAGATACAGATATGTGTGCATATTTGTTTTTATGTATGTATGTATGCACGCACACACACACATCAAGGCTATGAAATTGCTTCTTAAATTTTGTAGTGTTATACTCAAACTTGAGAAATAGAATACGAAGTTCTCTACTACTGACCTAATCTCTCTCCTTGTAAATGCTTTTCAGTGATCTGAAACTCACTTTGTTTTCGGTAATAGTAATAAGTTTGCTCAATAATAATAACAACAACAACAATCTGTAATGGCAAATGAGTTACCTCTGACATTAGAATTTTTTTCCAATCTAAGGAAAAATAAAGGCAGGAAGCCTCCTAAATACAAAATATTTAACAAAAATTTTGCAGATGGGTGGTGGTGGCATCTGCCTTTAACTCTAACATTTGGGCGACAGAGACATGCTGATCTCTGTGAGTTTGTGACTAGCCTGATCTACAGAGTGAGTTCCAGGACAGTCTGTCTAGAACCTCGCCGCTCCTCACCCTGCCCCCTAAAAGGAGCTCTGCATCTAGAATTTAGAAAGTGTTGAAAATAAAGAGTACAAAGGAAACTTGACTAAGTTCTTATGCATAAAGACATTAGCATTAAGAATCTTTAAGAGAATGACTAGTCAAGATAAAACTGATGACATCATTACTCAAAATCAGCTCACAAAACATCTTCTAATATTGAAGGAGGATTCAATTCTCATACCCATGTAAGCAAAGCAGATACTTACTGCGGGACCCTGTGGCTGGGGAGGCATGCCTGGTCGGACTCCCAAAAGACCTAATGGGCCTGGAGGACCATGAGGATAGCCTCCATCAGGCATTCGGCGGCGATCATCCCAATGGTGCTGCTCTTCCTCCATTCTTCTCCAGTACATGTCCTCTTCATAACGTCTGGTGCACAAATGATACATTAAGAACAAACAAAATAATCAGCTTAAAAACTTCCATCAATTAACAACATAAAAACCTATTTTTAAAAAGTAATCAAGCCAGCAAGACTCAGGGAGTTCCATTCCTGGGACCCAAATGAGAGAACAGATGCCCTTTGACCTCTGCTCACAGAGTGGCACACATGCTTGTAATCATCCTGACATTGGCATATATAAGAGCACAAACACAAAATGATAAACAAACAAAACAATACTCAAAATAACTTAGTACTAACTATCCTTCCTCCCCTTTTCTCCAATTTCTACTGTATTTTTTAATTGAGAGGTAAATGGAGTGAAAGAGACAACAAGATAAGACTTCATACCTCAAGAATAAAGTAAAACAGAAAAGATACCTCAGCTTACTCTAATCATTTAAGGTAATGATTAGTAAATCCAAATATCTATAAGCAAAGGAACCTACCTGATAATGAATTGTGTGTGTATGTACATGTGTGTGCATGTGCCATGGTGTCCATGTGCAGGCCATGGGACAACCTCTTGTTTGTTTGTTTTCCAAGAGAGGGCTTCTCTGTAGCTTTGGAGCCTATCCTGAAACTAGCTCTTGTAGACCATGCTGGCCTCGAACTCACAGAGATCCGCCTGCCTCTGCCTCTCACGTGCTGGGATTAAAGGCGTGCACCACCGCCTGGGCCAAAGGACAACCTTTAATACTGGGTTCCCTCCTTCCATCTTGTTTGAGACAAAGTCTCCTTTTTTTTTTTCTTTTCCTGCAGAACTAGCTTGCCCACAACTTCTGGGAATTCTCCAGGTATGTCTCTCATTACAGACATAGTATAGGATTACAGATATGAATCACCAGGTCCAGCTTTATATGGATTTTGGGGATTCAAACTCAAGCTCTCACCATTTGTACAATAACCACTTTATGCAAAGCTCCATCTTCTCACCTGAGTTTTTTTTAAACAGCAAAGTTCTTCATTCATGATAAAGCAGTACAAAATAAAGTATTTTTTAGCTATAAAAAAGGAACAATGGTAGCAACCCACACTTTCATCATTGGATAAATACATGGGTAGTACATGGCAGATTATAACAAGTAGAAGACAAATCCTTGGCTAGAGATAGCTGTGGTTCCTAGTAAGTATTGCCAAAAGAAATACAGGCTATATTGCCAACGTCCCAAGAATAACTGTGAAATCTTGTAAATCTGTCAATTCAGCAGAAATCTGTAAATTCAGCATTTACCCAAGAAAACACTTAAGTGTGCTCGCTTCAGCAGCACATCTACTAAAACTGGGACAATACAGAGAAGATAACATGGCACCCGGACAAGGATGACACGCAAATTCACAAAACATTCCCTATTAAAAACAAAACAAAAAAAAAACAATGAATTCAAAAGATGGTTATCTGGTATACAGCCTATTCACTGGTTAACATTTTCAGAATCTATTTCTGTTTTGTCTTGGTCTAGGCTAGTATAATAAATTTGTCTAAAACAATAAGAAAACTGTGTGCATACTGATTGCAATTATAAAAACTACCAATATTTCCAGGTAGTGTGTTTTAAAGTCACCTGAGGATTGGGTAGAATACTTCTCTGTTACTTAAGACTTGAGAAAAAAAAAAAAGAACAAGAAACAAACAAAAAACCAGCTTAAAAGTTCAAGAAAATCATGTTTAGTCCAATGGGGTGTTTGTTACTGCTAAAAATTGTTTACATAATATAAGGGCAGGAATTTTAATTATTGTTTATAAACTCAGGCTCAGTATATGAACATTTTTCCAAACACTGAGTAGGTACTTAAGATAATCATATTTGATATATGAGACTTAACTATATAATCTAGTCATAGGAAGAATTCCCAACACTTAACGACATAAATTTAAGGAAATTATTTTTACCATATACATAAATTAATGTATTATCTATCACTGAAACCTAAAGGGAGCAAAGTAACTTTACAATAAAACATATAGGCTATGTAAACATATACATAATACAAAGATAATCTTTAAGAAAAGTTTAGCTTGGGTGTGTACACCTGTAATATTGGTATTGGGAGGAGATCACTGGGATTTGCTGCCCACCAAGTGTAGTTCTTGGTTCCATCAGAGTTTTGTCTTGAGGAAGTAAGTCAGGGAGTAAAAGGGGAGGGCACTTAATGTCGTACCCTGGCCTCTGCATGCATGTGCATCAACACACATACCGCACACACATCTTCCTACAACACACACCCAAACATCTTTGGAGACATGCATAACAAACAAAACAAAAAACAGACACAAAAGATCACTGTATAAGCTAATCATCTAAAACTGATTTCCCTTATGAAATCTATAGAATTTATAAAGATGGAAAGGAGATTAGTGACTCCATGGTACTGAGATGGGACAGTAAACATGGAAGACAAACTGGGAGTGATTGTTAATGGGGCTGTGAAATTTTTTTTTTTTTAGGAGTAGTAAAGTATCTCAAAACTGATAGTGATGATTGCTTTACAATTCTGTTACAACAAAATCTTACAATTAAATTATACAGTTTAAATATAAGTTTTTATTGGTTCTAAACAGAAGCAGCTATCAAAAAGTATCACATTTCTTCAGGAGCTACATTTTTTAAAAACTTTATTTTAAATTATACATATTTGTCTGTGTGAAGAGAATGTACACATGTTGAGTTCAGGATCCTCTAGAGCCAACATTAGAGACAGCTACCTCAAATGCTGGAAACTGAACTTAAATGTCATCTGCAAGAGGGGCATGTGTTCTTGACCCTTGAGCTACCTCTACAATCCTCAATTTATTCATATATTTAATATATATAAAATACCATTTACCACTTTTCTCATGGATCCTTGACTGGGCTGTGGGGCAACACTATATAGATAGGCCCTACATTGTATGGTGGTCAGACTTTTAGGTCAGCTAGTACCTGACCACACAGGAGGTGGTCACCTAGCCTTTTAGACAAGATGTCGCCATCATAATGCAAACATGACTTTAGGCCTGATCACCTAGGAAACAGAATGCTAATAAATTTCCCCCTCAGTTTATGTTTTTGTATAGAAGCTGTTTGGAGAATAAACATGGGGGAATTTTCAGGATGTGAACTCAGGATTTCATGAGGGATCCCTGAGAATCTCCCTCCTGATAAAGCCATGTGAATTGTGTCTTTATTCCCATGCCTCCCCTCTGGCCCCCCAAAATAATTTATGGTCTGGGCTGGCACTGGACCCCGACCCTGGGCTTGAACTTTGGCCTTGAAATCACATGTTTTTGCTGGTATTGAAAATGTGAGCCACCACAAAACCCTTCATACCAAGGTAACAATCAAACTAAGTATAGTATACTAAGCATTCTAATGTTTTTTTTTTTTTTTTGATTTGGATCTTAGTGAACACTGAAAGTACATCAAATAAATCTGAATATGGAAATTATACACAGAATACGTTTTTTTTTTGTCCTTAAGGCAGAAGAACCACTAAATGCCATAAAATTAAAAGTTAAAAACACTACCTCATTTCCATCCTCCAGCGTTCCTCCTCTTCTCGTCTCCGCCAATATTCCTCCTTCTGCATTTGCTTTCTCATTTTCTCTTCTTGAATCTTTCTTGCTCGAATACTGGGCTTCACTTCTACTTGCAAATCTGGATTTACTTTTTTCTGTTAATTCCAAGAAAACATTTTTAAAAAGGAGCGGACCCCTTCAACAAACTAAATTCACTAAATGCAATTTACTTTCGTATTTATTGTCTGTGTGCATATATGCATCCATAACAATGCATGTGTGGAGATCAGAGAATACTGTATGAGTTATCTCCTCCTACCATGTTGATTCCAGTAATCAAATTCAGGTTATACAGGTACCAAGTGCCTTACCTGCTTAAAACCATTTTAAACTACACAATTTCAGTCTTTCATCAGAGGTTTATTTATAAATTTCATGTAGCAAAAGTATATATTGGTTTCTTGTTTTCATTTGTGAAAAAGGGTTGCCTTCAAACTAAAAATTTGTAATTGTACTGTCCTTGAACTGCTGAACTCTTTCACCTGCCTCTATCCAAGTGAAATGTTGAGAGTACAGCCATGTGCTACTACACCCAGTTTATCTAGTGCTGGGGATCCAACTCAGGACTATGTCAACTTAACACTCTACCAACTGAGCTATTCCCAGTCCTCGGTGCCAGAATATTGTTACAATTTCCTACTGAAGTGTACAATTAGGTTGAATCAGAAAAATCTTTTCACCCCAAACCAATGCTCTATAAAAATCCCTCTGCTGGCATGTTCATTTATTACTTAATTTGGTTGTAGCCAAACATGAGTGAACATGCCTGGGTACATGGATTCGAGTTACCATGAATGGCATATTCCCATACCAGTTTTAAAGGAAAAACCACACACCTATTCTACCAGTCCAGGCTTTTTTATTTTTATTTTTTAGCAACTTTTAACATGTTACTATGGAAGGTAGGTTATGATGAATTTCTAGTATAAAATAAATGAAGAGATTTTCCAGTACTATCTACAACTTAATTTTACCAACATAAAGAAGGTAGGTGAAGTTATACTCTGTAGACTCAATGTGAAACTATTATTATACAACTTCTTGACCCAAGCAATATTTTAATTTTGCTGGATTCTTCTTTAGCTAGTTACTACAAATATAGAGAACAGGGCTACTATTATTACTTAAGTATAACTAATAAAATATCTGATTCTATCAAATTGAATGTATCATTAGGATACGCTAGTTTCAGAATGGAAGGTCTAGTGTTTTACAAAAGGACAAGGGCTGGAGAGACAACTGGCTCAGAGGCTAAGAGCACTGGCTGCTCTTCCAGAAGATCTTGGTTTGACTCCCAGCACAAAATATTCCCATCTGTAACTCCAATTCCAGGAGAACGAATGCCTTTTCTTCTGACCTCTCTGGGCCAACGTCAAACACAACTCAACGACATACATGCAAGCAAAATATACCCATGTGCAATAAAAATACATGTTAACAAAAAACTTGAAAGGACACAGCTCAGTAATATTTCCTTACTTTATACTGAAGTCGATGTCTCCGCCCTTTTAAGTGCATCTCTTTAGCATTGGGGTCATTAAAGCTGCATTCACATAGCTTACAATGGAAGCGAATGACTTTTCCCTCATCGTTTCGTACCTTGGTATGAAAAAATAGAATCTCTGATCATGTTGGGAGCAAGCAGAATTTAAGTGGGGTAAAAACAAACGAAAACATAATTTTTCATTTCTGTATTTTCAATTTATTTATATTGTTTTTCATGATGGAGTCTCAAGAAGCTAAGAATGGCCTTAAACTGCTGATCCTCCTGCCTTCCCAATACTGATGTGCACCAACATGGTGATCTAATGTTGAAATTTATTTTTAATCCCAACCTCCATCCCCCATTCAAGACAGAGTTTCACTACTGTAGCCTTGGTTAAAATGGAATTCTTCTATATGGACTAACCTGTCCTTGACCTCATAGAGATCCACCAGTCTCTGCCTCCCCTCACAGGCACATGTGGGCAATGTGCCAGTTTTCACATTACTGAAGATAATGACCATTCACTTCCTCCCATCAATCAGTCAGCAAATGCCAACAAATCTACAAGGAGTGGCATGGCTCCGTGAGGCCCTGCACCATCCATGACTGAATGTTTAAAGCCTTCGTATTAAGGTGATCCTGTATGGGTCAACCATGCTTCCCAAATTTAGCTAGATGCCTTAAATTTACCAGTTACTGACTACCTGCTTCTTGGAAATGAGGATGATTAAAAAACAAACAATCAAACAAACACCAATTTTGCTATACAAACTTCTCAAAGCTCAAGACTTTGATGATACATACAAAAGATGCATTTTTTTTAAACTGCACAGTGAGAAAAACAGACTGAGATGATACTATTAAGTAGAAATTGTGCTATTAAGGCTGGATTTGAATTAAACTGTCTAAAGATTAGATTTAATTAACCTAAAACATTAAAAATAAAAGTGCCCGAGAACACATTTTAAAAAGTAATCAAATCTTACCTTTATAAGATATATAATTAGTCATTTATAATTACTTAAGTTAAATATCCTAGCTGTATACCTTATTAACAGTCAACATATTATGTATTATCTTTTGAAAGAGAAACAGAGTAAGGATAAACAGTTACCCAAACATTACTCCATATCACTCACTCAATTTACCGAATTGTCTTAATTTTATTGGGCAAACATCCTAATGTTATAAACATACACCAGAGCTTGGAAACTTATCCAAGCTTTCCAAAGGAGTGAAAGCAAACGGTACTGTTAAACTACACCACTGCATGATCTCTGTTAACGGCAACTATTTATTCAAGCCTCTGAGTTTCCTTTGTTCCTCTAATTACTGTACTCACCTTACCTGTAAAACAGGAAGTGTTCTAATGAGCAAGAAACCAAATGAATAATACCCATTAAATCAGCAACCTTAATTTTATAAGTAACTGAAACCTAAACTACAACTGGCTACAGCTTGATTTTACACATAAAGTGTGCTTATAACAGAGTGACATGTTTTTTTTCCTTCTGCCCAATTTCAGAGCAATGGTTTTCTCAAATCAATACCTCTTCTACATAATCATGTCCCACGGGTTGCACATCACTCTGCAAAGCAGCAAGGGATGCAGGTGTGACTGGTTCTGATACTGCATCTTGCTTTACTTCTGGAATCTGCACAGCAGAGGCAGCAGGAGTACTTTTAACACCTTCAGTTCCTTTTAAGTCTTCAGTTTTATTTCCTGTTGACTGCAACTTATTACCACCTAGAAAAGCAAAATATTACAGTAATTTTATTTTTGTATAAATGTGTAAACCTGTTAAGATGAAAACAAATTTATCTTTATTACTGCTGGCTGAACTTTATGCAGAATAGATTAGAATTTTTAAAAAACTATATTTTTAAAAAAATCTCATTAATGAGCCACATATTCAAAATTTTCCCTTCTCCATCTCACAACATACACCCGTATTACAAATCCTATCTTGGTTCTCCTAACATTTAGCATCCAAACTGAACAAAAGGAATCTGAAAACAAAGGTATTAAATATAATACATGCCTGTGTTGAGTTGCCTAAGCTGCGATTAGTAAGAAATAGTATTTACCTACTCC
This sequence comes from Alexandromys fortis, assembly GCF_014885135.2. Classification (NCBI taxonomy): domain Eukaryota; kingdom Metazoa; phylum Chordata; class Mammalia; order Rodentia; family Cricetidae; genus Alexandromys; species Alexandromys fortis. Next base: position 6,950,365 of record NW_026067914.1, on the reverse strand, counting down.
CCATAGCGGTTTTTCTTCCTATTTGCATATCTCTGAGAAGGGGTTTCTCAAGCTGTAGACAAGCCAGATCTGCAATCAACTATGTAGGCGAGGTTGGCCTCAACATTCTGGCAGTTCTCTCTACCTCCCAAGAGCTGGAATTTTAGGCATATGTCACCAGTGGGTTTTATGTGGGGACAGGGATTGAACCCAGGGCTTTGTGCATGCTAGGTTCAGCCCATGTGGGCCATAACCATATGTGAAGATCAGAGGAAAAACCTAAAGGAGTCAATTCTCTCCTACCACATCGAAACCAGGGATTGAACTGGAGTCATCATCAGGTTTGACAAGTACCTTGTACCCACCATGATCTTTCCCACCAAGTTTGTTTCTATTCTAAATTTTAAGTGTAAATAACCTCAAAAAGGGAAATTACAAATCACTGCTTTTATTTTAATCAATTAAATTTAACATTTTACTCAAGAGAAAAGCATACTGTCAATGATCTACTCTTAAAATGCCTTCAAATATATTTTAAGAACTAGCCACAGAAATAAGACAATTATACAAATATTGGAAACTGTCAAAGAACAACTTCAGTAAAATTTTATTAGAAAGTATAGAATAAGGTAACTGTAAGTAAGCTGTTCACAATTTAAAGGAAGAGATAATATCCTGTGCTAGTAGGCATTAAGTATTGTAGGAATGAAGCAGAACAGAGTCACAAATCTTTAGTTCTCCCAGTAAGAAATGACTTCCCCAAGAGTATACCATGTGAACTGGGCTTTGAGAGAAGATTAAAAAGAATAAAACAGCCAAGAAGGCAGCAGAGAATATTGTCTAACCAGGAAGCACAGCATGTATAAAAGTATAGAAACATGGACCTAAAGATTGCAGTAAACTGAAGAAAGTGATTTAGTAATCAACTACTCCCCCAGGTAAAGGCAACATGAAGGTAAGAAGGTACAAGTCAATTATCAAAGCTTTTATGTGAGTCATAAATAGATGACATATAAAGGCCAATGAAGATTTTAAAAGAGATGACAAGAGTTTGATATGTGTTTTCAAAAAGTGAGTAACAAGAACAGAGATTATGACGACGAGATTAGATAAAAGAAATTGAGCTCTAAAGAAGAAATTAAATGTCTAAAAAACAAGTCCTAACAACGAAAAGCCTTTCTACCATAGAAAAACTGCATAGATGATAGGGAAGTAACAGCAGGCAATTAGTAAGAAATATTAGTGAAGCTTTTCCTTAAAAAAAAAAAAAAGTAAGTCAATTTTATGACTATTTTTTAGTATTCTTGTGATGGGACACAATGGAAAGGGAATATCTATTTGACAACCAGCAAGCAACCAAAATGATTCTCAAACGCAGGTGGGATTTTAAATTTCCAAGATTTTATAGTTGCATACACTAGAATGCATAAAATCATGTAGGAATATGCTGCATAGAGATGACACAGATCTATCTTAGGAATAATCTCATTTAACAAACATATAGGTACAGAATAAAAAAAAATCAAAAAAACGATGGGTGGACATACATGCTAGAAACTAAGATGCATCTTATGTTTTGCAGTATAGGAGTTGATTGTGTCAAGTCTAAGTTAAGGTAGTCAATTTCAATTAAATTGAAAACTGACCACCGAATTTGGCAGGGGCTGTTTTTTTCTTTTCTTTTCTTTAACTGTTTGTGAAACAGTGTTTCTCATATTAACTTAAGTTGGCTTCCTAGAACCAAACTGAGGCTAGCAGCAAGTTCCTCAGCCTCCTGTGCAGCTTCAAGTAGTTAGGTACCTGGTGAGTCCTTCAATATGTTTCAGAAAAGGATAGACTGTGGATTTTTAGGAAGTACAGAAGCAGAGAGAATAGAGGCTGCTCAGTAGTACAGTGTTTGCCTGGCTCTGGGTTCAATACCCAGCAACACAATGAAAAAGAAAAACCACTCCGACAGAGTTAGAAGGGACACAAAGAATCAATCTTTAGTACTTGCCAACAAAGTTTATTTTGGGTGTAGATGTTTTCTTGGCAGCCATATTGGTAGATACCGCTGACACTTTAGTGTTGGATGTGCTATTAAGAGACGAGTTTCCTGGAGCTGAAAGACCTTTCACTGAAGAAGTTGCAATTGATGACGTATTCAGAGTACAATTGCTTGCGCCAATACTTGAAGGAGAGGCAGTTGGTTTTGAAGCAGATACAGCTGTTGAAGAAGTAGCTTGGCTAACAACATTTGGTTCCGTTGAAGGAATAGGTTTACCAAGTTTTGTGTGTAATTTAACCACCTACAAAACAAAAAGCACACCTGTCAGGAAACTCAAATGTGTTCATTTAAAAAAAAATTGTCTGAGTGAGACTATAATATAAAAATCAAAACTGCAATTTTCTTTCAATTATGGTTTTACAGACAAAACTCATTTTTTTTTAACAAAATCTCTGTGAAACAGATATGGGTCCGTAGTTTACTGATGAAAGGATTTGTCTATAGGTAAATCAGTCTGTAGTTAAGCAAGACAAATGCTTTAGTCTCAAATCGTGAAGTGGTTTAACTCAATTTAAAGGTCTCTAGTGTTTCTTTTAAGCAATGACTGTTTGATGTTACTTTGATGTATATTAACATATAAACAAGGTTTATGATATACTTAAAGGTTTCAAAAATTGAAGACATCTTTTTTCAAATCCCTGTTGAAAAAGTGAAATAAGTAGAGTAAGACATAAGGCTGTGTGTGTGAGTGGGAGGGGGACCAAAACACCTACTTTCTGATGCTTAGCACCACGAATGTGGGCAGCATATGCATCTGCTCCTGTACAAGACACATCACAGAGCTCGCAACGTAGCTGATTTTGTGTCCCGCGAGTTGAGTTGTTGCTGCTGCTGGTATTTTGAGAGGCTTTCAATGCGGCTTCTTTTTTTTTATGTTTCTGTCCTTCTAAGTGCTCTTTATAAGTCTGTTTTGAACAAAAAGTACAAATTTTCTTTCTATAACATTCTATTCAATTTTCAGATCTCTAACACTCATTTAAAAATGGGATTATAAACTGCCTTTAATCTTAGTACTCAGGAGGCAGAACAGAACTGCATTGAGTTTGAGGCCAGCCTGGTCTACATGGTAAATTCCAGGCCAGCACGGTTACATGGTGAGACCCTGTCTCAAAAAAACCCCCCAAAACCAAAAAAACAAACAAAAAACCAAACAGACAGATCCCCAAAGCAACAACAAAGAGAGACTGTAGTAAATGTGTGGTGGTGCAGACCTGTAATCTAAGTACTAAGCAGGCCAAAGAAGAGGATCATTGAGTTCAAGGCTGTCCTGAGCTATGTAACAATACACTGTCTCCCAAAGGGGGGGTGGGGGGGCAAGAATTGCTATTTTAAAAGCACTTAAGAACGTAAGAGATTCTGTACATATGATCTGTGGTTCTCTGCAGTTTATTTAATAAAAATACTTTGCTATTTGGGTACCAAAGACTGAATTCAGGGACTGAAGTAAGCCAGACATGCATTCTACTACTGAACTACATATCCAACCTCCTGAGAACAGGATGCATACATGTTAGTGAGTACGTGTGTTCTCAGGGAGAACACAGGGCAAGCACAATCTAGGTTTCTGTTTTGCAAGAGGTGCTTACCATTGAGACCACCCACAGAGTGTCATGATCTGTCTATTTCTGCTTTCTGAACAATAGTATAAGCTCAGGCCACATCAGGCAATTGTTTTTTCTTTTACACATGACTTCTGGGGATCGAACTTATAGTGGCAGGCTTACAAAGCCAATACTTTGCTAACTGAACTATTTCCTTATTCCTTACCCAATAGGTTGAATTACAGAGCACTTTCATGTGCAGTTAAAATATAAGATTAAACTGCTTATAGTTTCAAGAACTTGTATCTTTTAATACTGGGCAAAAAGAAAAAAAAAGGATAGCAAACATTCCACAAAAGAACTAAAATGAGGGGAAACTGTACCTATGTTATTAGAAGGGAAGAAAAAACCACTACCACATAATAAAAATTGTTTATAAAAGGCATTATTTAAAAATTTAACTTTGAAACTCTGAATGCATTTTGACACCTAACCTTCATTAGAATCTATAGGTTAATATATTACATAAGAACATATGAGTACATACATTTTAATACTCTAATTAGGGGTTAGCAATTCAGAAAACACAAAAAATTAAAAATATTCTGGAATTATATATTAAAAACATAACTAATCCAATAAAAAGTATATATAAGTCAAGCATAGTGGCTCAATTAGAAAGTACAAGCCAAGTATAGTAGCTCACACCTTTAATCCCAGCACTTGGGAGGCAGAGGAAGGTAGATCTCAGTGAGTCTCAGGACATTATGGTCTACACAATGAGTTCAGGGGGAGAGGGTGGTACATAGAGAGACCATGTCTTTCAAAAATAAAATAAAATTACCACCCCCAAACAAAGCATATACTGGTGGAATATAGTTAGAAAAAGAGAAATAATATGAAGAGTCTAATTTGATCTATTCTCCCGCCCAAAATGCTTTCTATATATGCCAAGCTGCTGGTGTAAAATTTTTTAAAATCTAAAAATCATTTATGCCTGGTACCCTCAGAAGCAAGAACCCTCATGTCCTCTGGAACTGTAATTATGGATGAGTAGTTATGTGAGCCAGAACACATGAGCTGGAAGCCCAGCCCAGGTCCTCCCCATGATCAAGTGCTCTTAACCACAGAGCCATTCTTCTAGCCAACACTTACATAAATTTTTATATAAAAACATTTTATTTTTAAGACAGACTTTGCAATGCAGGCCAGGCTGGCCTTGAATTTTTAATCTTCCTACTTCTGCTTTACAAGTTGTTGGGATTACAGGTGTGTACTCTATACTTGACAAAAAAATGGGACTCTGTCATAGTCAAAACAAGTAAGGTTTAGGAAGGGATGACTCATTAGCAGACCATGCTTGAATTACAGATTTTAAGGTGTAGATGACAGGATTATAACAAAAACAAACAAAAATAAAGGACTCACATTCTTCATAGGTTGATCTTATTTTTAAGTAAGTAGAGGGAGACACAGCCAAGGATGACAATGAACTCCCATTCTTTTGCATCTACTTCTCAGTACTGGGATTACAGGTGTGCAGCAACTACCATGTTTGGTCTATGCAGTTGTGGGGACTTGAGTCTATGGGTCTGTTCATAGGCCAGTATTTTACTAACTGAGATACATCCCCAGCACCATAGTTCAACTTCATTATACCTTTCTAACTTTCAAGTTCCCAGTCCCCTCATGGACAAAGTTACAGATGTTACAATCTATAAAGCATGTACAAAACAATCTCATCAGGAATACCACCTTTAAACTTATAGGTTAATTTGAATAAAAACTTTTAGTTTTATATAAAAAGCAAAGGAGGCTTCCTAAAAAGGATGGTGTGAGGGGATTAGTTTTCTTCATTTTTCTTACATTTACAATCACTTTTACAGTTTTCTTGATTATCACACCTTTGTGTTACAATACTATTTCTAAAGAAATGTTTAGTGAAATACAGCCATCTCTCAGTGTTGTAGGAAACTGTTTACCAAATCCAAGCATGCTCAAGTTCTTTAAATAAAACAGCAAAGTTATTTGTACACAATCTATGTATTTTACTATGTATACACATTAAGATCCCTAGATTATTTACAATACCTGTTGTAAATCCTGAGTAAAGGTTTACTGCATGATTTAGGAAATAATGAAAAGGAAAAATGCAGGCATTCTACACTGATGTAGTCTTCCACATGCATATTTTTGATCTATGGGTGAATTGTTGGATGTAGAATACATAGTTATGTGAATGTGCTTTGTAGGCACAGGAGTCAGAACATCAACCCTACTCAACTATGAAAAAAAAACACTGAGACTCATGGTAAATACACAATATAAGTACCTGTGGTCCAGCACAGCTGATCTTACAAACATCACAATAGTGAATCTGGGGTGGTTTGGGAGGCTGTTTTGGTTTCAGTTGTTTATTTTGGAATGGTGTTTTTTTAGTAAAGGTGGTCCCTGTCCAGGCAGCTGTTGCTGCAGCAGCAGCAGCTGCTGCTGCTGCTTGCTTCTGTTGCTGTTGCTGCTGTTGGTAGTAGGAAGACGCAGCTGAATATACGGCTGCTTCATAACCTGAATAAGACGTACCTTACAAATAAAACGAAACAAAGATTATGTTATATGATTATAAAAGGACAAGTTAAATGTCAATTATAAGTTTAAATTCAATAAATGCTGACAAAAGGTAGACTTATACGTGCATATTTACAATATGTATCTATCTTATCTCAGGAAATCTCCCCCAACATAAAACTTACCAGTCTTCTACACCATCACTAAAATATTTACTTGACACAGATGTTATGAAGGTGTAAGAAAAGTGTAATATTTAGTCCTTCACTTAAAAGATGCTTACTGTATGCTCAACGGAAGGAATGTGACAAATATGTGTACAGAAACTACTGTCCCTCTGAACAGATTTTACAAAGCAATGGACTTGAAGAATCACAAGTTGGAAAAATTCAAAAGTACTTCATAAGTTAAGATTTAGCGATGGAGAGATGGCTTAAAGATTTGAAAAATTAAGAGAATAACAGGTAAAATGAAAGATAAATATCACCAAGATTTTAAGTTCCAGTCATCAACTTATGGTTTGTACAAATGGTAGAGCAAGAAACAAACAAGCTAATTTGGGATGCAAGATAATAAAGCTTAGTAAAAGAACAAGTTACAAGACCTTGTAAGAACTAAGAACCAATAAGGTTCTTTCTTCCAAAACTTTTATGAAAGCAGCAAGGTGTTTTCTGGTTTAATGTACACAGTAGGTCAATTTACACTGTTGGGAATCTATACTGAATAAACATTTTATACTAATGATTGTCCCATAAACACTGATGTTCAGTGACGTGCTGGCTTTAAAATTTGTAACGAGTTTGATGTTTTTTATCTTCTTGAACTCCACTGCACTGCCTTTTCACCATACCCCAAGTCAGCTCCTTAAAAGAATGTAATAAATAGGTGGGCAAGAAGAGAAGGAAAACCAAGATGGCAGAACAGCACAAAACTGAAGAGAACTAGGACTGGAATTATTGTACAGCAGTAGACAGCACAAGGACATAGATTCAATCCTCAGTACAGAAAGAGAGAGAGTATGGGGAATGTTGAACTTTTTGTTCTTAAAAGCTAATCTAATATAAGCAAATGACTTCTGACCTACTTACTGCAACACATCTACACACACAGAAGAAAAGATGAGTTGGAAGATGAAGCCGAGATGTATGAGTAACAAGAATCTCAAAATTGACAAAGCTAACAACAATAAAGAAGTTAAGTAACTTTTTGAGAAAGTATTTTTGAATTTTGTGATTATAAGATGCTTATGAAATTTCAAGATAGGAAAATGTGATAGAAGAAAACACCCAAAAGAGGAAAAAGTATGTATACCAGTAATGACTATATGATAGAGAACTCTTGGTGTGACTGGTTTTAAGAAAGATTCTATACTTCAATGAACTTTATTAGGCATCCTATTAATATTAGCCTCTATTTAACAAACCAAAACAGAAATTCAAACTAAAATAAACAAAAAACCCCAAACTAACTTCAAATCAATATAATCAAAGAACACCAGCCAAATGCTTTCAAATTTAGACAGAACCATAGTTTAAATTTTACTGCAAAAAAAAAAAAAAAAAAAAAAAAAAAAAAAAAAAAAAAAAAAAAAAAAAAAAAAAAAAAAAAAAAAAAAAGAATCCCACAATAAGGCTAGCAAGATTGCTAATCGTGTCTGATAACCTGAGTTCAATTCCTGGAAGACAGGGAAGGAGAGAACCACTCCTAAATGCTTTCCTCTGACTTCCACATGTAGCAAAAGTGTACCTGTGAATACCTATATGGAATCATGTGCGGGCGCCAGTGCACAACCCCACACCCCTACACCCACCTCTCAAAACCAAAACCAAACCAAACCACCACCACCAACTCCCCCCCCCCCAAACAACCCATGCAACCTGTCTAAAATCAATACAGAGAGCTGGCAATTATGGTGATATATGCATGGAGTCTCATCTACTTAAGAAGCTGAGGCAGGAATAACATTTGAGCCCTGGAACTCAGGACAGTCTGACTATGCAATATGACTAGAAAAATTAGGGAGAAAATTTATATATATATTTATATATATATATAAAAAAACAAACTAAAAAACAAAACCAGTAAAGCTACTTTTATTATTATTAATTAAAACCATGATTCTCATATAAAATTATGTTTTGAAATTAATATTGGAACAGAAGAGGGCTTCACATCTGGTAGACTGATCTTTTATACGGAATCTACAAAATTAAAACTTAGTTGATCATATGTATCTTTGGTGTATATAAATGTGTATTTAAATTTGGGGGTCCACTATATGGAAGGCAGTGTGCCAGATACAAGGAAGTATTAGAAGACACACATGCATACATGCAATTAAAAATATATATTTTTAAGTTTACAGTGTAATGGCAAGCATCTTTACTCATTGAGCCATCTTGCTGGCCCATATATTTTATTGACTCACAAAATAGTGTATTTATGGATATAGTGTGGCATTTCAGGTACAGGAGGAATATGTTCTAATGTTTAATATAACATAGCAGGATGACTATGGTTATTTCAAGAGCGGCAGATAATTTCAAGAGAGCTAGCAGAGATGTATCTGAATATCTGTACACAAAGGAATGGTGTTTGAGGTGTAGGTATGCATATTATCCTGATTAATCACTACACATTATACATGTGTTGAAATACCACACTGTGTATGTGTGCAAGTTATGTGCTTGTTAGCGCAAGTGCTGAGGAAACCAGAGGCACTGAATCTTTTGTAGCTGGGATCGCAGGCTGTTGGTATCGACCTGACATGGGTGCTAGGAACCCCATTTGGGTCCTCTGTAAGAGAAGTACATACTCTAAACTGAGCCATCTCTCTAGCCTTCAAGCTGACAACCTGAATTTGATCCCTGGGAACCACATGGCAGGAGAGAATCAACTCCCACAAGCTGTCCTTTTACATCCACACAGGTATACTGTATGTTTGCCCCTCCTACTATACATAATAAAAAATATAAAACAGCAAAAAAATTAGAAGTGTTATATACACACACTTCAAAATACACTATTATCCAAAGAATAAAATACAATGAAACAGCAAGTTTCTAAATGACAGTCACATTTATAAGAAACCTAAGGATCCTTACTGAAATGGCTGCTTGCTGAATCTAGGGCAAGAAAATCCTAAGTGCTCAATGACTAATCTGGCAATGTCCAAAAGACTCAGGAATAAAAGGATCCCACTGCTCAAATTCATGAAAATAATGTCTCAAAGAGACATGAGAGTCAATGGATTACAAGATAGTATATAATAAAAGGAATCTACAATGCTGACATGGAAGGGAATTCCTTAAGGATCAACATGTTAAAAACAACAAAAATTCCTACACCACCAAATAAATTTATTTACTTATACTTTCAAAACTTGACAACCTGCAGTTGGTAGTTGGACAACAGGTCCATGGATTACTTAATGAGAAAAAGAAAAGGTATTTTATTAATGGAGATACCTGATAGGCAATGAACCAAAGATGGAATCATGGATTGGAAATATGCAGGAATTATTTATTCTATGTTCCTAAAGCAATTGAACAGAAAGAATATTCAAAAGTAGTTTTTCTTTTCTTAAAAACTGGCTGAACCTAAATATACATAAAAAAACCAAAAAATACTGCTACATCATGACAAGTGCACTCATTTTCCCCAAATAAATAAATGTACAAAAAAAGAAAGAAAATAGAAATCAACACTTGATTTGATGGTGCATACCTATGATCTCAGCACTTAAAAGGACAAGGCAGGAATATCACAGTGAATATAAAGCCTGCCGAAGCTATATCCAAATTCTATGCTAGCATTAGGAACAGAGAGACCATGTCTTAAAACCAAATCACCCAGATTGTTGAACAACAATTCAAAATTAAACTGTCTACATTAGGAGAAAATTAACATACATTATTTACCTGGAGAAGTATAATCACTAAGATCTTAGTTTGTCTGCCAATCTCAATCATTTAATTTTACATTTTATTATAAAAACGTTGGGGAAAAAAAGACCCCACTAAAGTTAACCAGAAATTTATATTTGATAGTACCCATGTTTGCTTTCCTTACTATTAAAATTGTGATTCATTGGGTACACGTAAAAAAAAAGCAGTTGATATAAGAAAGTTGTCATCAGCCAGGCCATGGTGGCACATGCCTTTAATCCCAGCCCTCAGGAGGCAGAGGCAGTAGCAACTCTGTGAGTTCAAGGCCAGCCTGCTGTATAGAGTCAGTTCCAGGACAATCAGGGCCTGTCTTGAAAAACAACAATAAAGAAAGTTGTCAGTCACAACTGGGACTGGGAAGCTGTGGGGGTTTACAGCCAAATCTAAATCATCTGAGTTTGGTTCCTGGGATTCACATGGTGGAGAGAGCCAACTCCTACAAGTTGTCTTCCGATTTAAACATATACTCTCTCTTACACACAAGCATTAATAAACTTTTAAAATAAGTTGTCATTAAAGTATATAAAGTATAGTCAAGTAACCTGAGAGGTTCTGACATTGTGGCTATGTAAAAAGAGTATCTTTATGCTTACAAAATATTTTCGGGGGGAGGGAGGGTCTGGAGAGATGGTTCAGTGGTTAAGAGCACTGGCTGCTCTTCCAGAGGTCCTGAGTTCAATTCCCAGCAACCACATGGTGGCTCACAACCATCTGTAATGAGATCTGTCACCCTCTTCTGGTGTGCAGGCATACATGGAGGCAGAATGTTTTATACATAATAAATGTTTAAAATAAAATATATATTTAAAAAAATATATTTTCTGAAGAACTTAGGGCAAAGTACCAGATTGCATAATTACATATTACAGACCATACGCAAGAGAGAAACTATGACCAAAGATAATGGAGACATTTAAAATATGTTCAATAATATTCCATTGTAATAATCCTGACTTCAATTTTAACTATCAACCAACGAATGACGCAAAGAAACTTAATCAGGAAGTGCTATGAGTAGAAATAACAGTATCTTGAAATTGAAAAGATTCATTTCCTAAATAGGGAAAATCCTGACTATGTCTACTCTTAACAAAAATGATTCTCTGCCCTAACTTCTTTTAATCAAGTCTCCATCATTCATCAATTTGGTGGGACTTCTCAGACATGACCCTTTCTTTCCTCATTCCAATCTGTTTCCACATGTTGCCAAGCAAAGACAGCAACCACGTCAGTATACAAAGGCTTTGCACGCGCACACACACACACACACACACACACACACACACATATATATACAGTATAATATCACATTATGCTCTTCCCAAACTATCTGCTTTCCTGTATTCCTAGAGACAGGATAAGAAATCTGAGAAAAACAAAGGTATCTTTTAAAATTCATTATCTAGGCTTCTTTCTGATAATCAGGATATAGCAAAGCAGCAAAAGGTAAGAACTAAAACTGTCTATGCCACCTTAAACCCTACACAGAAAATGATAGGGTATTAAAGAATAAAAGCAATAAACATACAGCAGTACATAGTCAGGAGTCTACAAAATCATACATACAGTTTTCATCCCTGCAAAATTAACTACTCAGTCAGAAATCAAGCCATTGTTATTTAAGACAGGTGTGTACACCCTCATGGATGTTTATAAAAAAAGTTGCCAACATTTTCAGGGACTATTTATTTCTGACAATAAATATGAAGAAATAGTTCACCAAGAACCAAAAGAAACAATAATAGATAATCTGTCTATGGTAGTCTTCAAGTATTAACCTTGAGTTTTCAAGTTCACTATCAGGAAACAATCCTGCAGAGGACTATATGTTCTCTCTTCCAACTGAAAGGCTAGGTCAGAAGATTAGCTTTCAAATTCCCTCAAAGGGCAATATATTCTGCTAAGAGCTTCTACTACCACCATCATCAACAACGCTGCTTATAATATGGACCTTTTGTCATATTAGGTACAAATACTTATTTTAACAACCATGAATCAATTTTTCTCAATTCCTGCTACTATAAGTAAAATAATTCCAGGGAAAATCAGGACAGTTTCTAGCCAGGGCTTTGCAATTTGTTTACCATTTAAATACAGCTTGTCAGTCTTACCAGAATAAGTAACTGCTGTGGTACTGTAAGTAGCACTCTGAGTATAGGACGGTACCACAGTAGCCGCAGCTGCCACTGGTTGTACAGTGGAGGACACAGGATATATGGAGAAAGTAGTGGTAGCCGGACTTGGTGTGGCTGGTTTTATGGCTGTCACTTGTCGAGCTTGCTGGGCTTGAGTATACTGTGTTGCACCTTGACTATAACCTGCTTTAGGAGCTAAAGCAAGAAAGACACCAGAAAAAAGAGAAGAGTAACTACAGTCATTGTAACAATATACTTAAAAAACTAAAAGCAATAGCGATCAGAAGTCCTAGTAATTTCTTCTGAGCAAACGATATGATTCTTACTACTAACTTGAATAAAACATGTTTCTTCATTTCTGGCATTACAGTTCATCAGAATTACAACCAGAAAAGCAGTACTATTTATAAATGATAGATCAAAAGTTTTTATATAACTTGTGGATATGTGAATATATAAACCAGTCTACTTGAAAGGATTAATTTTACAAACAGAACAAAGAAAGCTAAATTTGTATTTCAATTCATATTAAAAATTTCAGTGCTTAATCCTGAAACTTACTCGTATACTGTCAATGGCATTTTACTGATTTACTCAGTGAATTTAACTCAAAACCACAAATGTTACTTATTCTTCAAATAGCTCAAAAAAGCTATCCTTAAATGACTACTATTCATGTTTTACTAAACTGTCTTCAACACTCAAATATGAAAAATCCTATCAAATATATTTCTCGTTAATTACTAGTCACTCAATGATTTCATTTCTGAGAAATGCCTAAATACACAGGAATAAAAACTTACTTGATTCTCAGTTAAGGTAATTTTAAACTTACCTATACCTGATTCAAACAACACAAATTAAGATAGTATTAAAGAAAAACTAACTCCTAACTAAAAAGGACTCTTAAGCACAAGACTAGCCTTGGAATAACTATGAAGCTTGTTTATTATATATACAAACAGAAAAGGGATCATAAAAAGGCCAGCCATTGCAACTTATCAACATACATACATATTCTGAGACAGGGCCTTACAACTACTAGAAAGCCCAGTCTGGTCTCAAACTCGTGCCTCCCATATGCTAGGATTATAAACACGTAGGTATGCCACTTTCAAAATAGTTTTCAGGGCAATCACTCCCAACTTTTAAGAGATTTACAAAATCAAAACACCAGAGACACTGAAGAAATGTGGTCATCGATTTCATGTATAGATATGTTAAAGGACAGGGATGAAGAGGGAAAAGAAGGCACTTCCTACCCATGATAAAGTCAGTTTGACTTTTTTTTTTAAAACCAAAGATTCTAATCCATCTTCAAATATAAGGTATTACTCAATCTTCAGACCTCAGCCTTATTTACTTTTTGAAAGAGGGTCAAGGCTATATAGTTGAAGCTAGCCTCAAATCTGCTATGAAGCTGAAGGATAATCTTGACCTCCTGATATTCCTACTTCAACCCATTGAATGCTGGGATTATAGACATGAGTCACCATGTCTAGAGTCATATGGTGTTACAGGTTGGACCTAGGGCATCATGAATAACAGGGCAAGCACTCTTTCAAATGAGCTATATTCCTATCTCCTCAGCTTTAAAATAAAGCTCCTTAAAAATGCTTTTGTTGTTGTGATTTTGTTTTGGTAAAGTTTAAGTCTATAATAAGTCTATAAATATGGAGGCTTCTACAGACAAAAAACTTCTGCATTTGAACTATTATATGTACTGCACTTCACATTATGGATATTCAGTAGATATAGCTAGCTCAGTACTCTGGGCACAGTAGTAGACTGAAAAGGGGTTGTGGGGGAAGCTTAACAATTAGTTTTACAAACTGGGGAAGTGAAACCCATTAACAGTGGCTGGTAACAGAACCACCTGTCATTACAGATGAAAATATGAGTCCATGAAAGTACCAAATGGTTACTAAGACAGTCAGCATTATAAAATAAGTCAAGTCTGGTAAAATTTGTGGACAAGTTAGTGTCATAGCTTCTTTTGTACAGTTGACTTCAGCAAGAGAGGAATCCTATGCTGTAAATCACAAACAGCATACATATCCAGAACAAAAGGACACCAACTTCTCTCCTAATAATCTCTGTGTCTCAATGGCATTACAGTAGTAGAAAACAAGGACACTGATAGAATCATTGTAGATGGACTCTGCAGTTTGTTTTCATTAGAATACCCCAAATTATTACTTTTATCATTTATAATAAAGCTGTTTACATAAAGCCCACCTGTCTGATAGTAGGTTTCAGCCACAGAAGGCTGAGGCTGGGCAGCGGCAGCTACAGCAGCAGCAGTTGCTGTTGGCTGTTGGTAGTACTGCTTACTATCATAAGCTACAGCAGGGGCTGTGGATCTTACATATGAATATGAGTCCTAAAAGAAGAAATGAAAAACAAAAACAGAAGCCTTGATTTAGGTGGCAGGAAAAAATCCTTACTGTGTAAATATACAACAAAGGAAAACAGAGTTATAGGCCTAGACTATGTTTCAATACAATATAACTAATCAATAAGTGATTAGTTTATAATAAGGAAACAGAACACTAACAATGAACATAAAGACAATAAATAGTAAAAAATAAGACAATTAAGTTTCAATACAAGTAACTAATTTTGAACTTTTAAAAATAACCTCAAAAGTACTTCAGGTAGTGTTTGACTTCAATAATTTCAAAACATTTAAATATTACTTAATAATCCATTTTACCCCCCCCCAAAAAAAAACTGAAATTTTGCCTTTAAAGATGAATGCTATAGTATTAGATAGAATTTCCATGGGACTAGGTAATACAGCATAAAAGCGTAAGCAAAAGGAACAGCAACTTTAAGTTTCAAGAAGAAAACATGTAATATTTATTCAATGGGGCTTACAACGATGAGTTTCAAACTTCCCTTTCTTTTCTCCATAAATTTAGGGTAAGATGAAAGCATTTAAACAATAATTTGTGTAAACTTTAAAAAAATTAAAACAAACATATATATGTGTAGTAAGGTAAAAGTAGCAAAGGAGAATATAAAATCCACTGCAAAGATACTTAATGCTTGGATCATACCCTAGGAAATCATTCACGTCTCTCCACCACTTGGAAGTACATTTACAAGCACTGGCTTAAGCCTTCCATTATACCTGAACCCATTAAATGTGTATGTTAAAGCTACTGAAGCTAGTCGTTTTCTTACCTGGTAGTTTTGTGTGGTAGCTGGGGGTGGTGGTGGTGGTGCTTCCTGTTGCCTTTGGGTGTAACCATAGTCTGTTGCTGTGTGTGCAGTGGGGTAGCCTCCATAAGCAGCAGCTGTTGCAGCAGCTGCAACAGCTACTGGAGCAGGCCTGGCAACTGCAACTGTGGCGGCTGCTGGTGCATAAGCAGCAGTAACTGTGTGAGCAGCTACTGGAGCTTGATGGACAGTGTAGCTAGCAACTGTAGTTGGATGAGAATAGGCTACACCCGAAGCTGGCTGCTGGCTATATTGTGAAGTAGAAGAATAAAGATAATAATTTAATTTTAAAACCAAGCAGATAGTCATTTAAAATCACTTATCAACTTAAAAAACATGGGAAGTTATAATTTAATTTTTAAAACCAAAGAATAATCTTAAGATTACCAACTAAAAGCATATTTTTCAAGTAATAGAATTACTGACTACTGAAGGGCAAGTATTTATTTGAACTCAATACGTTCTACTCAATACTATTATTAGTTAGTGTTTTTAAAATAAATTTCCATTCCTTAATTATAAATACTTTATATATTTACATATATTATGCATCAGACCACGAATCACATGGCAAAGCAAGAAAACAGAGGAAAAAATTTGCACCAAATTAGGAATTTAAAAAACCCTTTATATATAATTTATTTTACACAATTTAAAATCTCAATGAAAAGACCTTGTATTATACAACTTATATATGATAAATATATGATAAAATTTCCAGCTTACAAGAAGCATTTCATTAAATAAGTTCTTTTAGAAATTTAATGTGTAGTTGTAAAAGGCCCTAAGGCAGATGCTCTACAGTCATTCCCATTTAAGCCTCAAAAGGCAAAAGTGTTTTCCAAAAATAGTAATCAAATCAATTCCACCTAAAAATTCTTATAGAAATGTTACTTTAACTTCTAAAATGAGAATCTGTGCTACATAAACTCAAGTCATACAGATGTGATCATAAGACAGTATAGTTTAGTTTTCATTAAAGGCTCACTTGCTAAGGCCGTCCTACAAAGGTAACACATGCCTTCTCCAAAAGCAGAGACACCCAATAGCTCAAATGTTTGGCTGACAACAAGGCTTAGTAAGAGCCAACAGTTAAGAATAGCTGGGTGTGTGTGTACTGCTGATAGCACTAATAAATTGCGAGTATGTGACTTATGGGTTATAAAGTACAGTGTATTCTATACTGGTGTGCATAGTAGCATAGGAAGGTTGTATAGAATTAATATTTTGGGCCACCATATTTAGCCTGCATTATAGAAAATACTGATCAACTAAAATTTGACCAAAGGGAATCAATAATGAAACTTACAGATAAGGATTTATTTCATATAAAAATGGAAGATTCTAGGAAAGGTGATAGCTGTCTTCTAAAAGAAGACACTTACTCCATGCTGCTCCAGAGAACAGAACTAGAACCAACAGATGGAAGTTACAGGGTGCCAGATTTCAGTCCAATATGAAAAAGAAAACAAAAAACAAAAAACAGAAACAAAAAACTTAGAGTCCAAAGAAACTATTAATTTCTACTTGGCTGAAGCTTCCATATTTTAATATAAAACTACCCAACACTTTCTGCATAAATGACAATTAAAGAACAAGAAAGATAAGCTCACATTTTTATAATGGGAAACCTGTCTAAATAACATGTCATTTATTATGGATTATGTAACACTTAAAATTTTTATTCATCTATTATTTACTACTTTGCAGTGCTGGGAATTAAAATTAGGGCTTCACACATACATATTAGTAGAAGTAAAGGTTCTACTAATAAACTATATTCCTAGCCTCAATTTGACATTCTCTAAAAAAATAAAAATTGTGTGAGAGAGAAAGAGAGGGAGAGGGAAGGAGGGCGAGCAAGAGAGATGTGCGGGTATGAAGGTCAGAAGAAATTCTGTGGAGATGGTTCTTTCTACCTTTATGGTTCTGGTAATATATAATCCAGGTCACCTGTACTTTTATCCTCTCCAGAACCCACAAATGGACATTCTTTAGAGAACAGATTACCATAAATTGTGCTTTGAAGTTCACATATGCTAAAGCATATGTGCTGCACACCCCACCCAACACACAGAAATAAAGTTTTAGGTAGGCAGGCAGTGGTGAAGCACACCTTTAATTCCAGCACTTTTTTTTTTTAAAAGGAAGCAGAGGCAGTTGGATCTTTGTGAGTTCAAGGTCAGCCTGGTCTACAAGAGCTATCTAGTTCCAGGATAGTTAGGACAGTTACACAGAGAAACTGTCTTGAAAAACAAACAAACAAACAAAACCCCACAAACAGTAAATTGTGTGTGTGTGTGTGATGGAAATGTAGCTCAGTTGGAACAGTGCTTATTTATCTAATGTTCTGAAAACCCAGGACTCAAGACTCAGAACTCCATAAAACTGGTGTGGAGACACACAACTGTAATCCAAATACTTGGCAACTGGCAGGCAAGAATCAAATATTCAAGGTCATCCTTGGTTACGTGAGATGTTGTCCCAAAAACTAAAATAAAAATACACCAGGTCTATGAAATTGTGTTAAACATTTAACTAGTTAAGATTTGATTTCAAGCCGGGCGGTAGAGGCGCACTCCTATCCCAGCACTCGGAGGCAGAGGCAGGCAGATCTCTTTGAGTTAGAGACCAGCCTGGTCTACAAGAGCTAGTTCCAGGACAGGCTCCAAAAAACCACAGAGAAACCCTAAAAAAAAAAAGATTTTTCACATATATAGACAACATTGTCTAAGGACTTTGGTTATGTTAAAATTCAGATATAGTCTTGGATTCTTATATAATTACTCTTTGACATCTGTAGGAGACTTATTTTTAAAATAAGATAAATAATAAGTAACAAAATCCAATGACGCTCAATTCCTTGCTTAAAGGGCACAGTAAGCTTAGTGGTAGAGCTTCTAACTTGGCACACGCAAAGTCCCACACCAAAGGAATCCTTACCCAAACAAAAATTTGTTATGTTTCTAAACTGGCACAGTATTTGCATATAATCTTAATACATCATACCCTAAACTGTAAATCTCATGTCCATATTAGTTATACTAGTATAATTGAAATGTCATATAAATAACCACAGCTAGGAAATAATGGATGAGAAAAACCTATAATGCTCATCAATACAGGCACAATTATTCATTCTTTATCCATGATGCAGAGCCTGCACATACACAGTCAACTGTAATTGTTTCTATTAATCCCATTATTAATTCCTTTTCAGTAGAGGCCCACATTTCTTGGCTCCAAAAGATGTTCTACAGGACAAAAAAATAGGTGAAAACATAGTGGAAACAATCAACTAGGTAGACAATTTGACTGAAACTGCCTGGTCCTAACCCTTAAAAATGCATAACTAAGGGAGGAAGACCATATGCTCTGGTTTATGCCCACTGTCTTAGTGGAATTATTCATATTATTTCTGTCACTCTTCCAAAGTGTCTTGGTCTCAACAACAAATTACAAAGTCATCATTCTTAAGCACCTTATAAAAATGAAGCCAGGGCAGTAAGCAAATGTATATGTATATACAAATATACACACATTCATTTCCAGGGCTTCCTAACGCAGTTCTGTTCATACAGCCAGGTCCCTATCATCACCTGAACTGGGAACTTCTTTCTGTTGCTGTTTTGAAACAGGCCCTGTATCCCAGACTGATTTTACATTTACCATGCAGCTGACAATGACCTTGACGTCCTCATTCTCCTGCTTTAGTCTTTGGAGTGAAGGATCAGAGGTTTTCATTATCACCCCTAGTCCATATGTGATGGGAAATCCAACTGAAGTGCTTCCCACAGGGCAAGCACTCTCATCAACTGAGCTATATTCACCAGGCCCGGGAAACATAACTTCTGCCAAAAACATTAGGTAGTCCCAATTTCTAGAGTAGCCAAACTGATTTACATTCAAATTAAAGACTATTACTTAGAAGCCATCCAGATAATTCTTTCAATTTCAAACATGCCTTCCCCTGTAAGATGTTATGATACAGTGACCAAACTAGCAATCAAATACATAGGGGAGAATAAATTTACTTTCAAAATTCAGGTTAAAGGCCAGGGTGAAGCCTAGTATTGAGAGAGGCCCTGCATTTGACCCCTAGCACTGGGGATCTGATTGCAGGAAGGATGGTTTAAGTCAATACCAAGTGCAAAATATCAAGTTAAAAATCAAGGGGATTTACCTATTTTATAATAGTAAAATAAAAGGTGTCATCTCCCTGCATACAATGTAAAATTTCACTGACTTCAATCTGTAAAGACAAGTGCTTTTGAGTAGTAATATTTGTGAATAATAAATAGAATCTAGTCAGCTTTAAATGGAGAGAAACTAAATAGAAAATCACAAAATGTAAGCTGTGTATAGTGGATCATGCCTTTAACGTCAGCCCATAAGAGGTAGTAGCAAGCAGATCTCTAAGTTTGAGTCTAGCCTGGTCTACATAGCAAGCCCCAGGACAGCCAGAGACCTTGTCTCAACATTCCCCTTCAAAAACAAGCAACCCCCCCCCAACATTAATAACAGCATGTGTAAGAAAGTTTAATACAAAAGAGGCTGGAGAGACGGCTCAGCAGTTAAGAGAGCACTTGTTACTCTTCCTGAGAACATGTGTTTTATTCTGAGCATCCATTATAACTATCTGTAACTCAAGGGATCTGATGTTTTCTTCTGGCCTTGGAGGGCACTAGTCACACAAGTGGTACACATACATAGATGCAGGCAAAACACCCAAACACATAAAATAAAATAAAAAAATGAATTAAAGGAAAAGAGAACAAAAAAACATGTGGGAGGCAGAGGCAGGTGGATCTCAGTGAGAGGAAGGAAGGCAGGCAGGCAAGCAGGCTTCAAGAGTTGAACATACTATTTCCTTCAATGTCAAAACAGAAAAGAAACCAGGCATGGTGGTGTTAAGACCTGTGAGGCTAGTACTTGGGAGGTAGACGCTTCTAGACTAGCCTCAGCGAGATCAGACTCTCTCAAAAGATTAAAAAAGCAAAATAAAGTATCTAGAGAATTATTAAGGTTAAACTGTAAAATTACTCCACATTCTTAGATTTACCCTTGAAGACAATGACCAGTTTCCTACCTGCGCATCAAAAACTTAGCTAGAAGCCTTGAAATAGTTAGTTGGGGTGGTCATGGTGGCACCTGAGTTAAATCCTAGTACTTGGGAGGCAGAGACAGGAGGACTTCTTTGCTCTGAGAATTTTAGGTGATTGTCATCTACAAAGTAACAGACAAGTCAGTGCTACATTGTAAGGCCCTGTCTCAAAGTAAGTAAGATTTTTCAGGCAGTCTTGCTGCTTTCTTCAAAAAAAAAAACCTGAAGGGTGACAGGCAATTATCAGGTATTTAAAGAAAGCATATTCTCAACTGCAAAGCAAGTTAAGTCTGCACTGCAGGAAATAAATACATCAAAGTCACACAATTTTCAAAACCCCTAACTTGTGTCATAAAACAAGAACTTTATACTACTAGTCAGGAGATGAGCCTAAAGAATATACATAAAAATATGGAAGAAAAAGAAGTTCAACATCTAACTAGAAAGAATTCTAAAAAAAAATTAAATGAAATTAAGAAAAAGTTCTACTATTAAAGGGAATATTTTCAAATTCAACCAGCAGACTATCCAAAGAACCAACTTGGAGACATTTTTCAATTTTTCAACACAAAAGAAGTTCTTCAATTTTCCAGAGAGGAAAAGAATGTTACAATAAAAAAAATTAGATATAAAAAAAATCAGATACTAGTGGGACATAGATAGGAGAGTGATGTCTTCAAAATTCAAGAGAAAATAGTTATTCTGTAGAAGTCTGTGCCCAGCTTAACTATGGAGAATAAGTACTTTAAAGACATCTGAGGTCAACTTTTACTATTATATATGTACCCAGACAAAACAAAAAATAAACAAAGATAAGAAATTCTGCAAACCATGGATAAAGCCCAGGTCTACAGCTATGCAGCAGGCCAGAAATCAGGGTAAGGTCAAACAAAGTACAAAACCTCTAACAGAAAGATGAAGACAAGAAACAGAAATACTAAGATATAATCACTAGGTCTGGTGACACATGCCTATAATCCCAGTTAAGAGGTAGAGGCAAGACCATTAGTAGTTCAAAGTCATCCTTGACTACATAAGTTTGAGGCCAACCAACTCTGTCATAAAAAAACAAATGATAGGCATGGCAATTAACAACAAAGGTATAATCCCGAACCATAAGAAGATCTTATAGTTGGATAGAAAGTACAATCGAAAAAAAAATTCACCTTAACTTTAGAGTAGGTATATTTTCCATTAAGTGTACAGGGCTAAGTGTACAAGAGGAATATATACATAAAAATAAAAATATGGAAGAAAAAGTCCAATATCTAACTAGGAAGAGTTCTAGAAAAAAATAATAAATGCAAATAGCTCCTAGTAGGATTTAGAATCATAGCTTGGTATCTGGCTCCACAGTAACTTCTTAAGTTAGAATAAGGCAAGTTTTTGTTGTTTTAAAAGTTCTAGAATCGACCTAACTTACAGAAGACAAACCAGAGAACACAACACTAGTAAAAACCGTAGTACAAGAGGGTTAAGAATATATGGAAAGAGGAAAAGCACAATGCTTCAAGATCGATCATTCATTCATTCATTCATTCATAGACAGAGCTTCTCTGTGTGCAGTCCTGGCTGTCCTGGAACTTGCTCTGTAAACCAGACGAGGCTAGCCTCAAACTCACAGGGATCCGCCTGTCTCTGCCTCCCGAGTGCTGGGATTAAGGGCGTGTACCACTACTGCCTGGTCACTCTGTAGACCAGGTAAGCCTTGAGCTTATAGAGTCAGTGGGGATTAAAGGCATGTGCCATCACTGCCCGATTTGTTATTTAATTATTTGATTAAGAGAAGAGAGAAATGGGGAGATGATGTCGGTGGGAGATCTGAGAGGAGTTGGGGAAGGTAAAAAAATATTGCATGAAACAACTTAAATAACTCATATATTCAAGTTGGAACAAATTAATGTCTAAGTACTACTCAAAGGGATTTATAGATTATTCAGTGTGATACTTATCAAAATTTCAAAGACTTTTTGTAGAAATTGAGAAATCCATTTTAAAATTCACATGAATCTTAAGGGAACCCCCAAAGCCAAATAACCTTTAAAAGAGAAAAAAACACAGGAATAAAACACTTTGTTACAATTTTCAAAGCAGCAAAAGCAAATGAGGGTTTAGTATTCAGCCATAAAAATATATGGAAAATAACTAGAAATTGTACCAACACATAAGATATCTAGGCTGGGCAATGGTGGTGCACGTCTTTAATAGCAGCACTCAGGAGGCAGAGGCAGGAGGATCTCTATAAATTTGAGGACAGCCTGGTTTACAGAGCTACTTCCACTACAGGCCCCAAAGCTACAAAGAAACCCTGTCTCAAAAAACCAAAAAAGGTACCTAAACATGGAGACAAAATACTTTACAAAGTGTTATTTTTGTCAAATAAGTAAACATGCTGTAGAGAAATGAAAGGAAATTTCAGTGCTACAAGCTATAAGCATACTAGGCTATTCTGATTCTATCTGCTGTACTCGAGTCTGAAACCATACTACTCAAGGTAGCAGGCAGATCTTCAAACTATCATTCTTCAAGGAGGTAAAGACCTGCATACAAAATACAAATCAATGTACTGTTTCCTTCCAGAGAATTTTGCTTAAAAAACAAAATCAACCAACACCAAAAAATAGGCAAAAAAAAAAAAAAAAAATACAACCCCCCAAACCCCAAACTAAACAGAAACATCTACCTATCAATGAGCAGCATTTAACACCCTCTGCCAGCTGCTAACAAGTGGTCACACAAGCCTACCACACTTTCTACCATGCTAGTTCTCAGAGAATGGCAGTTCACGAACAGTTAGAAACCAAAGACTGTTAACTTCTAGCCTCACCAGGGCTCCAAATCTCCAGGGTTGTTGTTCATGTCTATGTGTTTGTGGCAAATGCTGTACAAATAACATTTTCTGTACTGAAGAGACATGAAATAATTAGAAAGCTCTTTTTTTTTTTTTTTTTTTTTTTTTGGACAGGGTCTTATTACGAGCCTGGAACTGTTCACTATGTAGACTGGGACAGCCTTGAACTCCCAGAGATCTGGTCTCTTCCTCAAAGCACTGGTGTGCCTCACCACTCTCTTTGAAGGGAGAACTGTAAAAAAAAAACTTTTCCTGTCTTAGTCCTAACTCTGGGTAAAGAAAACAAAAACCTTTATAAGACAACCCCTTGGAAATTACTTATGACCAAGATCTAAACAACCAGTAAGCTATCTTAACAGAATCTTGCATTGACTTTATTTTACGGGCTACAAACTATTTCCCTTTGCAGAGATGCTGCAAATGCAAACAGAAAATCTCAAAAACAAATTATAAAGATCAAAATTACCATAAAGAAATAAGATATGATGAACAGGAGTTGGTTGAATAATAACTACATTTAAAGAAATAAAGGAGTATAAAATCTAAGATCAAAGAATAAAAAGAAATGGATCAAAAAATAGTTGAATAGGATCAGGCAAGACAACACAGTGCATAGAGGTACCTCCACCAAGCCTGCAAGCCTGAGTTCTAACCCTGGAAGAGAAGAACTGACTCCCATTAAGACTGTCAACATCCACACGTGCACAAATAATAATAATATGTAACTTTTCAAAGCCACAAAGAAACCCTGTCTCGAAAAACAAAAACAAAAAAAAAAATAGATGGCTGGGCATGGTGACATACATTTTTAATCCCAGTACTAAGGGGCAGAAACAGGAAGATCCCCGTGAAAGGCCAGAAAGGTCTACGTATTGAGCTACAGGATAGCCAGGACTACATAGAGACCTTGTCTCAAAAAGCCACAAGATTAAAATAAAAAATTAAAGAAAATCAGATGAAGATGGGTATGGCCATGCACTCTTCAATCCTCAGTACTCAAGTGGCTAAAGGAGGATAGCCACAAATTCAGGGCCAGCATTGGACACTGAGTTCTAAGCTGGTTTGGGAAGTTACATTATCAAGATACTGCCTCAAAAAAACAAAGCAAAACCATTCAGAGATGATAAAAAGCCTCCATAAGGCAGAGAGGTGGCTCAGTGGATGCAGGCCCTTGTTACTGGAGTCTGACCACCCAAGTTCAATTCCTACAGGTGAAAGGAGAGTTCAGACTATGTCTTCAACTGGTTCTATCAAATGTTTCAAGTTTGTAACATCTCTTTTTGTTATTCATTCAAGACATGTTTACATGCCAGGCACCACTTCTTCTCTGGTTGTATACATATTCTGCTTTAGCAGTGGATCACCAAACATGAGGATAATAACCAGATTTACACTGCTCCTGGAATACTGATAGTATTCTGTTTAAGTGAGGGCTACACAAGTTCGCCTATTTTTATGCGTTACCAAACTATCATATGTGAAGTTTTCTTTTACATATATGTTTCAATGGTTTTTAAAGGTTTGTTTGTTTGAGACAAGGCTCTGTGTAGCTTTGACTGCCCTAAAACTCCCTAAGACTCTGGGATATGCCTACCTCTGCCTCCTGAATGCTAGGATTAAAGACATGTACCATCACTGCTCAACCAAAAAGTATTTAAAAATATTTTTTAAGACTTAAATGTAAAGATTTTAAGAGGATGGGTATTTTTGTCTGCATCTATGTCTTTGCACCACATTCATGCCTGGTATCTGAGAAGGTCAGAAAAGAATGTTGGATCCCTGAAACTGGAGTTTGGCATAGTTCTAAACCACTACTATGTGGTTGCTAGGAACTGATCTCAGGGCCTCTGTAAGTACATTTAACTGCTAAGCCATCTATCTCTCCAGCCCTGTTTTATTTACTCACTTGTGTGTGTGTGTGCACTCACTTGTGTGTGTGTGTGTGTGCACGCGCGCACGCACAAACACCAGTTATGTATGTATGGATACCTAGGAAGCCAGAATAGAGTGTTGGATTCCTTGGAGCTGGACTTATAGGTAGTTGTGAGCAAGCTAATATGGGTCCTGAGAGCTGGACTCTGGTGTCTGAACCTTTTTTAAAGTTAGGAATGTTGTCTTACACCAGTAAGCATTTTGAAGGTTGAGGCAGCAGGCTTATCTTAAGTTGGAAGGTAGCTGGACTACTTAATGAGTGCCAGGTCACCCAGGATCACAGGATGTAACTGTTTCCAAATACAGTAATACTTTTAGTCAGATCCTCCAATTTCCTATTTTGCTATTTCATGAAAAGTCAAGTGGAGAGATTGCTCATCCATTAAGAGCACCTGATGCTCACTCTTCAAAAGAATCCAGATTTGGTGCTGCTATACACACACACACACTCCACTCACATGTTAATGACAGTACACATAAAAAAGTCAATGACTGTTACCATAGTGAGCCCAACAAGTATACATTCTTTGAGAGCACAAGCTCTAAAAATCAAGTAACAATATCACATGAATTATAGCCCTGGTTGTCCTGGAACTAGCTCTTGTAGACCAGGCTGGCCTTGAAGTCACAGAGATCAGCCTGCCTCTGCCTGTACTGGGATTAAAGGAATGCACCACCAGAGTCTGGTGAATTATAGCTTTCAAATTTCTTTTAACACACAGATATTAAAACAAACAAACAAGCACATGTTTATTTTATTATCTTGATTTTTATGTATTAAGAGCTACACTTCACTAGGCTTTATCAAACATTAAATGATGCTACCTTTGAAAAATGACCTTAATCCTGTGCCCTAACAGAGTGGTACCACAAACAATGGATACGGACTGTGTTGACCCTTCAACCTTTACTAAGTAGATTATCTAGGTCATTCTAACACTATCAGTTTTTGCAATTCTAAGTAATAATGTAGCTGACTATGGAAAAAATAAACCCATACCTTTAAACATTCTATACTCTTTACATTCTAGCTCAACTATTGATAAGCATAGCACTATCTCTATAAAGTCTTAATCTAATAATCTATCCTTTTATTTTTCTAAATACTAATTATTTCTTACAAGATGTTCTAACACTTTAAGGATAATCCTTGTTTCATTACAACCATTAAGATTCCTTTATCAACCAGGCGCATGGTAGCATACCCAGGAGGCAGAGACAGGTGAATCTCTGTTAAATTAGCCTGGTCTCAGAGCAAGCTACAGGAAAGGTTCCAAAGCTACAAGAAAAAAAAAATCCTGTCTTGAAAAACAAAAGCAAAAAACAAACACACAAAAAGATTACCGTAAAAAACTTGAGATTTCAAAAATCTCAAGCCTGGAATTATAATAAGTATATTAGAGTTAATTTAATGGCTTGGATATTTAAAAACTTCATTAATATAATCTCTTTTTAGGACTATACTTTTGCTCTTTTCCCTTAAGGTGTCTTGTAGATTTCATTGCTTTTACTTCTAGTCAGTTTTGGGCTCAATATAAACATGGGTAAGGCTGGGGACTTAGTTGTGGAACACTGATTTAAGTAAACAAGAGTTATTTGGCCGGGCGGTGGTGGCGCACGCCTTTAATCCCAGCACTCGGGAGGCAGAGGCAGGCGGATCTCTGTGAGTTCGAGGCCAGCCTGGTCTACAAGAGCTAGTTCCAGGACAGGAACCAAAGCTTTGGAGAAAGCCTGTCTCGAAAATTTAAAAAAAAAAAAAAAAAAAAACGAGTTATTTGAAATTTAGTAACTTAATTCAACATTGCTACAAAAGGAATGCTAATTTGTTTTGATTATTGAGACAAATCTCCCTTTGTAGAACAGGTTTGCTTTGAATTTACTCAGAATAGCTAAAATTCTGGGATCACGAGTATACACCACCACCATATCCAACTCATGAAACTCAATTTTTTTTTGAAAGTCAATTTTTGTATGATTTATTACAGAAAATTCAATGGACTCTTACTGGATTTCATTTCTGTTTTTCTTCCTTCCCTACTGAACTGAAACTGAGATTTACCATTGATACCAACATCTATTTTATAGTTAGCATATGAGACATAAATTGTGAGTTCTTTAAAAATGTATGCGCTCCTATAGCATTGGTAGGCAACTTTCTAAGAACCATGCTCTATGCTAGGAAATGTTGTATTTAATCTTCACCTTGAGAAAAGGTGGCTAAAGAAATAAAATCTCAGAGAAGTTAGTGACTTGGCTAACAGACTAAAGAAATGGAGCTGAGGTTCAAATTTAAGGCTAGCTAGTTTCCAATTCAAATCTTTCTGAGACCATGTACCACCATAAAGTCAAATCTACTTCAACATTCTATACAGGGTTATTTTGCCTCATTCTACAATCCTCCAACCCTCTTTATAGTAGTACTAGTGATTAAATTCTAGGCCTCGAACATGCCATGCAAAAACAAAAAACTTACCCAGTGCCAGGCAGTGGTGGCCAACATTAATCCCAGCACTCAGGAGGCAGAGGTAGGCAGATCTCTGTGAGTTCAAGGACAGTCTACAAGAGCTAGTTCCAGAAGAGGCATCAAAGCTATAGAGAAA
This sequence comes from Alexandromys fortis, assembly GCF_014885135.2. Lineage (NCBI taxonomy): Eukaryota > Metazoa > Chordata > Mammalia > Rodentia > Cricetidae > Alexandromys > Alexandromys fortis. The sequence continues at coordinate 6,922,439 of NW_026067914.1, read as the reverse complement.
CCCTGTCCCGAAAAACCAAGCAAGCAAACAAACAAACAAAACTTACCAAGCTATACTTCAGTCCTTTCAACCTACTCCTCGGCTATTAGTAAAATGTACAGGAAATACCATAAGTCTAATAGCAACTATCCTTTTTTTTTTTACTTTTAAGACAGTACTATTAACTCTATACAAAGTATAAAAAAAAACAAAACCTAAACTAAACTGGCAAATCAACCCATTCAAGGTGATCGCTTTTGCCTGCCCAAATTATTGTAGTAATAAGAAGTTATCATTTAGAAACATATGCAAAAGAAACCTCAAAACAGTTATATGAGATGCCTTCTTTTGACTAGCAGATTTCTTAAAATGCTCACCAAGCAAGCATAGAATGTCAGCAGTTGGGAGACTGAAGCAGGAGGTCTGTAAGAAGCTAAGAAGGGGAATGATTACTTTGCATTACTTTGATTACACAACCTTTACATGGTCTGGAGTCAATGATTACTGATAAGAATGGTAAAAATGTTGCCAAATGATTACTTTAAATAGCAAACTTTATTGAAGGTAGAGTTAACATTCAGATATCAATGATACCTAAAGCTACATCTTGAGAAATATAACTAGTTTAAGTACCAGCTAAAGATTTTAGTTACCTAGAGAAGAGACTAAATATGAAATGACAAGAAATGTTCAAGGTTTTTCTCAAGAGTAAGTGACAAGAAAAATGGCTGCTTAAAATACTAAAAGAAAAGGTTATTTTTCTGTTCACTGGAGAACAGAAATTACTCTATAATAATTTTATTACACATTTGTATATGTTGTAACCCCTTTAAAAACTCAAGTACTGCTGGAGTGGTGGTGCATGCCTTTAATCAATCCCAGCACTCAGGAGGCAGAGGCAGGCAGATCACTGTGAATTTGAGGCCAGCCTGGCCTACAAATTGAGTTCCAGGACAGCCAGGGCTACCCTGTCTCAAAAAGCAAAACAAACCAACAACAAGAATAAGGGGGGAAAAAAAAAAGAGGGTGAAAGAAAGATTTCTGTTATGAGAACAATAGGACCCTCCCCCCATTAAGAATTATCTGAGAGTTAGCAAGACAGCTCAGCAGGTTAAAGCACTTGATCCACAAGTCTGATAGCCCAAGTCTGGTGCCCAAAATACATGATGGAGGAAGAGAATTAACTACTAAGAGTTGAAATCTCATCTCCACAGGTGTGCTGGACACACACTTAACTGGGCATGCATACACCCACACAGACAATATTCAATAAATAAAAAGCAAATAAAAAAGAGGCTAGCGGGATAAGGTGGGTGTGACTAATAGAATATAAGGTTATGTTTCTCTACACAGTTAAGCTCAAGATTAGCTTGAGATATGTGAGACCCTGCCTCAAAAAAATAAATAAAAATAGGAGAATCATCTTGCATTGGCAGCAACGCCTATAATCCCAACACTTGGAAAATGGAAGCAAAACCTAGAGTTCCAGGTTGAGCTTGAGGTCAACATAGTCTACATGGTGTGTGTATATATATATATGTGTTTGTGTGTGTGCATGCACATATAGATTTATGCTATATATGTTTAAGAGTGTGGCATTTGTTTTGATTGTTTCCTCAAACAGTAATCCTCCCTAAGGTTTTTCAAAATTTTTTAAGTTTTTGTTTGTTTGCTTGTTCATTTTTCAAGACAGGTTTTTCTGTGTAGCCTTAGCTATTCTGGAACTCATTATATAGAACGGGCTGGTCTTGAACACAGAGATCTACTGCCTCTTCCCTCCAAGTACAGGGATTAATGGTGTGTTCCACCACACCCCGGCTTTTTTTTAAATTTATTTTATGTGCATTGATGTTTTGCCTGCATGTATAATTGTGTGATGATGTCAGATCTCCCTGAACTGTAGTTAAGAGTTTTGAGCTGTCATGTGGGTACTAGGAATTGAACCTGGGTCCTCTGGAAGAACAGATGCTGCTCTTCTTCTGAGCCTTCTCTCCAGCCCCCTTTTAAGTGTAGCATGTCTAACAGTGTACCTTCTCAACACAAGAATTCTCCAACTAAGCTCACTTTCTGTCATGAAGCCATCTTAGTTATTTTCCATGGGAGAACCCGCCTTGTCTTGTGCCTCTGCCCATAAATTAAACATCTTATCAGAAATACATAAACACACACAAATTCAAAATTTTTTTTCTAACAGGAAGTAAATCTTCAAAAGACATGTCATTGTTAGGGCTACCTGTCCTTAAAAAATATACACAACAGGAAAAAAAAATAGAAACTGAGACTTTGCAGCACAAAGACTGAATAAATGCTCAACACAGAAATGTTTAACATGAGCCGGGCAGTGGTAGCATATGCCTTTAATCCCAGCACTCGCGAGGCAGAGGCAGGCAGATCTCTGTGAGTTAGAGGCCAGCCTGGTCTAAAAGAGCTAGTTCCAGGACAGGCTCCAAAGCTACAGAGAAACCTTGCCTTGAAAAAACAAACAAACAAACAAAAAAAGAAAAAGAAGTGTATAATATGAATTATCATAAATGAAAACAATCTAAAAGCTATTTGGAACTCACATAATCTCTTTACAACACACCAAACTAACTCTTTAGTATATCATTAACAAATATCAAAGCTAAGGCTGGGGATGTAGTTTCCTGGTAGAGCAAACTGCCAAGGAGCATGAAAGACACAGGTTTCATTTCCAGCATGAAGGATAAATCTAAGGTAAATTTAGTCAAATAGATTTATTACATATAGCCGTGACTAAGAAAGCTAAGACCAGAACCGACATTTCAGAAGTTCACTCTGAATTACCTATACTCAATGCAATCAAACAGTCCATTCACATGTAAAAGACTTTAAAGAATCCCCAGAGTTTTGAGACCTTTCAAATTAAGAAACATATACATGCAAACTAAAACTAAACTCTTTTACTTCCTAAAGTTCCATTATAACTTTAGGAATTAACTAGCCAGAATTAACATTGCTGGTATTAATTGTATTTACCTATCTTCCTCAAAACATTAAGATTATTGAATACGAATTCTTGTTTTTTAAAATACCAGTAACTTTCACATTTGCCTATGTAAAAGGACAATGAGTCTTAACAATTAGTTTGGTGATATATGTATAGTTAACATCAAGACCAGTCCTTTCTCTTCAGACATACATTATCAAAACAATTCAACAAACTGGAATATTATTTTGTTCAAGCTGGGATTAAATATTCACGCAATATTGATTGGATTCTAATTTTTTTTACATCTATAATCCTGCACTTAAAAAAACCCTAAAAACTGCAACCAATTCATCAATTTTCAATATGTCAACAATTAATAATGCAAATACGTCATTCAGTGGATACAAAGAAAACAGAAAAATACTGTACAAAATGCACAAAACATTTTAATGGTCAAACACAGCATTTTCTAGTACACACGGTACTTGCTCGCTAGTAGTAGGTTTACAGCCACAGATGCCATTAGCTTTCTCATTTCCCAAAAAAATAAATTGTCTTCACTATGTCCTCTTCCTTCAAAAAAGATTTTTTTTTTTTTTTTTTTTTGGTTTTTCGAGACAGGGTTTCTCTGTGGTTTTGGAACCTGTCCTGGAACTAGCTCTTGTAGACCATGATGGCCTCGATCTGCCTGCCCCTGCCTCCCAAGTGCTAGGATTAAAGGCGTGCGCCACCATCGCCTGGCCAAAAAAGATTTTTTTGAAACTTTGCTTGAACTTATAAAACAAATGACATGTTAATGTCTGAAATGTACCAAGATTTTGCTCTGACAATATAATTTCAGTCCTTTTTCTCAACACAGGCCTCAAGAAAAAGACTTGTAAAATGCCACAAAATATTAAGGCTTTCAACAATCAGAAAAATACCAATGTCAGCAATATAATACACTTACAAATTTTAACACCTCTTCAGATAAAAAAAATTCAATGGGGGCATTATGTCTATGGATTGGCAGAGAGTCTTCTTTTTCGGCAATATACAAAATAGCACCTCTTGCAGTAAATTGTATTTTAAGATTCCATTAAATCAGGTAACTTTTTTCTCCTTTAGAACTTTCAGCCTCCAAATATTAACCAGTACCCCATTACATGTCCCCCAAATCAGGATATATTGTTATTCAAATTTTGTTTTTCCAACGCGCCCCTTTTAAATACACAACTCGCCTAAGGCATATGAGATGAAAAACTACCTGAGTTTAACCAGGATGAATCTAATATCTAAGATACGCAATGTAATACACGCAGAAAGACAAAACTCAAGGGCTGGGCGCTTATGGCTTGAACCAAGAGACTGTCTTACTTCGATCCTTGCAAAGTACAATAAATGCATCGTTTTGTCTTTGTTTCTGCGATAAAGATGTACGAAAATTGCAGCTACTTTTGCAGTGACAGCTATCTGAAGGCAGAGGCTTCATTCCGTGCATTACAATGACTCAGTACAAAGTCATCGCATTTTCTTTTCCCCGACGCGGGGGAGAGAAAAAGACCCGAAAAGAGAGACTCGCTGCTCCACCTAGCACCGTACTCAATGGCGAAAAAGGCTATGCGCTTGAAACTTCGCCCACCTTTCCCAGTCTCGCAGCTAAACAATTCACACACAGGTGGTTGGAATATTACCATCCTCTCCGAGCAAGAAAACCACAGGGCATGGGGATGGATGCAGTGACGCTGGCAAACGAGCAGCCACTCTGAGGAACTGGTGGGGGAAGAGGGTCGGGGACTCGGGACCTAGTAAAGGTGCCCACAAAGACACGTTATCTGGGCTCCGGGGGCGTCGCGGCAGAGGCCGCTGCGCCCGAGACTCCCTGCGAGGCCCCTTCGCTCGCTCTCTCCGTTCCCCGAGCCAGAGGAGGATAAGGGGTGGGGGCTGGCAGGGCGGAGGCGGGGGAAGCCGAGGGGCCAGCGGCGGGCAGCTGGGCTCCGCTCCAAGGCCGCGGGAGGCCATTTTACCTCCGGGGCCGTCCGAGGCCCCAGCGGCCCTCCACGTCCCCAACCCTCGGTCGTCACTCCACCCCCACCCTCGCCCCTCTGGGGGCCGCTCCCCGACGTCGGCAGGACCCGGCGGGAGGGAGGGGGAGAAGGGGACAGGGAGTGGGCGGGAGCGGGGAGGGTGCGGGGCCCGGCCGCGCCTGCCGCGGGCTGGGAGCTCGGGGCGGTGCGGCGGGGGCGGGGGCGGCTGCGGCCCGCGGGGCCCGAGTGCCGGCGGGGTAGGGACCGCGGGGCGCGGAGGGAGAGGCGAGGGAGAGGGCGGGGAGCCGTTACCTATACTGGGCCGCAGCCGCCGCCGCCGCCGCCCCGCTGTGGGTGAATCCAAAGTAGTTGCCGGTCGCCATTTTGGCATCTTCCCCCAGCCGGCTGGGCACTGCGGCGGGCACGGAGAGTCGGGTCCCATGGCGGGAGGGCAGCCGTGAAGGGGTCGGGATGACGAGGGAGGGCAGGGGAGAGAGAGAGGGCCGTGAGAAGCCGCCCTGGCCGGCCAGGCCGCGGCCGCACCGCCGTCCACCTCCCTCCCCGCACTCCCTCACTCACTCGCACGCCCGGGTGGCGGCCGCCGCCTCCTCCCCGGAGCTGGCCCCAACCCCCGCGCCTACCCGCCACCCGGGGCCGGAGAAGGGCAGGGCAGAGGCCTCCACGGGCCACATTAGACTCACCATAGGTGAAAGAAACTACAGGGCATATGGGAATCATGGGCTCGGGCTGCTGCTGCTGAACTCTGAACTCTCACCCGCTGCCTCCCTCAGCCCCACTCCTCCTCAGCGGAGAACAGACCGCCGCCTCCGGCCGCACCGCGCAAGCGCGCTGGTGCGCTGCATCCTGGGAAATGTAGTCCTCACGGCCCGCGCCAACTCACCCCCATCCCTCTACCCCCCAAACCCCAGCGAACTGGCGCAGGGCCCCAGAGCAGCGGGTTTCTGGGGTGTGGGTGTGGGGCTCCCTCGCGGGACCACGGGCCCGATCTTCTCCCAAGTGGTGGTGAGATGCAGCCGCTGCGGGACGGCTACAGGGCGGAGGAGGGGAGCCTCGCCCGGCCGCGGGGGAGTCGAGGAGCGTGACCAGATAGAGTGACGTCTGTTGGCCTTTTCGCCGCCTTACTTTTCCATCCGTTTCCTTTAGTTTTGCGTCTGCGTTTGTTCCCTATGCTTCAACCCTCCTCTCGCGTTTGATTTCTATTAGATTTTTTAGCTGAGCTAATTCCTGTGGATTGTCTACCTTTAGAAAGGGGGAGGGGCGGGGAAGAGGAGAGAAAAAAGCAGAGAAGTCTGCTCTAAGCACCTGCCCAGAACCCTGCCTGCTACAGGAGTCACACATCTTGCCAAGCCCTCCGCCCCACCTCACATACTCCTTCAGGTTTTTCAGGGTCCTATCGGCACCCCCCACAAGATGTTGGGCGTTGCAGTGATGCTAGCGAGCAAAACAAAATCACCGTTCCTGTGAAATTTTTATTCTGGGAAGGCTTATGAGAGACTAGATCCAAAGCACAGAAAATGTCCTGGGTGGTGATTGGAGCTTTAGGAAACCAAGGCAATGGAGATGAGGGGAGCCCTTGTTAGGACGATCACTGGGATGGAGACAACCCCCCCGGGTGGATACCCGGAGGAAGGACAGTGGAGGAAAATTCAAGAGCATCAAGGAGGTCATTCTGCCTAGAAGTGAGGGAGGGAAGATCACTTCCAAGGTCTTGGCGAGTGTGTCAGATCTGCTGGGTGTGGTGGCACATACCTGTAATCCCAGCATTCAGGAGGCTGAGACAGGAGGATCTCTGAGAATTCTATGCTGCTCTACACTACAGAGGGAGATAGTGTCCCCCAAACAAAATATTCACCCATCCACCCACTCACTCCTACCCGCGGTGCCAAAAGAGTGCCTCTGGGTAGAGACCAATACTTTATAAGCAGTACTTTATTGCATGCAACCATGTCCTCCTTGCCTCTGCTTTACGGTTTTCTATTTATTTTCACCGACTATTTTCTATCATCGCCCCTCTCCCCCTCTTTCCTTCTCTACTCTTGGAGACAGAGCTCAGGGCATCCTGCAAAGTACAGGCAGGCACTGTGACCTGAGCTACATCTCTTGCTTTCCTTCTTACAGTTCTATTTATTATTTATTCTTGAGGCAGGGTCTTGCTGGCTGGTCCAATGACCTGGCACTCATTGTACTGTATCTGCTGGCCTCCATTTTCCAGTGATTTTGCATCAGTCACTGGAGTGCTGGGATTAGGAATAGGTGCCATCTTACTGTGTGCTCAGTCCTCTCCTGAACTGTCTTCTGTCGCCTTGCCTTTTCCTTGTCTCCACAAGGCAGAAGAAGAGCGCCCTCCACCTAGCCTCCTCCTTGCCTTCTGGATGCCCATCCACCAGCCCCTGCTGTTATCTCTTCTCAGAGTGAACTGCAGGGCTTCAGTCTACCTTTCTTTCAAAGGCAGAAACAATGCCTCCATTCTTATTTGTGCCAACGCCCACAGCTCCTACAAAAGTACAGCTTCTGAGAACCTGTCTGATTTGTCCTCTCACTCATTTCAAAAGAGAAAATGTAGCGCATTTGGGAAAAATCAGTGCCTTTGTTTTTGAGAACACTGATGTTTCCCAATTGTGTTGCTAGGGGAAAAATATCTCCTACTTGTAGGGGTATTAGAACTGCTTTTAAAAAAGTGACTTGCGTTGAACTTTCCAGAACAATTAAGCCTCCAGACAGACTGCAGCTGCTTTCATAAACCTCACTACTCTTAAGCTATTTGCATAAAACTGGAGGAGAAAAGTCAGGTGATAATTCGTGAGATTCTGTTGAGGCTGGTTTTCTGTTTTGCTGCTTGGCAGGTCTTGAGAGAGAGGATAGAGTGTGTTGACACTTTTCAGGGAGAGAGAGAGCCCTGAACTGGAAAGTAGATGATGACTTTCTCTGGTGACTGTCCTTAGGGGTGTGGCAGTGGTGACCGGCACAACAGAGGCATAGCCCATAGGAAGTACGTTAGCTTCTCTCACCTTGAGCTTGCTTAGGAAAGATATTTTGGAAAGGACTGGGGTCAAAAAAGACCTGGGTCTTATTTGGGGTGCAGCTAGCGGCGGAATGTCCTGATTAAATGTTATTTAACACTTTGGAACCTCTTAAGATAGAAATAATGATAGTATCCTCTTCCTATGGGTCAGTGACGTTGTTCAGCCGGTAAAGGTGCTTGCCCAATGACCCCAGACAGGCACAAATTGTCCTTTGACCTCCACACGATTGCCCACACATGTACACATACATACACTAAATAAATAATATAAAATATTCTTCATAGGGCTGTGGTGGGTCCTAAATGGGGGCATCTAACTTTTTTTTTTTTAAAGGACTGGGACCCCTGAGAAATGGCTCAGCAGGGTTACGGTGCTTGCTATGCAAACATGGAAGCTCATCTGACCTGCTGAACAGAAGGAGAAAACTGACTCCATAAGGTTGTTCTCTGACCTCTATATATGTCCATGACACATGCACCAACATACGCATTACACACACACACACACACACACCAAATAAGTCCAGATGTTCTTTCTAAAATCAACCTTCTAGTAAGTAAGTACTCCATGACAAATATTCACCTACAACCAAAGGGCTTATGGCTCCAAGCTAGAGGAGTATGTCCCTGAATGCCCCGCCAGGCAACATGGCAGCAAACAACCCACTGGGCCAATGACAGAAAACAAGACTTAACTGGAGGAAAAACAAATAAAAAAGAAAGGTTTAAAAAAAAAAAAGACTTAACTGGAACTGGGATGTAACTGAATTGGTAGAGCACTTGCCTAAATTAGCATGCATGAAACCCTTCACCACATTAACTGAGCACAGTGGATTACTCCTGAAATCTCAGCCCTGGGAAGATAGAAGCCTCAGGAGGATCAGAAGTTCATGGCCAACCTTGGCTACATAGGAAGTCTGAGACTCACCTGAGTATGTGAGATCCCTGCTTCCAAACAAAACATCAGCAGAAAACAAGCAAGTAAGCACGGCAGAGAGATGACTCGGTCCATGACACGCCAGCATGAGGACAGAGTTTGGACCCTCAGCACCCATGTGCACTGGGAAAAGAGAGATGGGTGGAAGTGGGGACGAGGCAGGAAGATCTCAGGCTCTCTGCCAAGCTTGTCAAGCCAAAAAGACGAAAGGTGAGCTTTCTTCAGTAAAAGACCTTGTCGCCAAAAATGAGGGAGGAGAGCAACTGAGAAACGCATCTGCTGTCCACCTCTTGCTTCTGCATGCCAGCACACACATGCACATATGTGCACAGGCACCCATAAGCACACACATACATAAATACACAAAGAAATGCTTGACTTGGGGAAGCTAGCCATCGTATTGCTTAGCATCTTCATAGGGAATGATTCACAATGCATGTCTGGTCAAGGTCTGTGTGCCTCTTCCTTACCACTCAACATGGTCTGTCCATCCTGCCTATGCATCTCCCAGCTCCACATCCTCTTCATCCCAACAACCTTGACCTGCTTATCATGCCCCGCACCCCACCACGGGGCATTTCACATTCTCTTTGCCTAGAATTCTTGGTTCTCTTTGTCTAGTTAATGCTCTTGTGTGGAGGACTAAACTCAGTCAGTCCCTCTGCATTCCTCCACGACGTCCCTTCTGTGACCCCTGCAAATGATCAGATGGTTTTCATGCTCTCCGAAGACAAGGGAAATCTGCTTAGTTGCCTCGTCACCGCTACAACCTTATACTTATTGTGTGATGGTTTGATGGATGCGTACTTCCCCCATCAAACTATGATCTTTCTGGGGGCAGAGAGCTACTCTTGAGTGCCTGGTGACAGGTCACCAGAAAGTACTTGAAGAATGATCAAAGCGGAGGATGCACGACTTAATCATTCTTTGATGATTCAGAATGCAGTTCTAGATTGCCGTATTTCCCGGGGTTATAATTATGAACCCCAATTAGCATCTGAAGACAAATTAGGAAATGTTAATTGGCAGTTCTGTTAGCCACAAGGTGGTGCTAGTCTGAGAAAGCCGGTCTTCAGCCGTGCCTTTGAGTCACGGCCTGGGGTCCTGGAAGGCCCTGTTGAATACAAGATACCACAGCTAGAAAGCAAGCCACATTAGCTGCTACATGGCCAGGATATATAAAGGTGTGCTGGTTGGCGTTTGTCAGTCTGCCACAAACCTATACATATTTGGAAAGAGAAACTCTTAGTTGAAAAAAATGCCTCCGTAAGATTGGCATGTCTGTGGGCGTATGTGTAGGTGTGTCTATTGTCTTGCTTAATGACTGATGTGGATGGTCCCAAGTCTTCTGGGTGGTTCCATCCCTGGACTGGTGGCCCTGGGTGCTTGCTGAGCAAGCCACAAGGAGCAAAGCCAGTAAGCAGTGTTTTCCCCATGGTTTCCGTTTCCATTTCTGCTTCCACGTTCCAGCCTTAGGTTCTTGCCCTGGTTTACCTTAGCGAAAGTCGTAAGACAAAATAACCCTTTTGCTCCCCATGCTGCTTTGGGACATGGTGTTTAATCACATCATGAAAAACCCTAACTATTGTGAACAAGGGCAAGACGTGTGGCCAGCCTGTGCTAAAACATAGTGAGTTTTAGACCAGTTTAGGCTACAGAGTGAGACTCTGTCTCAACTCACCCTCCCAAAAAGAAGGGCTCATTCCACATACTGTAAGAATCATCTTTTAATGTGTTCAATTCAGGGAAACATAAGCTATTCCCCAAGTTTTACAACCACTGCTACTATCTATCTTCAGAGTGTTTTGTCAGTGTAGTAATAAATTCTATACCCACCAACAGTCATGTGTCTTAACTTCTTCCAGCCCCTAATGGCCACACAAATAATTGCTTGGGGGTATATTTTATTTGCTGTTGGTTTTTCTTCAAGTTCTAGAAAGTGAATCCAGAACCTTGAATTCCAGCTCCCTTCCCCCATTTTGCTTGACTGTGTAGCCCTACCTAGGCTGGTAGTTACAATGTAGCAAAGACTAGCAATAATCCTACTGCCTTGGTCTCCTGAGTTAAGGGACTGCAGGCATATACCACCAGGTCTGTCCCTAAAAATATTTTCAGTCTCTATAAATTTGTGTATTTTGGACTTATGAATGGGCTTTGAGGATTTCTGCCTCTTTGGTCTAATTCTCTTCACGTAGCAAAATATTTTAAAGTCTCATTGTCCGTTTTTAAGAGAGTCTTGCTCTCTAGCCCAGGATAGAGATTTTTTTTTTCCCTTTTCTTAGTCTGCCAAGGAACGTTTGTTCTGGGACTGTGAATTTGTGCTACCACTCTTGGCAGACCCAGAAGTTCTTGGGAGGAACCTCTGTTTTCATTTCTGCTGAGACATACCTAGGAGGAGAATGTTGGTATACCTTGTTGTTGTTGGGGCAGGGTTTTAGCCTAAGCTGGTCTCAAATGTCCAATTCTCCTACATCAGATTCTTGAGTGTTAGAATTCGAAGCCACCATGCCCTGCTTTTTATTGTTTGTTGTAGTTTGTGTGTTTTTTTTTAATTTGTTTTGTGTTTTTCAATACAGGGTTTCTCTGTGAAACATTCCTAGCTGTCCTGGAGCTCACTCGGTAGACCTTGAACTCAGAGAGACCAACCTGCCTCTGCCTCCCGAGTGCTGGGATTAAAGGCGTGTGCCGCCACCACCCAGCCTTGGGGTTTTTCTTTTGTGTCTAAAATGGTCTTCTCTCCCTGCCAGCTTCTTCCCGAGTTTCTCTCTTGCCCAAGGATACCTCAACAGTCTACCTATCTTTTCCTAAGGATCAGAATCCCTAAACCCATCTCTATAGAGAGAAATGGAATCCAAGATTTTTTAGAACAGCAGTATGTGAACAGCTGTGAATATTACAATACACTGTCTTCATCGATTTAAAAAAAAACCTATGAGATAGGTAGAGACAGAATTTAAAGTAGGCTTACATATCGACTCCATCTTGCCAGTCCTCTATGATATACTGTGTCCCCGAAACCCATCTGAGGAACATCTCATTACACGTCTAAAGTAAGAAGGCATGCTTTAGATAGCAGGCCACCACAGTTACATCTGGTCCCAGTTTTAGTGCCTGTGGCTGTTTCTCATTTATGAACTTCTAGAGCATTCATTGGGGTGCTTTGAAATAAAATGGTTCCCAAAGTAGTGGAACTATTAAGAGGTGTGGCCTTGTTGGAGTAGGAGTAAAGGAAGTGTCACTGTAAGGGTGGGCTTTGAGGTCTCATATGCTCAAGCCATGCCCGGTGAGACAGACTACTTCCTGTTGCCTACCTATCAGGATGTAGAACTCCCCAGCACCATGTCTGCCTTCCTCCCTGCCACTGAGTGACATCATGATGGTAATGGCCTGAACCTCTGAAAGTTGAAAACCATCCCATTTAAATGTTTTTCCTTTATAAGAGTTGCAGTGGTCCTGGTGTCTCTTCACTGCATAGAAACCCTAATTAAAACACTCATCAAACTTGTTATTCCTAGTTTGGTATCTTTGTCTCCTCAGGAAAGAACATAGACTCCACATAGTCAGCAACTGTGTCTGACTACAACCATGCCTAGAATAACTAAGCACTTAAATACTTGACAGCAATGGCTTTCTGACATATATCTTTAATACTTTCCCCCCTGGCTACACGCATTGTGATAATAGAGATAATGAGAAAATACCAGCCTATTTTAGCCCTTCCATCTCCCTTGACATTCTAACTCCCGGTGTTCACTGCCAAGTCTCAATACCAAACACCCGTGCTATGAAGGGTTTCATTGTGTCAGTAATACATTCTTAAGAATTTGAAGAACTTGTAGAACTCCACACAGTCTCAAGGAATAACTATTTAAAGGCACGGAAGGGCTGGGCTCCCATGGTGGCAGTAGCATGTGCATGGCTTCCATCCCAGCACTGCTAAAAATACATTAAAGTATAAAAATAAATAAAGCTCAAAGAGGAGTCAGCCACATTGTGCTCTCACTAAGATATTGATAATCACATCGATAACAGACGCTAAAGGGCATGTTGATTTAGAGTCACATTCTAGAGCAATGCTATCCAATGGAATCTTATTCCAATATCAAGTTATCTCTAACTGTTCAACATGACAACCATCATTGAGTCCTTGAAATTCATCTAGTGTGTTAGAAACTATATTGATTTAAATGCAAAGATTTACATATGACTGGTGGCTATGTAAGTTCAAATCCCAGCTCTGCTAGTAGCTGACAACGACCTTTTGTGTGGGATGTGTGTGCGTTGCTGGGGATTGAACCATTGAACATGCTAGGCAAGTAGTCTACCACTGAGCTTCATCTTAGCCTTGATAAAGAAACTATGTCCACATTCCTTAACATCCCTGCACTCCCCTACCAGGAGCTCCTTGTAACCAGCAAATGAGGCTTGGTTTGATAGCTCACCAGGTGTTGAATTGCTGCCAAGGGCAATGGCCAGTGTTCTATTCCCAGGACCCCAAGATGGAAAGAGAGGGCTGACTCAGGTTGTCTTCTGGTCTCTAAGCATGCATTGTGGCATGCACATGCATGTGCACACACACATGTTTATATATATATATGTATATATATATAATGTGAATAGATTAAATAACTAGCAAATGAAAGTGACACACATTTAAAAGATTGTCTACAAGCATATCATCAAAGCTAGCAACGTAATGTCTCTAAATCATTCTCTGGCTCCTGTATTCCTCTCTTGGGATCTTTTGCATCTACCTGGATAATTCAGGATCTATTCCCTGTAATAAACTTATCGTACCTTCAGAGTTCCTTCACTATCAGCACTATCAACACTGGCATATAATAGTCTGGGGCCTAAAATACATGAACTATGAGTATATTTACCTCCTGTGCCCCTTCTGAATCATTCATAGTATGTCTCCCTTTTTTTTCTTTTTGGCTCTATGCCATTCAATATTCCAAAGCTAAATTTAAGTCTATTAACGCAACTATCTATTATTCTAATTTGATACATGAGTATACTTTTTATACAAATAGAATAATAACTTTTGGTGCTGGAGAGATGGCTCAGTAGTTAAGAGCAGTAGCTAGTCTTCCAAAGGACCTGAGTTTGGTTCCCAGCCCCCACGTCAGGTTCCTCACAATTGCCTGTAACTCCAACTTTCAGGAATCTGACGTCCTCTCTTGGCCTCCTCAGACACTTATACATATGTGGCAGACATTCACACACACACACACACACACACACACACACACACACATGGGGGGGGCGAGAGAGAAGAGAGATACACATTCTTTAAAATTGTATTTCCCAGGTTAGTCTCCTTTTTCCTTTTCTTCCTATCCATCCCCTAAACTCGACCTCCTTATAAAGAATGTTAGCTACCTGGCTTTGTGCCCCTGAGTACTTCCCCCCTTAGCCTCATATACCATATATCCATAAATGATTATGCATATAGACACATGTACACTATATACAAGTATGTGAATTGTTAAAACTTTTAGCCTTATTTTCCCCCAGTTCTTGTTCAGGTGGCCAATCCACCAGTTCATGCTCATTTCTAAGTCTAGACCATGCGGTCTGCCCTTGCCCAGGAAATAAGGCTCACTCCTGTAAACCCGCCTTTGATGCTATATTTCAGGTGCTCACTTTGGCAGCACATGCACTAAAATTAGAACACCGTGTCTCAGAATGTCCCCGAATGGAGCAGCAGGGTGGCAGTTAATATACAGTATCAGCTCATGCCAGCATTCCTTGTGATTAGCCACTGATTCAGGTCCTTGATTTCTTCCTTGTTTGCTTTTTTTTTTTTTTCATAGGGAACTCTCGGGGTTATACAAAGAGCTAGAAGAAAGTGCAAAGAGAAAGGAACTGTTACCAAGGGATTCTGAACTTGCTTGCTTCTTTCTCCTTTCTGTACTGGGAATTGAACCTCGGGCCTCCGCTGTGCTTCTACCACTGAGCTGCATCCTTGCTTTCCCTTTTCACTTTGGGACTGGTCTACCCAAATGCTTAGCTTGACCTTGGATTCACTCTAGTGTAGTGGCAATTCAGTTGTACTGTAATAAACAAAGCTTGCCTGAAGATCAGAGAGTAAAAGAGCCACACTGGTCAGCCTTACAGACCAGTAAAAAAATAACACACACCTTTAATTCCAGTAGACACACTAGTTGCCATAGAAACTGGTCAGTATATGCCTTTAATCCTAGTGGTGCACGCCTTTAATCCCAGCCATAGAGAGGATTATAAAACAGGAGGGGGCAGCTTTCAGACACAGTCTCATTCTAAAAATCCTGGAGGCAGGGTCACCATTTCAGACTGAGGTCGAAGTAAGAGCCAGTGACTGGCTGTTCTGCTTTTAGGGTCTTCAGGTTGAAACCCAATTTTTCTCCCTGAGTTTCTATTAATCGTGCTTCACTCTAGTTCAGGCAGTTCTTGGATTTGTAAACCTGTCGCTCCAGTCTTCTCAATAGCTAGGATTGCAAGTCTACACCACCAGAACTCAGTGATTCTAGGTCATTGCTTTTAATAGTCTCCTTAGTGCCTTGTGGACTGACCCACCCTGCTATGTACACA
Source organism: Alexandromys fortis (assembly GCF_014885135.2). Classification (NCBI taxonomy): domain Eukaryota; kingdom Metazoa; phylum Chordata; class Mammalia; order Rodentia; family Cricetidae; genus Alexandromys; species Alexandromys fortis. The sequence goes on along the minus strand of NW_026067914.1, from coordinate 6,906,948 downwards.
TGTATGTTTGCATGTCTGCAAGAGATTGTTTTGTTATGCTGCACATGTTTAATTTTCTAGTTTGGAATATCAGATTACCCTTGATTTGTGGCTGGCAATCCTCATTGTGAGAACTTGGCGTCCCTGTGGTCTCGATATGGTTTAAGTGTGCCTCCTAGTGGCTCAGTGACCAAGCAGTGCTGGGAAATAGGAACTTTAAGAGGAAGGACCTGGTGGTGATGCCTAGGTCACTGGATTGGAAGGGATGAAAGTAGCTCTCTTAGGCCCTCTCAGTTGCAAGAGCACAAGTGGTATATTGTTCTCTGGCTTTTGGCTTTGAGCTGTGACCTCTTCAACTATGTACTTCCCACAATGTGACACTGCCCACCATCACCTGCCACGACTCCCCACAATGTGATACTGCCTACCATCACCTGCCACAACTCCCCACAATGTGACACTGCCCACCATCATCTGCCGTGACTCCCCACAATGTGACACTGCCTACCACCGGCCACGAGGTGATGCTGATGTTTACCCTTGAATCTTGAGAGCTACATAAACTACATAAACATTTTTCGTTCATAAGCCTACCTGCCTCAGGTTTTCTGTTACAGTGATGAAGAATGAGCTCAATAGAGTTTCATACTCAATGGCTCAGTTCTTCTGGGCCCTAGAAGCTTCTTACGATGACTAGCTGTTGACAGGGATAACACAATCTGGTTCTAAAACTTTAAGGGTTCTCTGCTTGGTTTTGCTGCTGGTCTTGATAGAGGACTGAATATTTGTCTGCTGTAGAAAGTTCCAGTACTGCTGTATCCTCAGCTCATAATGTCCAGAAGCACAGCAGCTGGAACCAGAACCTGGATCTACTGCATTGCCTTTTCATGATCTGATTCATGCTAAAACCTGGCCTTTATAGATATGGAACAATATAGCCAAGTGTAGCCCGTGTTGGCTCAAAAACCCTAATGTGTCCCAAGGACTGTGCTCTGAGGCAGTGTGGGTAATGGATGCAGGTGGATGTACGTCTCCAGAAGAGGCGTTAACTGCTGAAGCAGGCTCAGCACTGGGAAACTTCATTCAAGGGATGCTGGCTCCTCCACTGCAGTCCAAGGAGGGGTCAGATGTGACAGCTCTGCCTGACCCGCCCACATGGCCCCATTCTACTGTGGGTTCTTTTACACCTGTGTCCTAGTTTCAAAACTTACTGAAGTTTGGCTTCAGTGAGTGCTGAAATACTCAGCCCTTACCATTATGCTCTGGGTATGCCCTCCCTTCCACCGCCACCATTGCTGTGACTGCATAGATGAGGCGTTTGGTTAACATAGCCACTAATGATGTCTGAACAGCTGCTTCTTTCCTTGGTCGGGTGGTCACTTGGTTTCCCGATCCTGCCCCTTCACTTCATCTCATGCTCTCAGCAGCCATGGGATGAGAACCTGTGATGCCAACCCATGAAGGTTCTCTTCATGCCAGAGCAGAATGAAGCTCATGTGCCTCTGACACACGTGAGCAAGCTAATTCCATTCTTCTACTTCTGCATCCTTGAACACATGATACATTATACAGCCCTAGTTAAGGTTTTAGAAGAAAACAATGGGACCAACCTAGGCTCTCTGCATGTGTGTGATAGCTGTGTAGCTTGGTCTGTTTGTGGGGCTCCTAGCAGTGGGATCAGGACCTGTTCCTGACGCTTGAGCTGACTTTTGGGAAGCCAACCCCCAAACCTGGATGCCTTTCCTAACCTTGATGCAGGGGGAGGAGCTTGGTCCTGCTTCAACTTGATGTGCTATGCTTTGTTGCCTCCCATGGGCAACAATTCCAGGGCTTTGGAACGGGAAGCATAGGTTGTGCAATAGATTGCAAGAGTTGTGCCTTCCCCCACTCCTGTAAGTCTTACTGGCAAAGAAGCTGGGATGCATCGTGCTGAAGCCACATTGTTCCACAGCTAGGCCATGTTAGGATCTGAGTGCCAAATGCCCTGCTCATGTGTTTGAGCACCTGGTCTCCAGTGGTATGTTTTGGGAGGTTGTGCCTGTTTGGGGGAAATGGGACCTAGCTAGAAGAAATGGATTACTGAGGGAGGGAGAGGTTTGAGTTTTATAGTGCAGCCCAGTTTCCCATCAGGTCTCCCTGCTTTCTGTTCTATCTTAATACAAGGAGTCCCAGCCCCAGGCTCCTGCAGCCATGGAGCCACCTGCTGCTATGTCTTCCCTGCTGTGATGGACTAGCTCCCCTGACACCGTGAGCCCAATTCAACCCTTACCCCTTAAGTTGCGTCTTGTCAGACATTAACCATAGTCACAAGAAAAGCAACGAGTGCCCCTACTTTTACAAAAAAAAATCTAAATAAATAAAATTATAAATGTAATTTTATTATTAAAGATCAATATGCTATGCTGCCTTAGTGAACAGTTTTAAAAAAAAGATGAGGTGGGGAAAGCTTTCTAATAAAGTCACACATCTCCCTGTATATTAGTTGCTGACAAATTCTCTGGAAGATGCTCTCCATGCCAGAGTTTGTGCCTTCTGTAAACATCTCCAGGGACACAATAGTTGCAAAAGCTCACTGGACCGGGCCCTGTACTGGCTAATTAGGGCAGGATGATGCAATTCTCTGAAATGGTGAGATGGTCTGTTACAGTACCAGATAGAATTCAGCACGACCAGCTCTTGCCGTACTCATCATAATATTGTTCTCTAGGGGTCATGTTCAAACCATCGGAAGTGCTCAGTGTTTATACGTTGAAGTCTGCTGGGATTCTAGGCGTGTTCAGTTCTCACAACCCTGCAAGGTAAGGATTGCTGTCAATATATCTGTGCTTCGTGTGCCGTAGCTTCATGCAAGGTGCTGCTGTCCCTCCTGGTTTTGTTAATGAAACCAAGCAGAGAATCCAAATAACATTCCCAGGCTCACGTTGTTAATAAGATACAGAGCTAGACCAGGAATCCAGGTCCCTGAACGCAAAGCTGAAGCTTTTGTCCCTTTTGACACTCTGCCTCCAGCAAGGAGAATATTCTTTTTTTTTTTTTTTAAATTTTCATGATTCTTAATTATTCATTAATATATATTTATATCATCTTAAGGTTGATCTAGCAATAATGACTATCACAGCAGCCCAAACCAGAGAATCTGCAGAAAGTTAGGCATGTATTTATAGTAACTTCATATGGCAGGTGGTTCAAGAAAGGTTTTGCAGTTATTAAAAAAAAACCCATAAAGCTAAACATTTCAGGAGAGCCGGGCGGTGGTGGAGCACGCCTTTAATCCCAGTACTCGGGAGGCAGAGGCAGGCAGATCTCTGTGAGTTCGAGGCCAGCCTGGTCTACAAGAGCTAGTTCCAGGACAGGCTCCAAAGTCACAGAGAAACCCTGTCTCGAAAAACCAAAAAAAAAAAAAAAATTTTTTTCAGAAGAATATTCTTATGCGGAGAGGTTTTATGCATAATATAGAAAACTGTATTTCTCCCTTATCTAAGTTCCTTTTGGCATCCAGAGTCCCTGGGTCAGGTCTGGAGACTGCCAGTGTCAGCAAGGGTGTGGAAACTCCGCCTCTTACCCCAAACCTCACCTTTCACATCACTTAATCTTTAAAATTAAATTTTTATGTATTTTGTGTGTGAGTATGGGCACTGGTGTGAATGTGAATGACCCTCATAGGTCCATATGTTTCAATGTTTGGTCCCCAGTCAATGGAACTGCTTGGGAAGGATTAGGAGGTGTGGCCTTGCTAGAAGAGGTGTGTGACTGTGGGTGGGCTTTGAGGTTTGAAAAGCCCATGCCAGGCTCAGTCTTGCCCTCTCTTTCAGTTTCTCGCATCCATCTTTCAGTCAGGATGTAAGCTCTAGCTACTGTTCCGGCACCATGCTTGCTTGGCTGCCTACCTGCTATCATGCTTCCCATCATGATGATCATGGACTACCTCTCTGAAATTGTCAGCAAGCCCACAGTTAAGTACTTTATTTTGTACATTATCTTGGTCATGGTGTTTTGTCACAACAAGAGGAAAGTAACTAAGACAGTGTGTGTATACGTATGGGCACATGTGTGCCGTACCATGTATGTAGGGCCAGGACTTTCAGGAGTCAGTTCTGTCCTTCCACCATGTGGGTCATGGGCATATGTCAGGCTGTTTCATCAGCCCTGCATCACTTTATCTGCATCCTTTGGAATTGATTTTATAACAAACCTATAACTAAGTTTTCATTTGAGTTCCATGAGCCTTCCAAGCAAACAACTGAACCCAGGGATTGGGCTGTGGGACCTATTTTTAGTTGGTTGGTAAAGCGGAGCAAGTGGCATCTAAAGTGGGATGGAGCACAGCCTTGAGACTGAGCCTGCATCCTGTGCGATCTGGCACTGTCTCCAGGTCGGTAGCATCAGAACTGAATTCAATTAGAGGACTCTCAACGGGAGCCCTCTGCCTCCTCACTGTTCGCTTGGCCACTGCTGAGGATAAGCCCTGTCACCTGAGGTCACAGAAGTCTTCTGGGTTGACTGCTATGCCATGAAAGCCATGGATAAACAGACGCTAGATTTTACTAACATTGAAACTATACATGATAGTCTGTATTTATTTAATGTGGATATGTGCCTGGCTGTATATGTACCATAGATGCCAGAAGAGGTTGTCAGGTCCACCGGAACTGGAGTTAAAGGTGCCTGATGTGGGTGCTGGGAACAAAACCTGAGTCCTCTAAAAAGCAGCAAATGTTTTAACCACTGACCACTTCAGCTACTCCTGTTTTAAAGAGAGAAATTGCAAGTGCTATTAAAAAGTAGGGGCTCAGATGTAGCTCACTTGGTAGTTTAGCATGTATAAATCTTGGATTTCATTGCCAGCACCACATAAACCAGGCATTGTGGTGCAGCCCCAACGTGGTGGTGTAATCCCAGCACTTGGGTAGTGGAGGCAGGAGGGTCTGAAGTTCAAGGTCATCCTTGGCTGTGTTGTGAGTTAGAAGCCAACCTGGGACACATGAAACTCCATCCTAGAAAAGAAAAAAAAAGAGGAGAGAAAAGAAAGAAGTGGAGAAAGGAGATTTAGCTAGGCATGGTGGCTCGTTATTGTACTTTAGCACTTAGATGGTTGGAGGCTGAGCTAAGAGGCTCACATATTGGAGGTCAGCCTGGGCTTATAGGGAGAGACCTGTCTAATAAAAAATAGTCTAACCAGGTGGTGGTGGCACATGCCTTTAATCCCAGCACTTGGGAGACACAAGCAGGCAGATCCCTGAGTTCAAGACCAGTCTGGTCTGTTTTGAAAAACCAACCAACCAACCAACCAACCAACCAACCAACCAACCAACCAGCTAACCAGCCAACCAACCAGCCAACCAGCCAACCAGTCTGATACACCTAATGCAATTAGATTCCTGATGGTCATGCCTACCGTAGCAACAGTGAAAGACTTGTTTTAAAGCTTAAATCCTCACTAGAAAGAGAGCTGAAAACTTCATATGCTACGAAGTCATCGTCCTTATTTTCCTCCTCCCACTCGGCATAATCGGCATGCATGGCCATGAAACTTGTGTGAAATCTGGCACAACACGAAGTAAACTGTCAGCTCCCTCTGGATCGCTGGCTGCAGCCCAGCCGTGATTTGGCTGGTTCTGGAGTCAGAGCTTCAGCCTCAGCTGAGACTCTCCCTGCTCCAAACACAAGCCCCAAGCCAGGACTGCACATACATCGGGAGGGGCACCAAGACCCTTGAGGCCTCTGCCTTCATGGTCAGGGGTTCATACTCCACAGGAATTTATTATGTTCTTTATAAAGAGTTGGAAGAGAATCTGGAATCTGGATCTGGTGTTTCATGCACTTGGGAGGCCGAGCCATGGAGATCGTGGTGAGTTGGAGGCTAGTTTGAGACCCTGTCTCAAAAAACTCAACAACAGCGCCAGCACCAGAGGAAAGGAGTTCAGTGTTTCCTAGCCCAAAGCAATGATAAAAGTTCAAGGAAGAGGAAATCATTTTTACCCTTATTTGAGCAATGTGTAATATATTTATGTATAATATATCACATCCCTCATATGTGTAATTATTATATGTCAACTATATACTGAAAAATGAATAAGGTACACAGTAATACCTCTGTTGTGCTTTCTCAAAGACAACACTCTGTGTCAGCGCTGTACTAAACCGCAAGCTAGCTGAAGATTGAAACTATACATGGGCAAATTCTTTTTTCAAAAGTATATTTATTGTGTGTGTGTGTGTGTGTGTGTGCGCGCGCGCGCGCGTGCGCATGCGTCACAGTGCAGATGTGGAGGTCAGAGGACAACCTGCTGGAGTTGGTTTCCTCCCTTCTTTAGCAGTCTTCCCTAGACCACCAGTCCCCAATTAGTGACAAGGAGACTTATTATTACTTATGAGAGCTTGGTCTTTAGTGTAGGCTTGTTCCCAAATAGCTCTTATAACTCAAACTAACCTGATTTTGTTCATCTATGTTTGCCATGTGGTTCTTTACCTTCCTCCACAATGTATATCTGACTTCCTCAGTGTCTCGCTGGTGTCTCTTGTGCGCCTCAGGTTCTTCTCCAGAACGCCTCTCTCCTAGAAGTCCTGCCTATTCTCTCCTGTCTAGCTATTGGCCATTCAGCTCTTTATTAAACCAATCAGAAGGTGCCTTTAGAACAGTGTGATCAAACATCCCACAATATTCTTCACTGACTTAGGGATAAGCTTGGATTCTCAAAGGTATCTTCTATTTGCTCTGTGTAGAAGAACTCTGTGTCTTTTAACCATTTAGCTTGTTTTTAAAATTTTACTTAAAATGATGTATTTGTGTCTTTATTACCTGTTTCGTTCTCTTCATCCTTGCATAAGCAGCACGCTAGTTCAGGCTTTGCGTCTTTCCATTTTGTGTCTCTAGTGTGCAGTACCGTGGTTGGATAAGTGTGTGTTGCACGTATAAATGATTATTGCAAGGCTAGGCTGTCAGTCTCAGATTCTCTACAGCAGTGGTTCTCACTCTTCCAAATGCTGTGACCCTGTAACATAGTTCTTCATGAGGTGGTGACCCCAACCACAAGATTATTTCCATGCCGTTTAATAACTGTAATTTTGCTACGGTTATGAATTGTAATGTAAATATCTGTGTTTTCCAATGTTCTTAGGTGACTCCTTGACCCCACCGGGGTTTCGACCCATATGTTGAGAGCAGCTCCTCTAGAACATGGAAGATTGTAACGGAAGTGCCATTTCCTGGCCTCTTGGCCTGGGTAGAGCCCATGGGGATAGACTTAAGCTTCAGAGGTTCTTCTGGCAAGAGAACCTCATGCTTAGTGCACAAAAATTGTCAGCTGGTCCTCAAGGATGTAAGTTACATTCAGCTAAAGGACAATACTTCGCTTTAACCTTCCCAACTGTATTCTAGAAGGAGTCATCCCAGAAAGGGTTATTATGCTCATCATGTAAGTAGTGTCTTGGGTTAGTGAGGAGAATTAGTTAGGAGGTTAGTAAATGTAGCCCTGCGGAGAGCCTCAAATGATCTTCTTTAGACCCAGCTGTCTGGTTTCAGTCCTCAGGAAGGATAGTCTTGTACTGAAATTATCATAACAACAACAATTATTATTATTGTTATATTTATTATTTGTAATTTATTACTACTACTAGTTTTTACTATAAATGCACCAAACTGAGAGCTCTAGGTAACGGCAGAGAGGTTCCACTTTGCGGTCTCACAGTGTATACTTGGCCAAAGGTGTTTGGATGCAGCAGCAGGCAAGAGCACTTTGCCTCCGACTGCAGAGATGAGGGAGCTGTGGCAGGGAGGATGGCGGCAGTCACAGCAGGCAGGTGTATACCTCTGCAACAGGAGCCACAGTGCTGGCCTGGTGAGGAGTGACTGTCGGAATGACACGGAATGACACGGAAGCGTCACGATAAACACAGAGACAAGTCCAGGGAGGGCACTGGAACTGTTATGTTCCCCCAAAATGAATCTATGTACAAAACCACACCAAAACTCAGTGGTTCACAACGTTAACATCACACATGTGTATCCCACTTGTAAATGTTCAGATCCATTGTGGCGGTTCTGTTTCAGGCTGTGGGTCCAGTTCAAGGCTGCTTCACAGATTCCTCTTGTCAACGCTGTCAGCCAAAACCATGCGAACGTGTCAGAAAAAAAAACCCTGCATTTCTTAATATTCCACTGACAAACACATTATATAATCAAGCACAGTATCAATGTCAATGACAATGTCTCTGCCCACCCTAGCAAGAGATCTCAAAAAGTCACACGGCGAAGGCTGAGATACTTAATGCGATTGCAAGGAGGGGGGTTAGGAAAGGAGAATGGTAATCCAATCTGTCTCAGGATGGCTGTTCAGAGGCACAAGTGAGTTACCATGGAGACACCCTGAATGAGGACAAGAGACTAAACCACGAGGGCCGGAAGCTCAAGACTATTCCTTTATTACTGTCACTTCGGAAAATATGCTTGATTTTTACCCTCCTGGCTAGAATTCGAATCTCCTTGATTTTTACCTCCGAGCTAAATTTAAGTTTTAGGAAACTGAAATGGCCAAAAGCGAGGTGGAGCAGTCTGAGCACACGGAGCTTGTAGCCTGAAGCTTTACCCTAAAGAGTCACAGGCTAGTGTGGTGTAATTAGATAACCAGGGCTGTGCTGAGAAAAGAAAGCATATTCCTACTTCAGGTTTTTGTACAATTACAGAAAAATATAATTTTTTGCTCTGGTTGATGTAGTAGCGTTTCATTTGTATTTTAATAAATAAAGCTTGCCTGAAGATCAGAGAGTAAAACAGCCCCACTGGTCAGCCTTACAGATCAGGCAGTGGTAACACACACCTTTAATCCCAGGAGCCACACTAGTTACCACAGAAACTGGGCAGTGCATGCTTTTAATCCCAGTGGTGCATACCTTTAATCCCAGAACTAGAGAGGATTATAAAACTGGAGGAGACAGCTCCCAGTCACAGTCTGATTCTGAGATTCCTGGAGGCAGGGTCATCATTTCATATTGAAGTAGAGGTAAGAGCCAGTGGGTGGCCACTTTGCTTTTTGGGTCTTCAGGTTGAACCCCAATTTCCCTCTCTGAGTTTTTATTAATTGTGCTTCAGGTTGGGGTAAGGGTTTAAGTGTGTCTCCCAAGGTTCACGTGTACAAAGGTTGGTCTCAGGGCATCAGTGTCAAGAAGACAGTAAGATCTGTTGGAGGCAGAGCATGCAAAGCAGTCATTGCCCTCCCAAAACTGGTGTCATTTTCTAGGACCCAGCTTTAGTGAGAATGAACTGTTATACAAGAGCAAGCCTGGACCTCTCCCTAACTCTGACTCCTGATTTCATCATGAGGTCACCCACCATGATGTTCATACAGACACGTGATTATGGTGCCTCCGCCATGCTGATGGCCTGCCAGACTTTGTCAGGGTCTGGTGCTAGCCTGGACCATAAATTATTTCTCCGGACCAGACCCCAACATAAACTCTCTCTTGACCAGCACGGAGGCGCGGGAATAAAGACACAACTCACATGGCTTTATCGGGAGGGAGATTCTCAGAGATCCCTCATGAAATCCTGAGTTCACATCCTGAAGAATTCCTCCGCTTTATCCTCCAAACAGCCTTATACCAAAACATAAATGGAGGGGGAAATTCATTAGCATTCTGTTTCCTAGGTAACCAGGTGAATGACTTTTAGTCACGTCCACATTTTCCTGTGTTTGATGTCGTATCTTCCTGCTCTGTATGCTAGCTCAGCCACGTAGGCTTGAACTAGCATCTCTGTTCAGTCATCCTCCAAATTACAGAGAAGGAGCAAAGCAACATCCTGACCCTTTGTTAGGGTAGAGACAGCCTGTCTGGAAGGCTACAGGGTACGTGCCACTCCCCAAAAAAAAAAAAAACTCCCCTCTCCTGCACACATGCAGCTGTTTGTCTGCCAAATGGCTGCTTGCTGGCCTCCATACTGAACCAGTCTGCTTTCTTAAAAGCCCGTCTTTCTCTTTTCGTCTTCGCCATCTCCCTCCTTGGGGGAACTGCTGAGATTTACATGTTGCCTGTCCTGTTTTTCTCTCAAACCAACAAAACTGTCCTCATTCCAAGCCCGTTTCCAGATTCTTTATTAGCACACTAAGAACCCACGGAGGCAATGCCAGTTTCCCTGGTAACAGCACGTGTGGCCTTGAATGTGTGATCCTCCAGTCTCAGCTCCCTGTTGACTAGGTTTATGGGCCTGTGCCATTGGACCTGAATCTGGGCTAGATTTTAAAGAAACTCACGATCGAGTTTTATTATTTTAGGGAGGACGATGAGTCTGACAGCATAGACGAAATTAACCTGGGGGAAAGGATCCAGACGCAAAGGACAGGTATACACATCTACTATATCTGGAGTATCTAGAACAGCTAACTCCGTCTTGGCAGAAAAGTAGCCTGGGGTTGGCAGAGGCTAGAGGGAAGAGGAGAGTTTTTGTTTAGCAGATTTGGAGCTTTATCCTGGAAGATGAAAGACATCCTAGAAATGGCGAGGAAGCTGACTAGTCCAAAGGATCTTTCTGGGGATGTTTCTGTGAGGTGTGTGTGTGTGTGTGTGTGTGTGTGTGTGTGTGTGTGTGTGTGTATTTGGATTGGTAAACTGAGGAAAGCAGATGGCCTTCATTAGAATGAGGGGAATTATCCCATCATCCTACCCCTGAGATGCCTAAAGAGAAGAAAAAGGCAGAGAGAAGGTGGATGTTCTCTCTGTCTGGGAACACATTTCTCCCGTGCTGGACATCATCATTGTTTCTCAGGCTTCCAGACTTCAGCCTTACATCACCATCCCTCATTCTCCAGCTTGTGACTGACAGGAGACAGTCAGGCAGAAAATTTAGGGGTGAGAAAGGAGAGAAAGAAGCCCTTTACTGCAGAGTCTGGTTAACGTCTCTCCAGCTGAGAGTCAGGAATTCCAGCACAATTAACAAAACTTGCTGTGAAGCTAGCCTTCATGGGGGCAATATCCATTTTGGAGCTATTCCGAATGAGAAGGTTAACTAACTAGCAATGGACTGCACTTAAGGCCTAACTGTATATGACCTTTGAGTGTGATTTTGCTTTTTTCCTGGACGTAAGCCTGCAATTTTCTGGGAACTTTACAGTGAGACCAAAAATTTTGTTTATGGGAAAGCCATGTTTCAACTCTCTTGGAAAGCCCTTGTGGCCTATGGTTTTACCTTGTCAGCTGTAGTTATATCTACTACACCTCAGGAACCTTCTGTGATCTCATATATGTCCATTAGCCCTTCATGTTGTGAACTCAGAGGTCACCATATGTGTGGCTATTGCTCTCTCTGGAGCAGCCCACACTCACACTGGTTTAAGTGTTTTCCTAAGCATCTTTCTTCCTACTGACTTGTCCTAAAATTCTTTCCTGTAGACAATCTGGCTTCCTTTAATGGAAGTCTCAGAGAACTCCCCAGGCTGCTACCACCAGCAGTATGAAGCTGTGTGTCCGTCACAGGCCCTGCTGTCACTCACGACCCTACCTCACAATGGTTCTTCTTCTCCTTCTTCTCCTTCTTCTCCTTCTTCTCCTTCTTCTCCTTCTTCTCCTTCTTCTCCTTCTTCTCCTTCTTCTCCTTCTTCTCCTTCTTCTCCTTCTTCTCCTTCTTCTCCTTCTTCTCCTTCTTTTTCTTCTTCTCCTTCTTCTTCTTCTTCTTCTTCTTCTTCTTCTTCTTCTTCTTCTTCTTCTTCTTCTTCTTCTTCTTCTTCTCCTCCTCCTCCTCCTCCTCCTCCTCCTCCTCCTCCTCCTCCTCCTCCTCCTCCTTCTTCTTCTTTCTTTGTTTTTGTTTTTCGAGACAAGGTTTCTCTGTGGTTTTGGAGCCTGTCCTGGAACTAGCTCTTGTAGACCAGGCTGGTCTCGAACTCACAGAGATCCACCTGCCTCTGCCTCCCGAGTGCCGGGATTAAAGGCATGCACCACCACTGTCTAGCTAACGCAACATTTATAAGTATATAATGTGTATTAATATAGAAAATGTATGATTACTAGAGATCAAGACTATGGCAAACAAGAGAGGAAGGATAGGCAGGGAAAGCCTTTGTTTCTAGTCTTGTTAGAAAGCGGCTCACTCAGCCAGTGTAGGGGTTCATGCTTGCATTCCTAGCATTTGAATTCCAGGCCAGCCTAGTTACATAGTAAAATCCTATTTCAAAAAAGAAGAAGCAGGCAAGGTTGTCATTGCATGCTGATTACCTGGAAATCACAGCCTCATCAAGAGGTGAATTAGAGTTATACATTAAAACACATGGAAGAAAACTGTCTCCTCCTTTAGGGGCTAATATTTGATTCAACCCTGTACCTTGCAATCACTGAATTTTATTTTTGGTTCATTTATGAGCCACGCAACTGGTATCAAGCTTTTTGTTTGGTTAATTTTGACGGGGTATCATGGTAGCCCAGGATAGCCTAGACCTCATCTTGCAGCCCAGGATGGCCTCAGACTTGTGGCAATCCTGAGTCTCCCCTGTGCTGAGATTATAAAGTGTTGCTCTCATACCTGGCTCAAATGTTTTCCCTTATGTTTTATTGTTCCTTTACTTAGTATGTATGGTGTATATGAGTGCCTGCCCACAGAGTCCGCAGGAGGACACTGGGTTTCCTGCTCTGCCACTCTCTGCCTTATTCCCAAGACAGAGTCTCTCCCTGAACTAGCTAGGCAGCAGGCTCTCCAGATCTGCCTGTCTCCAGCTCCCAGCACTGGAGTCAAAGACAGTGCAGCCACGCCATGCCTTGCTGGGGTGCTGGGGATTTAAACTCAGGTCTTCATGCTTGCACAGCTAGTGCTCTTACTCATTTCTGTCTCAATTTTTCTCTCCTCTTATGTGTGAATGCGTGTGCATCACATGTGCACACAGATGTGTTGGTAGATGCACCTCTGCATTCATGGAGGCCAGAACGATAGAAGTGCCCTCTTGATCACTCTGCCTCATTCTTGTGGGGTGGGACCTCTCACTGAGCTGAGAGTGCTCACTGTTCTGCTAGGCTGGCAGCCAGCAAAGCCCCTGGATCCTGCTGCCCTCACCTGCCTCAGCCCAGGGGTTACAGGTGTGTGTGTGGGGGGGGGGGAACCACATCTGCCATTTATGTGTGTGCTGGAATCTGTACTGTGGTCCTCGGGATTGCACAGCAAGTTCAGTGATTAAACCACTGAGCTATCTCTCTAGCCTTCAAACTTCTAAATCTCACTTTCCCTGTGTGTTCCTGGCCACCTCGTGCTCTGTCCATTGATTCAGCCTCTATACTGCCTCACATAGCCCAAGCCAGCTTCTAACTTGCTGTGTAGCAGAGATGTCCTTGAACTCCTGATCTTCCTGCCTCATCCTTGAAGGTTCTGGGGTCACAGGTGTGCACACTGCACCTGCGCAGAGGACATTTTCAGCCCTCTGCTCCTCTTGCTGGAGGAAGATTGTTGAGGCCTTTGCAGGGCTGAGATGCAGCAGAGGCACCCAGGAAAACTGTCCAGGCTGTTCGCCACCAGCATTGATTAGGAATCAATTGCTCCTGGATCCTGGAAAATGCCTGCTTCCCTCAGTCCTCACACTCACTCCCGCTGGAACGGTGCTCAGCACACTGAGCTAATACAGTGCCTCCGCCATCTGCTCGTCCTTAAATCCTGGGCCTGCTTCGCTGTCTCATATTTTCCGCATCCTGTATTTGATTTTCAGGTCCTGAAGGACTTTCTTCTGTCTTTTCCTGGAACAGTTGGGTTTCTTCTGGAACTCCACTACTCCTGTATGAAGGCTTTGAGTTTAGCCAGCTTCTTAATCAGGTCGTTCTCTTATCTAAGCCACTCACTGCCTGCTTTTTTCCAATGCATACCTTTTCCCTGCAGGCCCAGGTGTTTTTTCAACACTGAGGATGAAAACCCAGGACAATACACACGCTAGGCAAGCGCTTTCCCACCAAGCCATGCTCCAGCTAGCATTTGTTTTTGTAACGAAATCCTCTGCTATTTATTTTGTTCCAGAGATCAAGACATTAAATGAATGGGCTCCAAGTTTTCTGAAAGCATTTTAAATAAACAACATCAGCAATAATTGAGCATTTTGTGACAGCTGTTGTATTAGTCCATTTTCTGTTGATACATCAAAATACCAGAGATTGGGTACTTTTATAAAGGAAAAGGACTTAGTTACCATAGTTCCGGGGCTTTAAGAACACACAGCAGGCGTTGATTTGGTTCTGGTTTGGCTTCAGGATAGATGACATCACAGCTACAGTGATATATGTAGAAGAAACCACAGAGAGAGCTGGAGGAAGGGAGGGAGGGAGGGAGGGAGGGAGAGAAAGGAGAACACCAGAGGGAGGGGAAGCTAAGAGACCATTCTTGCTCAGCTAATCAATAACTCATTTTGTGAGAGCTACCCAAGATACCAAGAGAACAGATTAGTCCTTCCCAGAGCTGATGCCCCATTCAGCACTTACAGGTTCTACCATTTCTTCCCAATAGGCTTCAGCACTTACAGGTTCTACCACCTCTCAGCATCTCTCTGTGAAAATGGGGAACAGCCACAGAAGGAACACATCTGAACCATAGCTAAGCCATAGAGTGTATTCCCTACTGAAAATGCTCGGCAGGTCCAGCAAGGTGGCTCAGTTAATGGGCCAAGGCACCTGCTGCTGCCTCTGACAACCAGAGTTCAATTCCCCAGGACCACATGGCAGAAGGAGAGAACTGACACTTGGAGGCTGTTTTCTGAATTCCATATGCGAGCCATGGTGTGTGTGTGTGTGTGTGTGTGTGTGTGTGTGTGTATAGGTTAAGTAAATCAATGTAGTGTAAATACATGTAATAACAATCTTTTTTTATAAAAAAAAGTACTTGGCTGGGCTGGGGATGCAGCTCAGTTGATAGAATACATTCATGAGGCCTTGAGTCTGTTCCCAAGCACTGAAAAGAGTGGGACTGATGGTGTACGCCTATAATCTTAGACTCAGGAGGCAGAGGCAAGAGAATCAGAAGTTCAAGGCTATCTTTGCCTACATAATGTGTCTGTTGCAAGCATGTGAAAACTTGTCTCAAAAAAGTAACAAGCAAACACTTGACAAATATTAGACTTGTTTTATCGTGATTTTTCTTTAGTTTTCTCCTCTCCTAATCTCCCCTTGTGTCTCTGGGGGTATAGGGTCCTGATAGTTATAGGAAGGTTCTTGGTCTTGTTGATAAAAGAATTTACAAATGGATACAAGCCAGGCATGGTGCCTTTAAATCCAGCATTCAGCTGTCAGAGGCAAGAGGCTATCTATGAGTTTGAGGCTAGCCTGGTCTACATAGGAAGTTCCAAGACAGTCAGGACTATATAGAGAGACCCTGTCTCAAAAATCCAGCCCCTCCAAAATAATGGATCCAGAAGGTAATTGAGGAGAGTTTATTGGAGTTAGAAAAGATAATGGGTCAGACAAATGAGAGGTTTTGGAAGCTAAAGGGAGGAGGCAAATGAAAAGAGGAAAAGTTAAGCATTTAACAGAGTACAAACTCAAGGACACACTTTAGAGGAAGGAGATCACACAGAAGATCACTCTCTGAGTAGATAAATAGAAAGGTAGGAAGCAGCTAGAGGACTCAGTGGGTAGTGGCACCTGCCACCAAGCCTGGTGACCCAAGTCCAATCCCTACAGCTCTCTTGGTGAAAGGAGAGTTAGGTCTCAAACCCAGGACAAATGGTAACAGAGGTGTCTATTTAAAATATCACACTGGACCTGGCAATCAGGTTCTCCTAGCATCCCTTAGTCCCTGCCTGTTACAGGCTGTGGCTGGCATACCCCACCTCCTACCCTGAATTCTCTAGGCTAGGGGCTGGGCTGCCCTTACCCCAGCTCTTTTTGCCTGTATCACCCAGACATTTTGACTACACCTGTCATTTTTATCCTTTATCCTTTACCCTTGGGGTCTTTTGGTCTCCTGGTTTTCTGGCTCTCCCCTCCCCTCTCCCCTCAATGGCCCAGCTCAGGGTCATGTCCACTCTGGACTCTCCCAGGTATGTCTGCCTCCCTCTCTTTTGACATACCTTGGAGCAGCCATGTTCGCCTTTTTATTTTTACTTATTCAAGAACCAAACTGAACAAGTTTTCCTCTGACCACTCCCCAAGTGCTGTAGCATGTGTGTTCATTCACATATACATACATTAATAAATAAAAATCTCAAAAGAGTAGTAACATTTTGAGTCAGTTATGAGTAGCTTGGAAATTTTGTTTCTCAGCATTTGAAAAATGTCGCCTCTAAAATTTTTTTAATCTCCTTATCAACCAGGGTATTAGTAACCACAGATTAGGTCATTTGTCTTAAAGGATGTAGATACATTGATTTTTTTTATTAACATAATTTCCTATCCCTGCCAATTTCTCCTATGCCCCATCACACTTCCTCTCAAATTCTTATTACACACACACACACACACACACACACACACACACACGTGTATAAATGCCACTTGAGGAGTCCACTTAATGTTACCTATATGTGTTTAGGGCTGACTGCTTGGGATTGGATACCATCAGGAGGCTTGTCCCCGGAGAAGATGGCCATCATTTGCCTGTAAGAGCTATGGCATCTTACCTTCCAAATTGTCTTGATTCACTCTGAGGAGGCATCTGGCTGCAAAGCTATCCCAGAAAAAAAGTTCTCTTTGAATGTTGAATAGAAGAGACCTGAAATATAGAAACAGGAAAATCTTCCGATACTTCCGTTGTAAATTGTAGTTTACCTCCGGACCACCAGGGGGAGCATGGGTTTTGGTCAAAGACTTGGGTTGTGCAGGAGCCAGGTTGAGATGATTACTGCCAGGTGTGTGTGTGTGTGTGTGTGTGTGTGTGTAGGGATGCTGGGAGAAGAGGTTGTACCACCTCTTTCTCCAGGCCATGGGAATTAACTAACCCTTCAGTTGGCAGAGTGGAACGTGTCTTGTCTGACTTTGGATGCTGCCCATGGCCCTTGTTCTAAACTGGATTTACAAAGAGAGGGCGTTAAGCACATGTGCTTATTCTTGGTTATTGGTGGTTTTGTTTGACCGTTTGAGCAGGTTTCTGTTGCTTTCTTCTGTGTTTACTTCCAAGCCACATCATTGATCCAGCGCGAAGCCTGCAAAAACTGAGTGGGAGAATGAGTCACGATTCATTCTCAATTTTGCTTCAAAGACTCCCTCCCCGAGGCCAGATCCCTTTGCACACAGAAAGAGAAACACAAATGGCCTGGAGATTCCTAGACGCGACTTCCATCTTGTATCTGTTGCTTTTGTTTGTTTTGGTTTAAGGTTGTGAGCAGATGGCCTGGCTACATCAGGAACAAAAGCAGTCAGACTGAGTAGGAAAAGAACTGGGGAGCTGTGGAGCCACAAGGGGAGGCTGAGCTTACAGCCCCCCATCTCTCTGGGGCACCGTTTCTCCAAATACAACCTCCCTGCTACCCGCACTGAGCTACCTGGAGGAAAAGAGCCTGTAAAATTGCAGGTTTCTGGACTGCATCCCAGTGTGAACATCTGGACCACAAATCTCATTCCACTTGTATTTTGAACTGAGTCCCCCAAATGACTTCATACGGATAAACATTACCTGTGAAATGAGAGGTAAGCCTCCTGGGGTAGGTGGGAGGGGAGATGTGAGACCCAGAGGTGAGATTTTTGTTTCAGGATTCAAGTACCTTTGCTCTGATAAAAAGGTCACACATCCTAGGGAAGCCGTCCTGTGCAAAGCAAGGTGACCAGTGTCCGGACCTGAGGGACCAGGTGGGAGAGTTTGTGAGGTGACAGAAGCTAGAGTCTGAATGCCATGAGGAGCCATTGGAAGGATAAGCTGGGCCTCTGGAAGGGACTGTGAGTACTCCCCACTCTGTATCATTGAAAAGCTCCCAGAACCCCAATGTAACATTGAGCTATGTTGCTTGAAGCTGCAGGGCATCTGTGGGAATCTCCCTTGCTGCAGAACGTCTTTCATATTACAGCAAGCACCTTTCTTAATTTTCCCTCCTGAGCTTCACTGGTGTCAGATTCTGTCTTGTTTTTTAATCTTCTTTTCAATCGCAGATCCCCTGAGGGGAAATAAAGCTCTCATTGAGAGCTGAAGGGAATTTACATATTATTTCTTATCACAAAGTTATGATTTCTCACTCTAAGAAATACTTTCATAACTTGAGAGGAAGAGATAATTTTAGGTTTTAGTTTTTGTTTTGAAACAGGGCCTTACTGTATAGGCTTGGCTGGCCTGAACCTGCTACAAAGGTCTGGTTGGCTTTGAGCTCACCTGGCTATGACTCCTGAGTGTTGGAATTCCAGGTACGCAGCAGCACACCTGGCAGGAAGAGGTAATTTTAGGAACTTGGAAAGCTGGAGCAGGTGAGAGAAGGGAACATTGATTCCAGGGGTACTTGAAGAAGGGCGGAGTTGGAGCACTGCTTCTGGTCTCGAAGGCTCTAAGGCCTGGTAGAATACTGGCCTGCAGAAATAAAAAGCAGTGAGTGTTATGAAAGGAATGAATCTTAGTTTCCAAACTTCAGAGCAGAAGACAAGGAACTTTGTTTCTGTATGCGTCCTGATTTCTCTTTTGTGTCTCTGTTCCCACCTAGACTAGGTTGTGGCACAATGAACCTTCCCACCCCACCCCCACCCCCACCCCGGTTTAGTGGTTTAGCAACAGAGGGGCCTGTGCTATCACTGGATAGAGGGTTCGGTGGGCAACTGAAGGGATGTCCAGATTCTTGCAACCTAAGCCATGAAACCAGGCAGGGATGTGTAAATAGTAATAACGGGAGAGGGAGTTTATTAAGAAAGAATGTACTTGGATAGGCATGGTGGTACAGGACCCCTGAGGGAGAGGCAGGTACATCTCTGTCAGTTTGAGACCAGCCTGATCTACATAGTAAGTTCCAGACCAGCTGGGGCTGTATAGTAATACCCTGTCTTAAAAATGAAGCAAACAAACACAGAAGAAGAAGAAGAGGAGGAGGAGGAGGACGAGGAGGAGGAGGAGGACGAGGAGGAGGAGGAGGAGGGGGAAAGGAAGGAAGGAAGGAAGGAAGGAAGGAAGGAAGGAAGGAAGGAAGGAAGGAAAAGAGGGCTCCAAGAGAAGCAGGCAAGAGAGCATGTAGGCAACTGGTGTGCAAAGGACTGAGATTGCTCTAGGATGTTTGCATAGCATAGGCATTTTCTGTCCAAGCTCCGTTACCTGTGGGCACGATGCAAAGCAGGGTGGCAGTGTTCAGGCCTCCTTTCTGCCCACTGGTTTCTTTCAGATGCTAACGCACCGCCTATGTGCCTCACTTTCCCTCTATTCTCCTGCCGCACTTGCTTGGATTGTGATTGTCTCTCAGGGATTCGGCTTGAAGAGATTACTTTCCATGCTTGCTTCCAAGGTTATTGTGGCAGGGAAAAGAAAATATGAGTAATTGCATGCAGATTTTGTCTTAGGGTCCTCTAGAGAAACAGAACCAGTAAACAGAAGGGGTGTGTGTGTGTGTGTGTGTGTGTGTGCCCGCGCGCGCGCATGTGCGTGTGCGCATATATGTATGTATGTATGTATTTAGCAAAAAGAGAAATACAGAGAAAGTCATAACCAAAAATTTCTTTGGCCCACGCAGATGTGGGGGTGGACAGATATGAAAGCTACAGCGTAGGCAGGCAGGAGACTGCAGACCAAGGAAGAGCTGACATCACAGCTTGATGTGGGAAGGCAGTCCCAAAGCACAATTTCTTTCTTAGGGGGCGAAGTGCTTCTCCCTTCTGTTCTTCAAGGAATCAGATGGAGCTTATCCACATTTCAGAGGGGAATGTCTTATTCAAAGTCTACTGATGTAAATATCAAACACATCTAGAGTGGATTCGCAAAAGCATCTACATTATTGTTCGACCAGAAACCGAATACCATAGCCTAGTCAAGACATAAAACTGATCATTATAGGCTCTTACGTTTACTCTAGACAAGATACACCTCACTTTTGCCCAAAGGTTATTGGCCATAATATCTTATACGGACACATGGACACAGGTAGCTTCAAGGGGACACAAAAATGCAAAACTTGCCATTTCCCATAAAGAAGCAGCCAGAATATTTGGTAATAGCTCCAAATACCTGTCACATCACATCTCACTAGGGTGTTAGGATGATGTTTTAAGTAAGTTCAGAGTCTTCTTCTCCTGGGTTCCCTTTGTCAAGATCAGAGGAGGGCATCTGGACCTCATTTGCCATCTATTCAGGTTGGCACCACCACAGAGACATCTATGCAGCCCCCCATATCCCAGTTTGCAGGACTTCCCGAGAACCAGAAGTTCTCGCAATCCCATCAGGACCTCCCTGGGGCAAGTAGAATTATCCTGCTTTCCCTGAACACATGGAACTCTTGGAGGCCAGGGTGGGAAGGATTGTCAGTTGCTCTTCAGGGTCTGTTCTCTTCTTCTAGAGAGCTAGAACTCCCATTTAAAATCTGGATACATGCCCAGAGTAATTTGATTGCAAAATGTAATGATTCCGTATTCCTTGCAGAAGCCTGCCTTCCTTCCTCCCATCGTCTCTCCCTTCCTTCTTTGGCAGAAGCATAAGAGTAGAGTCTGGTCATTGTTGTAGACTCCCCAGACATACACCATAACCATCTCACAAGTGGTTTACATCTCCTTTACTTCCAAATCTCTGCTGTCTGGGATATGAATGAGACGACTGGAGAATAAGTAGCCACTTTGGAGGATGAGGAGACTCTGAAAATGGAGGTCATGCCTAGCAGAGCAATGGTTGGAGTGCTACATTCACTGAGAGGAATTATAATTCTCCTCAGCTCTGACAAGTTCACTGTTGGGACTCTGTAATAGAGGACAGATTAACCAGAGAAACACAAGCAAATATGTATAAGGTTCCTATGGCAACAAAGAAAGCTAAATAAAACGTGAATAAAGGCAGTTGCTTCAACCTCTGGCTTGGCCAGCATCTTCAGCAATAAAAAGCAAATCTTTAGCCGAGTGACAAGACAAAGAAAAGCCATTCTAGACTTGTAAAGGTGGAGAACTGTTAGGATAAACAAATGGAGGAGAAAGTAGTGGGCTCCAATTAGTTTTCTTATGACGCTGGTGCCCCCACAGGCTAATGAGGTCAACCATCATTGAAAATGTCCATCTTGCTAGGCATGTTGGCACACACCTTTAATCTCAGCACTATGGAGGCAGAGGCAAGAAAATCTCTATGAGTTTGAAGCCAGCCTGGTCTATATAGCAAGTCCCAGGCTAGCAAAGGCTACATATGTCTCAAAAAGAGAAAGAAAAAGAATCTATCCTGCTTCAGGCAAATAGAGACCTTTCCTGCACCTGCTGTCTCCAGCTCCACTATCTTTCTGTGTAGAATGAGGTGGGGTTTCTCCTTTATACCTCTTGGCGACCATCTGCTAGGTGAATGACACTTCCTATTCTTTTAACACACATTCCTGGTTCTTCCTCACTTGTCGAACACAAGCTAAAGAAGCACTGTAGGCTCTCCACCACACTCTCAAATAAATACACAGAGATGTATTCTTATGAATTCCCAGCCTTAGTTTGGCTTGTTTCTAGCCAGGTTCTCTTATCTTAAATCATTCCATCTCCCTTTTGCTTTGGGGCTTTTACCTTTCTTTATTTTATATGTCTTTCTTTACTTCTTACTTGGTTCCTGGCTCTGTGACTGGGTGGCTGCCCCTGGCATCCTCTTCCGCTCTTTTCTTGCTCCTTCCTCTTCTCTCTCTCCTCTTGTTTATTCTCTCTGCCTGCCAGTCCCACCTACTTCTCTCTCCTGCCTAGTTATTGGCCATTCAGCTCTTTATTAGTCCAATCCGGTGTTTTAAACAGGCAAAGTAACACAACTTCTGAGTTACACAAATGCAACACATCTTTGCCTCGTTAAACAAGTATTCCACAGCATAAAAGAATGTAATACGCTGGGCGGTGGTGGCTCATGCCTTTAATCCCAGCACTGGGAAGGCAGAGGTAGGCAGATCTCTGTGAGTTTGAGGCCAGCCTGATCTACAGAGCAAGTTCCAGGACAGGCAGGACTGTTACATAGAGAAACCCTGTCTCGAAAAACCAAGAAAAAATGAGGAATGTCATACACCTTTAACTAATAGTCCACGACAAAGCACAGAATGGTCTACGCGCCAGGGACCAGGTGTCTGAGTGGCACGAGAGACAGAGAACCTGCAACTGCAGAGCTGCCTGGCCCAGGACTGACCCTCCCAGAGGTGTGAGGTAACACTCTCAGGACCAGCCCTCCCAGAGGTAGGTGTGAGGTGACACTCTCAGGACCGACCCTCCCAGAGGTAGGTGTGCAGGTGACGCTCTCTCACCTCCTTTCACTCTGTTTCCTGGCACAGGTGGAGAGAAAGGAGGCCTGATAACTTGGGATATTGTACCAGCTACTAGGGAGGGAGGAGAATTTTTCTTCAACTCTAGTCCACTTGGCTAGGAATGTCTACATTAAAAGGCTCCTTGAGCCGGCCCTAGACATTATGATATGGCTTGCTGTAGTGGCTGCCATTTCCCCAGAGGTAACCCCAGGTGCAAGTAGTGTATTCGCGGGTCAAACGGAGATGTGAGAGGGAGGTTCAAGGGAATTCGATGAAGCCTGTGGCGAGTAAGTTTCCTCTGTGAGCAACCGGAGTTCTTTGGAGGGAGTGCTGAGAGTAACAATGCGCATGCTCGAGAGCTAGCTAGACTATTCCTGCTCTGGCTAAAGAAGCTGAGGACCTTGGCATTCACTCTCCAGAACTTCCTGGTTGCCCCATCTACAGGAGTCTGCTGGGACCAACAAAGCACTTTCAGAGGGGCCTGTACTGTCCGTGGTAGGTCACGGACAAGGAGACGTGGGTCCAGCACTCAGGTCCAATCATGTCCCCACTGTGAATAATCTGAAAAGGTGGGGAAGGGGGAGGCTATTAAGGAATTGGGGGCTAGAGAGATGGCTCTGCATTTAAGAGCATTTGTTGCTCTTGCAGAGAACTCAGCTTCTGTTCCTAGCACCCACCGTGTGTTGTAGGAGACCCCTCGTCTCTGTTGTACGAGGTTGCTCGTTTGTTTCTGGCCACTTAGACCATAAATAATCACACAGAAACTATATTATTTAAATCAGTGTTTGGCCTATTAGCTCTAGCTTCTTATTGGCTAACTCTTACATCTTAATTTAACCCATTTCTATTAATCTGTGTATCATCATGTGGCTGTGGCATACTGGCAAGGTTCCGTCTGGTGTCTGTCTCTGGTGTCTGTCTCTGGCGGAGCTACATGGCATCTCCCTGACTCTGCCTTCTTTTAGTTTAGTTTTCCCTGCTTAGTTCCACTCTGCCAAGCGATTGGCTGAAATCAGAGTCTTTATTCATTAACCAATAAAAGCAATACATAGACAGAAGGACTTCCCACACCATTTCCCCTTCCCCATAACCTCCCCCTTTTTTGCTATATGCAATTTTACTATGTTAAAGTTAAAACCTTCCTTTTTATTTTATGGTGTTTCAAGACAGGGTTTCTCTGTGGCTTTGGAGCCTGTCCTGGAACTAGCTCTTGTAGACCAGGCTGGCCTCGAACTCACAGAGATCCGCCTGTCTCTGCCTCACGAGTGCTGAGATTAAAGGCATGTGCCACCACTGCCCGGCTCATGTTAAACATTTCTGTGTTGAGCATTTATTCAGTCTTTGTGCTGCAAAGTCTCAGTTTCTATTTTTTTTTCCTGTTGTGTGTATTTTTTAAGGACAGGTAGCCCTAACAATGACATGTCTTTTGAAGATTTACTTCCTGCATGTGCCACCACCGCCCGGCTCCTTCCTTTTTATTTAAACAGAAAAGGGGAAATGGTGTGGGAAGCCCTTCTGTCTATGTGTTGCTTTTATTGGTTAATTAATAAAGAAACTTCTTTTGGCCAATGACTTAACAGAGTGTAGGCAGGCTGGAAAAGGTAGAGAGAGAGAGTTGGAGGAGTCAAAGAGATGCCATGGAGCTGCCAGAGGAGAAAGACGTAAACCACCAACCAGAACTTTCCTGGTAGGCTATGAACCACGTGGTAAAATATACAACAATGGAAATGGGTTAATTCTAGCTGTAAGAGCTAGCTAGCAAAATGGTTAAGCTATTGGCCAGAGAGTATTGCAAATAATATAGTTTTTGTGTTATAGTATAGTTATAGTATTTCGGGTCAGGGTGGCTGGGAAACAAACGAGTGGCCTCCATACCACACACGTGGTGGTTCATAACCACTGATAGTTCTTTGGAACTCAGAGGGCGCAGGACATGCACAGGGTGCATAGACACACATGCAAGCAAGATACTCATACCACAAAAATAAAAATAAGCAACTTTTTAAAAAAGAAAGAAGTTAGCTTAACTTGAAGTGAAACATGAACTAAGTATTTGGAGCTTCTGTTTTCTGAGTTCCACACCGTAGTGTTTTGACCAGGTTATGAATAAGCTACATAATTTACACAAGTCAGCCCAAAATGAAGACGGTTGGGTCTTAGGCAGAAACAAGACTTTAAAGTATCAACAGCAAGGCGTGAGTGAGGTGTGAGGTCATCCTGTGCAAACATACAGCTCTTGTTCTCCATAGCTGGCTAGCCTCTGCTCTGGGGTGTCTGGAATACTTTATGAGTGATTTAGAAGATCCCCCAGTCTTAGCTCTAGTTTTCCGTGCTTCTTCCCCTCATGGACTTCATTTTTCCCCTCTGATTCCTGACACTCAGACCAAATGTCTGATCCATCTCCAGGAATCCCCAGACTGAGTGCTGTCTCTAAGAAACCTCAGAGTGAATGCTCCTGTTTCTTCCTGCCTTGCATGCCTCTCTCTGCCCAGCCATTTCACTTCCGGTCCCTACTTCAGTAGTGCTGGGATTAAAGGTGGGAGCCACCACCATTTGGCTCTGTTTCTCTTTTAGACTGATTCAATCTGGTGTAGACCAGGGTGGTCTTGAACTCACAAAGACCAGTCTGCCTCTGTCTCCCAAGAGCTACACCTTCACTGTTTGGCCTCTAAGGCTAACCAGTGTGGGTAGCTAGTTCCACACTCTGATCTTCAGGCAAGCTTTATTTGTTAAAGCACAAAGAAAATATCACCACATTGGTTAATTCAAAAGAGTGTGGACGTATCAAGTCAAGGGTTAGCTTATGAATCTGAGTAAGAGGGTCTTGCCACTCCTGTCCCGGGTCTCTACTCTACTGCCATATCCCTATAGTGATTGTGGGAGTAGAGGGGATAAGAAGGTTCTGTGTGACTTTTGTCTACACCTAGGCTTAGAACAATGTTGAGGCATGCCACTCCCCCCAAATAACAAAAACAAACCAACTCCCCCCCCCCCCAAAAAAAAACCTCTTGGTCTTCCATATTGCTTTTCCTTCTGCCTTGATCAGAGCCTGTTCCTTTGGTGGTTTCGTACATTTTCCCATAGACCCTCATCTCAGCATCATTTGGCAAACAGCTTTAGAAGTTGAAAGTGTTGCCCCATAGATAAGAGGACTGCTGTTTTGTCTGATCACTATAATGTAGATAATGATTGTCTCTGAGGCAGAGGAGACCCAGGCTGGCTAGTGGCTCCCTCGTTAGCCGGTCTCACACTCAGTATTCCAAAGTGATCTCTACCTGGCCAGCTTTGGTCACACCCCTCGAGGACTGAGAAGCAAGGGAACTGATGAGAACGTGGGTTGTGTTGCCTGTTGGACTGTGAATGAGTAGATACATGGAACCTGCAGTTCAGGGGCTCTCTCAGCTGCAGGAGGAGCGAGTGTTTGGGGACAGCTTGACCGCTTGACCTAACTCTACAGAACTCTCTGTGTTTCCTCTGAGTCAGGCACTTTTTGTGTCTTTAGTCTCGGAAGTCTCTCAGCTGTTGATACTTTTCTTCCCTTGTTTTCCTTTGCTGTCATCTTGATGGAGTATCAGGTGTTGAAGGTGCTAATTATTAGTGTGTGTGTTCTGACTTCTTGCAAAGCTCCATTCGTGTGTCAGTATGAACTGAAGTAATACAGGAAGACCTTTTGGAGATTGTTCGCGGCCTTGTAAATATAACACAACTTTCGACTAGTAAATTGCAAAGCACAATGAATCATAAGAAGGAAACGTTGGCCTGGTGGTGGTGCATGCCTGCGGTCTCAGAACGTAGGGGGTAGAAGTGGGAGGGAGGATCAGGAACTCTAAGTCATCTGTGGCTGCTGCTACTATGGCTTTTGGGTCAGTGGAAGCTGCATGAGGCCATGTAGTACAGCGACACAACACAACACACACACACAGCGCAGCACGTACACACTCATGCACATGCACACACTCGCACATACACACATACAGACAGCAAATATACATTTTTGCTGATTCCAGAATGTCTCCTACATACTGCTCCAGATTTTCACCTCAGGGACTACAGAGCCTTTTAAAGATCAAAGGCTGTTTTCTTCAGGGCCACAAGAAAGCAGAACCGTGGTGTGCTCCATTGCAGTCCCAGGGTCACCCCTGTGGACTGGCTCTCAGAACATCATTCCAGGAATTCCTACACACAGGGGCTAGGCAGCCGCAGCTGGCCAGACTCCTCTGCGGTTAGCATTCTGCATAAAATCACAGTCATATTGTGTTTTATGTTGCTATAACTGAATACACAGGCAAACTTAAAAAGAATAGTGTGGCTCTCTATTTGAAGGCTGGAAAATTCAAGATGAGGTGGCTGCTGGAACTATTCTTCTGAATCCCAAGGTGACCCATCTTATAACAAGACAGGGCTAGCAAGCAGTAGAGAACTCCCTTTTATATCAAAGCCATACTTGAAATAACTCATTCATCCAGCAAACCATCAATTACATGAATGGGCTGACCCATCCATGAAGACAGAGTACTGGTGGCCAATCACAGCTCTGCAGTCCCACTTCCTAATACCTCACCATAGCAATCGTCGTGTTTATCAGCTTTAG
Source organism: Alexandromys fortis (assembly GCF_014885135.2). NCBI lineage: Eukaryota > Metazoa > Chordata > Mammalia > Rodentia > Cricetidae > Alexandromys > Alexandromys fortis. The sequence goes on along the minus strand of NW_026067914.1, from coordinate 6,880,083 downwards.
GTCATGGTGACAAAATGCCTGTGGATAGCAACTTAAGAAGGAATGGCTGGCTCATGTTCCATTGCTTGGAGGCTTGGGACAAGGCAGAAACATGTGGTGGACAGGCGTGACCCAGGAAAACTGTTCCCTTGTGGCGGTCTGAAAGGTGGGATGGGGCAAACATACCTGAAGTGACCCGGTTTCTCTAACGGGGCCCTGCTCGCTAAGATCCTGTTCGACTATGAACTTATATTGGTTACTTGTCGCTGTGACTAAATGCTGGACAAAATCAAGTTAGAGAAGGCAGGGTTTATTATTTTGGATCACAGTTTGAGGGGAAGGCACGGCAGCCGGAGTACAAGGCGTCCAGTCACACGGTGTCCACAGTGAGGAAGCAGATGGAGCTGAACACCAAGGTTCAATTCACCACCCCTTTCTGCTAACTCCGGAAAGCGTGGAAGACGCCGCCCACGTCTGCGTGTTGCCTGCTCCGTGTGATGGTTAGTCTCAGTGGTCAGTTGGCTAAGATCTAGAGTGCCCTGGGAGACGGTGTTGGGCGTGCCTTTGGGAACTACCTTGATTAGGTTAACTGAGGTGGCTAGACCCGCCCACTGTGGGTGGAACCATCCGCTGGCTTGGGATCTGCAGAGCAAGGAAAAGGAGAAAAAGAGTTGAGTATTGGCGTTCATCGCTCTTTGCTTCTTGGCAGCAGACGCCAGTTGTTTCAAGTGCCCAATGTTGTGACTTCCCCACAACAATGCACTTGGTGCCAAAGGAAGCCCCTCTTTCCCAAGTTGCTTCTGTTAGAATAGTTATCACAGCATCAGAAAGCAAATGAAAGACCTCTTTTCTGGACACATTCCCCTCGTCACAACCAGAGGTGTATTTCCTGGTGATGTCATGATTAGGAGGGCGTTTCAACTTTAAGATGATCCCAGAGAGGTCCTGCTTGGGTGAGGGGACATCTTCCAAGGTGAAGGATTCTGTTTTCTTCTGGAACAGCTGTGGGAGAGTCTCTGTTGCTCCATACATGTTGGCGTAGCTGCTGCTAACTTGTATGACATGATTGTATTAATCAGAAAGGGGTACTTGAGCCCCAGCGTAGCTCAGCGTTAGAGTGTTTGCCTGGCATACAAGCACCTGAATTTGATCAGCAACACTGGAAAAGGAAACGTAGAAAATTATACCTAATTCTGCTCAAGGCACTTTAAATCCATCTGTTAAAAAGAGCGTCATTTGCATACTAATGTATTAGAACAAGACACCATCTGCTGGAAGCTGTAATAAATAAATCTAAGATGTCTACAATGTGACTAGCTATGCTTCAGTAGTGTGCAGTGCCCCTAGGCAGGTAATCGTTAGAAGATGCTACCCCGCTTTTTTCTTAGTCCAAGGTTGGTTTCCTGATTCCCTCAGAAGTGCCTCACAAATAGGTTTTAACAAATCTCTGGTACTTAGTGTTGTCATCTGCATCTGGAATGTCCCCACTGATCACCAGTGTGGCAGCACTGGAACGTGGCAGGAACTTCAAGAGGTAGGGCCTGTTGTTGGCAGATGTTTAGGTCTTCAGGATTTCGGTACCATGGTCTCTGCATCATTCTCTCCCTCCTCATTCTATTAGGATGACTCTTAGGCTATTAGGTGACTCCGAGGTGCACTGTGCCGAGTTCTCCTGCTGTGACACGGTGCTTTGCTACAGACCCGAAAGCAGAAGGACCGACTCACCATATGATGTCTCCAAGATCGTGAGTCAGAATAAACCTTTCTTCTTTCTATAAGCCGATTTTCCTCAGGTGTTTGTTATACTGATGATAGAAAACTGACAACGCAGTGTTCCTGTCTGCCACTAACAACCGCGACACAGAAGACCCAGAAGGTGGTAGCTGTGAAGGATGGGAGAAGAAAATTAAATGAGACTTGGAGGTTTGTAGAAAACAAATAAATGTCTCAGATGAAGACCCTTAGAGAGGCTGGTGAGAGGGCTATGCCAGTTGGCTTTTGTGAACTTGACACAAACCTAGACACTCTTGGGTAGAGGGAATATTTTCTTTAAAAATTTTCTTTATCTTTTGAGATTATAACATAATTACATTATTCCCCTTCCTTCCCTTTCCCTTCAACCAACCCCATATTTGAAAGGGGTACCTCCCTGTTTTCTTTTAAATTCATGGTCTTTTTTCCATATATATTATATATGTGTGTATGCATATATTTCTAAATATAACCTTTTCAGCTTGTACAATGTTACTTGTTTTTAGGGCTGACCACTTGGAATTGGGTAGCTAATCGGTGTGCTCTTCCCTGAGAAAGTCAATTTTTCCTTCTCTCAACATTCCCTGCCTCTAAAAGTGGTCTGTTACTTATGCTAGGCCTTAGCCAAAGTTGGTTGCTTCAATGTTGCAAATGGTACTTTGGGTGATTGCTCAGGTAGCTAATTGTCTCTGTCATATACTTCTTGCTTTGGAAGCTGCTTGATTGCACTTCCTGACTACTCAAGTAATATTATCTCCCTTTTCAGGCCTTTGATGGGGTTAAAGATTAGATAGTCATAGTTACCTTCCTCTCATGATTTAGCCAAGCTTATTTCTGATGCAAGACTTAGACTCTTTGAAATAGAATGTTTATTAAAACATTTATCATGTGTTCCTTGCTTAATATTGTTTATGTTGTTTGTAATTTTATACTTGATATCTGTTCTTATTGTATATAGTTCTGTATTGGGTTTGGATCGCTCTTGCTCTTGTTTAGACAAAAGGGGGCGGTGATGGGGAAACTTTGTTAGCCAATTATCTTCAAGAGATGGGACCAAATTAGGGTGTGGCTTTCTGGGACCCAGAGAAAAAAGCCCGCTCCCCCCAATCCAGGTGCTCTCTCTTTCTCTGTGGTTCCCTCACAGCACAGCTGAGCTTGGACTTCTTCCTGTTTTGTAAGGTTTTCCCCTTATAATAAATAAAAATATAAATTGTTTATCTTTTAGCTAGCCTGGTTATTTCCCGAATCAAGCTAACTTCTACAAAGAAACAGTGTTAGAGGTGTTAGCTTCCAACCCTGTCTCTTGGGAAGCTGAAGCAGGAAGGTCTTCCTGGGTTACATAATGACATCTTGTTTCAAAATCAAACCCAAATACAGCCACACATACATACACATACATGCATGTGTGCATGCATGGGTGCACATACACAGAGTGAGCAAAGGGTTGGGAGGACACACACACACACACAGAGAGAGAGAGAGAGAGAGAGAGAGAGAGAGAGAGAGAGAGAGAGAGAGAGAGAGAGAGAGAGAGAGAGAGAGAGAGAGAGAGAGAGAGAGAGAGAGCAGGAGAGCTCATGCTTACAGAAAGAGTCCCTTGGAAAGGATGGATATAAGTTCCACGCAGGAGAGCTACAAGTTCAACAGATGGAAGGGATAACCTGTATTTGCTTGAGAAATAGACACAATAGAGATCTGGAAATCAGCAAAAGCTTTTTCTATGCAGATTTACAACCTACCAGCTTAATGCCTTTAAAAATAAATGCCTCTGTAATCGCTCCGGTTTCCCCGTGTTGGAAAGTAGATAGCTGTCTGATCCAGCCTGCAGATGGCTTTCTGATGAAGTGCAGGCATGGGGCCTGGAAGACCTTCCTCAGAGGGTCCTGGGGGGGCCTGGAAGACCTTCCTAAGAGGGTCCTGGAGAGCCGGAGACTTGGGCCTCTTCTCTGGCTTCCGGTCTTCCTTCCAGGCTTCCCAACTTTGTGTGCAGGACTCCAGTTTTGACCAGTTTAAGACAAATTGCTTTTTCCTTTGCTGGTTTTCTCTTTGCTCTCCCAACTTCCTCCTGCACTCTATGCCAAATATTTGTGGTATTAGGGGTTCTAACCTCTTGGTCTTGCATGCCAGGCGAGCACTGTACCCCTGAACCTTCTCCCTGGCCTCTCTTCCTTTCCTAACTGCCATCTAATAATTTTATCAGTTCTCAAACTTGTAGCAAAAGCCAAGTGGAAGGGACCAAAGCCTTGATTTTGATGTAAAAACTATGTCCTTCTAAGTTATGCTTTGCTAGTCCCTTGAAGATGAGGGAAGGGAGTGCCCTAAAAACAACAGGGAAAAATGGCCTCCTTGGTCTACCCTCCTGACATTTACTCCTCAGCCTTGCTTGTGGGTTTCCCTTCCCCGAACTTTCAACCCTTCCCTCAGCCTGGACTGTGTACTTGCAGCTTCATCCAGTATTTTCCTGGATGAACCCAGGGCCTTGAGCCAGGAAAGTGCTGGCAAGAGAAGGCTGGCCCTGGGGGAGTGGTACAGGGAGGGATCCAAATCACTGACACATCTCAGCTTAAAAAAAAATCACTAAGAAGCCTGTCTGCACCGTTGTGTTATTTGGATCCATTTTGAATTCAACCCTGGGAGGAAGAAGGGTAAAAGAGAAAGAGGAAAGAAAAAAAAAGAAGAAGAAAGAAATCTTTCCTCCTACAAATAAAATACTGCAGGTATTAACTGGAGATTACAAAAGACAGTAAAAGGAGCCAAGAAATGGTGGGAGTGCGTGTGGGGTGGAGGCGGGGGTGGAGGACCAGAATAGAGGTAGTGTGTGGAGCTGATTGTTGAGGCAGATGCTGATGGAGACTAAATTACACACACACACACACACACACACACACACACACACACACACACACACAAGGCAAGTGCACAGAGCCCCCCACAGACAATCTGTGTCGTCCCCTCCCGACAAGCTGATTGTTGAGACAGATGCTGATGGTGACTAAATACACACACACACACACACACACACACACACACACGAACGCATGTGCACATACACACACACACACACACAGACCCCCCCCACAGACAACCTGTGTTGTCACCTCCTGACAAGCCCGGAGAACTGGGACCTACATCTAGCCACTTTCTTCCTTCAGAGGGACGTTATTTTTTCTCCTTGTTTTGGAACATGATACCCAGCTCTGCAGTATGTGGGTGTCTTTAAAAACCAAAATGAAGTGTTACTCAGGGGTGCAAAACCTGGCACACAGCCTGAAGTATCTGTGAATTTTGCCTCCCAGGCAGCTATCCGTCCTCTACCCCCATAGCAACACTATGGTTTTGGGGGGAGGGGCGAGTTTGTTTATTCTCCGTCCATGTGATTCTGGTAAGAGGGGCTCCCACCCCTGGCAGACCTAATGCCCCTCCTCCAAGTTGAGTGTACCTGTCAACCGAAGCAATCCTTGACGCTGGAAGGTCCCTGTGATTTCTTCAACTCTTTTCACCCTGTGGTGAAAGAAAGGCTGTGGTTACCAGACATCCTGCGGTATTAGTGTAGAGCTGCCCCTGGCTGTTCCATGAGATCTTGCCCGAGAGTGAAGCCAAAGAAGAGACCCCACTGAGTGAGGACGAGAAGGCCCCTGAGGATGGATTCAGCGGTACCCCATGCGTGCGTTAGTCCCATTGTTCCTGCTTCCATGCCTTTGCTTTAAACCACCCCACAGTTACTCTTCCATCACTCCTTTCCAGTGTGCCCTACCTAATAACGGTGGCGTGAGAAAGCCCAAGATGTTTATCCGGGTCCCTGGACTGGGCAGACCAAATGAGAGCAGCCGCTAGCGAGCATTGCCCCAGCAGGCAGCCCGGGGACTTAACATTTCCAGATCTTGTTTGACTCCCAGAGTACAGCTGCTTCTGAGAGAGAGAGAGAGAGAGAGAGAGAGAGAGAGAGAGAGAGAGAGAGAGAGAGAGAGAGAGAGCCCCAGGCAGGAGCTGGCAGCAAGAACTCAGTTTAATAATCACCATGTTCAGTTCTGGGCTATTGTATAGCTGTGCTCTCCGAGGACACCCGTGAACAAAAACGAATGTACGTTAAGGTCGGACCAGCATTCAAGAAGCCAGGGCCTCCTCTTGTTCCCGCATGCAAAGGGATAATTGTTCTCAGACTCCCTGGAAGAGACAGCTCTTGGCTCCCTCACAGGAGCCCGTGTGAATCTGTTCTTTGAATGGAGAGCAGCAGGAAGCAGCTGTTCAGGGAACGGGCAATTAGAAAGGAGAGGCGGCTTTAATATTTATCCTCTGGCCAACAAGGAGGGAGTGAGTGCTTCTATGGTGGCAGGGATGGAAACTGGAATGAGGGGCAAAAAACCCGTGCCCCCAAGAAGCGTGTTGCTGGGTTAGGAGTGGGCGAGAAAATCCAAGCGTATACAGTGCAGGTGGTGTACCTACGCGGAAATCCAGTGACAGAAGAATGCCCTCTACCAACGGCATTCCCCTCTCCTTAGCTTCTAGAATGTGCCTCATTCAAGGAGGCCCCACGCCTAGGTAGGGTCAGGATGAACCATGATTTTAAGCCGGTGATACCCAAGTTTGGTTTGGGGGGAGGACTCCATCCAGTTCTGGACCCCATCCTCAGAGGTTTTGATTCAGTCACTCTAGGTAAGGGGTACAGATTTGTATTTCCAGTAGGTTTCAGAGTGGTGTGGATGTTTCTGGCCGGAGGATGCTTCTTAAAGCATCCTCATCCCGACACCTACTACTGTCAGTTCTCCGTAGCCTGTGGGCTTGTCTAATTAGGGGTTGCTGTCTGGGTCAAGCATTTACAGATTCTTGACATCAAAATCAGAGACCTGAAGAAGCTCATACAGACTGCAAAACGGCAAGGAAAAGTAGTGTTAGTATAGATGGGATCCATTGCCAAAGAGAGCAGAGGGCTCCCTGAGATTAGAGTTCCCAATCCGTGGGGAGGAGGGTGGGCAGACCCAGTGGGTAAAAACACTTGATGATTAGACCTGACAACATGAGTTTGGACCCTGGGTCCCACCGTAGAAAGCCGGGAAAGCCAACACTCTCATACGGTGTTTGTTGGCCTCCACAGGTGAGCCCCTGTACTGAACATGCAGGGATTTGTTTTTGTTATTATTTCCTTAATAATATAGTAACAATTTACATTGTATTAGGTATTTTAAGTTATCCAGAGATGGTTTGCAGTAGGATGTAGGTAGATTATCTGATGAAACTCTAGGGCTTGGGAACCCCCTCTGCTCAGACTCAGAGGGATCCCTGTGTGGTTTAGAGAAAGACCACGCCCACATTCTGGGTGATGAAAAGAACGAGAGTCACCGGCCAGCGCCAGCATGACTTTTCCATGTAGGTAAAATGCCAGGTGGGAAGGCCCTCCCTTTTACCCCGTCTGGAAAGGACGTTAGGTGCGGAGGTGCTGTTCAGAGCTGGTCTTCTGGCACATTATGTGCCCATGTGGACTTGCCAAGACCTGTTGGGGGTCAGGCTTTGTATTTTTAGGCTGTGCTTTGCCAGGAGAGACTCCATTTTACAAACCGCACTTGACTCCTTCTGGGTACAGATGCTGAAGCAGGCTCTGCCCTTGGTTGGCATAGAAACAACACTCTCTGCCTGGTATGATGGAGAAGACGCTACCAAGGTAAACTGAGACAAAAGGAGCAGAGTATATGCGGAAATCATATCTGGGAAGCCAGGTCCACTAACTTATTGGACACACCAGAACTGAGGAAAGGGTCAAACTCCCCCACCTGTCATCTGACCACCTGGTGTGCACATCAAGGAAGCCACAGAGAATTCCCAACTGTCCCAGGGCCTTAGCTTAGCTCAGCCACCATTGCTGATCCTTTCTGCTCACATTGCTGTCCGTCTGTCTGCCCGTTTGAACATCTGGACCTGCTTTCAATCTGTCTGTGAATCTGAACCCCAGCGGGCCCTTGGCTTTTGTAGCTTCTGGCAGATTGCTCCAGCAGCTCAGTTTGAGCTCCTCTCGACTCTGACCCTACAGCAGACCTCCAGTTAGGCTAGTCCTCTGACTCTCTCCCCCTCCCTGACTCCTGCCTCTCAGGATCTAGAGCAGGGTTCTCAACCTTACTAACACTGAACTCTTTAATACTGTTCCTCATGTTGTGATGACCCACCAGCTATAAAATTACTTTCGGTGCTAATTCATAACTGTGATTGTGCTACTGTTAGGAATTGTAAATATCTGATATGCATGATATCTGATATGTGACTCAAGGTGGTTTAACCTTGAAGGGGTCAAGACCCACAGGTTGAGAATCACTACTCTAAATGAACCCTTTTTCACCCCTTATGGAAGTTCTTTGACTATACACACACACACACACCTCTCTCTCTCTCTCTCTCTCTCTCTCTCTCTCTCTCTCACACACACACACACACACACACACACACACACACACACACACTGAAATATNGTATATATATGACTGATAAATATCCATATATTATTACATGGTATGTAATGAGTGATCTGAAAGTTAATATTAGCAGTTAAAGTTGGATTAAAAGAACATGTGCTTGCCTTGGCCAGCTATGATGAAAGTTAAGATTACTTGGCAAATTGATGCCAAGAAGCCAATTTAGCCTGTGAGCGGTTTTTTATTCAATAAATTCTGACATTATGGAAAGACACCAATATGTGCTTCTGTTTCTGACATGGTCTGTTCATGGCACTGACTCAATTCTCTGACATTGGTGAGGAGCTATGCAAACTTTAAGAGCCAACATCTTTAGACTCTTTGTTTCTACTTTACTCCCCCAGTGTTGGCTGTTGGAGACTGAATTGCCACCTCATCCAGGCTACAAGTTACTTTGTTATATAAAATGAATACTGTCACATGAGAACGCTGGCCCCTTGTTCTGGGGATTCAACCCAGGGCCTCACACATATTAGGCAAGCGATCTACCACTGAACTACATGTCCAGTCCCAGAAATAAATATTGTTCTTAGAGCAGAAGGTGACAGATGTGAGCCTGTGTGGCTGGACTAATGAGAGGCTCCCAGTGGGAAGTGACTCCTCCTTTTCTTCCTGGCTCTTCAAAGAACAGCTCTCACGTTTGTTTGGGTCAAATGACAAATGGTGACACGTTGTAGACTTGTTAGTCGTTCCAAGTTGGCTGAACGAGGAAGGTTGAATTTATGAACACCGAGGGTTTCCTCCGTTTATAAATAACTGTTGGAACAGAGAAGGAGAAAACTATTCATTCTCCCTGTGGTGAGAAAAGGTTTTGGAGGAGGTGACGTTAGGGCCAAGTCAGCAGAGGTGATTGTTGAGGAGAGAGCGTAGGATGCTTGGTGCTCATGGGCTCATGTATTCTGGGGGCCTTATCTGACCTGGAGGATGATTCTTCTAGGGGAAGTGGCATGGGCAGCAGCCCCAAGGCATGGTGGTTTGATGTCTTGTGGTATGTGTTAAGAGTTTGGTATGCTGACCCAGTGATGGTGTGGGTTCAACTGACCCAAGACGTGAAGAATATTGGGCTGAATCAGATTCTGCCACACTGGAAAGCAAATTGAAGGATGTCCCTTAAATCAACCAAAAAGTTTGAATATTCAGGCTGAGCTTGGTGACACACACGTGCGATCACAGTGTTCAGGAGGCTGAGGCAGGAGGATCTGAGGTCCTGAGGTCAAAAAGTCGAGAAATTGTGGTGCCATGAATGGGAGTTCTGCCAGCAAATCCATGTCCATCCTGGCCGTAGAAGTAAAAGTAAGCAGCCAAACGCACCACAGGGTGACTAAAGCCAGTCAAAGCTTCAGGTTTGTTGAAGAGAGGCCTCATTTGCGGCACCATGGGAGTCACAGCTTCTTCAGTTCCCGGGGCTGAGGTTGGAAAGACACCAGATGGTGGGCACTGGTGTATTCTGAGACCTCCTTTAGCCTTTCAGAAATATGGGGATCATTTTTCTGATAACTGTACTGGAGTGTGGGCAAAGGGAGAGAGATATGCCTTTTGGGCAGTAAAACATACTAGTCCCGAACTACTAGAAGATCCCTAGAGTGGCTGGGGTGGGTCTGATGACCACCAGGTAAAAACTAAAATTTAACCTGGCTCTGTATAAAACAGGCTCAACATCTAACACAGAGTTGATAGCAGTAGCCTCAGCTGTTGGCAAACCCCAACAGACATATTGGCTATCTGACCTTGGTGGCACATACCAGCGATCCTTACCACTTGGATGAGAGAGGCCAGCAGCTGGGTTACACTGCACAACTTTGTCTCAAAAGCAAACGAATGCAAAGAATTGAATACAATTTCTCTAGAGAAACAACACGACTAGCTAGTAAGTACCTAAACAATTACTCAACGTCACCACCTATCAGAAAAAAGTAACCATAATAAGGTACTAGTCCATGCCCGGAAGGATTTAAAAAGTACAAATGACTGTCAATGGTGAAAGGTGGCCAGGATGTGGAAAAATAAAACCCTCCTACATTGCTGAAAGAAACGAGCATGTAAATGAGGCAGGCACTGGCAGACAGATTGGCAGCTCCTCAGAAAGCTTACCACAGCGTCACCGCCGTATGATTTTGAGGTGTATATCCAGTCGGACTGAAAACAAATGTCCAAGCAAAGACTCTCATGTGACTGTTCCTGACATTCAGAATGGCTGAAGTGTGGATGCAATCAGCGCTGTCCATCAGCTGAAGGGCAAACCAAACGCAGTGTCTCCAAACAGCCACGGAAGGGATTGAAGTCCTGCTTTGTGCTAGAATGGGCGCAAACCTGGCAAACGTTAAGACGAATGAAAGAAGCCAAGTGCAAAACTCCCTCATCAGCTCAGTAGTGGATGGAAGTCCTGTCAGTGAGGGGAGATGGGAGACAGAAAGAGGAAGACTCAGCCTGTTGTATTGTCGGGCTCCATTTGTATTAAATTTCTGGAATAAAACATCCTGGGAGTGCAAGTAGATTGATTGGTGGGTGCAGGGGGAGGTGGAGAGTGAACGGGGAGTGGTCGCTTACTAATGGATTCAGGGTTTCTTTGGAGGAGGAAGAAAATGTTTAGCGAGGGGATGCTTGTACAAGTGTGTATGAACATGATAAAGCCCACTGACAAGTAGGTACACAATTTGGGGGGAGTATTTATCTGAACGTATGTCTATGCACCCTGCGCACCATGTGTGTGCAGAGGCCAGAAGAGGGTGTCAGATTCTCTAGGACTGGAGTTACAGATGGCTGTGAGCTGCCATGTGGGTGCTGGGAATCGAACCTTGGTCTTCAGGGAGACGCTTTTAATCTTTCCTCAGCCCCCCGATGTGTACATTTTAGAAGGTGAACTTTATGATGCATGCATTATGTTTCATGTGCTGCTTAGTAATTCAGGTAATCATGGGTCACATATTCCAATGACGGTCCCTTAGGATTATGTAACCTCAGGATGACTCCAGAGAATGGCCGTTGAGCGATGGAAACACAGCGGTGAAAGGCGGGGGAGATGTGAAGCTTTTCTGGCAGAGGGAGAGAAAATGCATGCTAAGATGGATCCGTTTCGACAGCAGATTACCCGTGGGAAGCAAAAAGTTCTTCTTTAACCGTGACTCTAACTTTTCTGCTTTGGGGGATGCGGTGCCTGGTTTTTCTGATAAGCGGATGAGGTGCACAAAGGAAGGAGTAGACTGTGCTGGGACAGAAGACAGAGATTTGTTCTTGGATATGGGGATGTAGCTCTGTCGGTAGAGCGCCTGCCTAGCACGCACAAAGGTCTGGGGTCGGTCTCTAGTGTTGCCTAAGACTGGGCATGGGTGGTGCCTACCTGCAATTCCAGTATTCTAGAGGCAAAAGGATCAGAAGTTCAGTGTTATCCTAACCTACGTATCGAATTTGAGGACATCCTGTTAGAGACCCTGATTCAAAAAAAGAAAGGAATAGTTTCTTTTTGTATCTGCTGAGTTTAATACCCCCACCCCAGAAGTGATCTGAGAGAGTCTCAGGGGGGAGGTTGCCCCCGTCACATAGGCCTGTGGCCATATCTGTGGGGGTATTTTCTTGATTTTTGATTGAAGGGGGTGAGTCGCTCAATCCCTGGGCAGGAGGTCCTGGGCTGTGTGAGAAAGCTAGTTCAGTAAGAAGCAGCCTCTCCCCCACAGTCTCTGCTTCAGTTCCTGCCCCAGGTTCCTGCCTTGAGATCCCTCAGGGATGGATTGTGACCTGAATGGGCAAGCCAGCTCTTCATTTCCTTCTCTTCCCAATGCTCTTTTATCATAGCAACTGAAGAAGAAACCAGGACAGAGCCCCATCTCAAAATAGAGGGGGAAATCTGGTGTAATGGCTCGGTCCTTTAATCCCAGCACTCGGGAGGCAGAGGGGGGTGGATAGCTGTCAGTTGGAGGCCAGCCTGGTCTATATAGAAAGTTTTAGGACAGCCAGGCCTACATTATGACACAATGTCTAAAACAACTATAATAATCAATCCAACAAGCAAACAACACCACCCTCTCCCCCCAAAACAAAAACAAAAGCAAAAACAAGCCTCCAAAATAAAGTAGAGACATGATTAAGGCCGACATCCCAAAGTTAACGTCTGTTCTTCATGTATGCTTACATCTGCACCACACACACACACACACACACACACAAACGCACACATACACACACTGATTGGGAGGGAATGGAGCATAAGGTGGGCAAAAGGGCAGAGACAGAATCAATATTTAATAGTTAGCAGGAGGTAGCAAGGCAATTATAAAGGAGGAGGCAGACAATCTAAGGCAGTGGTTCTCAACCTTAACACTGTGACCCTTTAACACAGTGTTGTAGTGACCCCCCAACCACAAAACCATTTTCATTGCTACTTCATATCTGTAATTTTGCTAAAGTTATGACTCATAATGTAAATATCTGTGTTTTTTGATGGTCTTATGCAACCCGGTGGAAGGGCTGTTGAACCCCAAAAGGGATTGAGAACCACTTCTCTAAGGAGAAAGAGAGGGCAGTAACTCCACTGCTAGAGCAGAGGCTGTCTGGCCCACAGGCTAGCCTTTCACCAGCACAAAGAAATGTATTACATTGTATATACACAGTGGCAAGCAGATGCGGTTCCTCAGCACAGGTGTCCATACTAGATGCAGTTCCTCAATGTATCCATGGTCTGCTCTCTTTTTCTTTGACAAGGCAAGCGCTGTCCTACCACATAGCCCCATGCTCCCTGTACAGTTTTCTAAAAATCTTTTTATTTCAAAGCAGGGTCTTGTGTATTGCCCTGGAAGCATCTCAGCCTGATGGGATTATAGGTCTGATGCCGCTGCCAGGCTCTGGGCAGCTACGCTTTTGAACAAGTGATAAGGACGTTTGTGCTGAAAACCGTGTGCAGTGCCCCATGTACTCACTGGCCGGTCGGTTTCTTGGAAGCTGTGACTCCATCTTTGAAGGCGCTGGGATACCATTGGGTTTTCGACAAAGACTCAGAATAAAGTCCGCTGCTGATTTCCATATCTTTTGTGAGATCTAAATCCTGCAACAGCTTGTAATGTCCGCACAAGTTCCACGGGAAGCTCTCTGACTCCTGTGTCATTTGTAATCCAGTTCTTACTATCCTGTTTATGCTCTTCTCTGAGTAATCCCACCACTCAAATTCAACAAACGCTTCCTCTCTCCTCTCCTCCTCCCCTTTGCCCCTCCTCTTCTTTCTTTTTCTTTCTTCCTTTTTAAAAAATTAATTATCTACTGTGGATATAATGTTCTTTCCGCATGTTTGCCTGTATCCTAGAAGAGGGCATCAGATCTCATTACAGAGGTTGTGAGCCACCATCTGGTTGCTAGGAATTTAACTCAGGACCTCTGAAAGAACAGCCAGTGCTCTTAACCACTGACCCATCCCTCCAGCTCCTTGTTTTGCTTTTTTGAGACAGGATTTCTCTGTAGCCCTAGCTGTTCTGGAACTTACTCTGTAGATCAGGCTGGCCTCGAACTCACAGAAATCCACTGCCTCTGCTTCCTGAGTGCTGGAATTAAAGGCGTGCGCCACCACAGCCTAGCTGGAACCTACCTCTTAAGCACCAAGCTTTCTCTCTGCCCTCCTCTTCAGTTTTTTATTCTTGAGAGATTTCTCACGGTATATAAACTGTGAACTTTAAGAAAGTGTCTTAAAAAGTCAGTAATGTGACATATTAAAATAGTCAGGATCTTGTGCTACACAGTTTATTCAAGGAGGGGTGTGTGTAGAGCCCATGCCAAATGGAATTCCACACTGCTAAGCCATTCCTTTTGTGCGCCTGTCTCAGAGCTAGGAAAGGCATTGCGAAATAAGCTAACCAGGTTAGAAGTCTGGTGACCGTCTTGGAGAGCAATCAGCTGTAATCTTTGGAATTACCTTATATATTGAATGGAAATCATTTGCGTGTATAGCAGACATCTAACGTCACAGAATCTGGACTCTGATAATAATAAGCTAAGCAGAAGTTTATTCTCCAGGAGAACTGTGTTGGAGTGGCTTGCCACACGGTGCTCAGGCATGGCACAGAAAGGACATGCAATTATCTTTTTGCCATAATAATCAGCTTTGGACATGAAACATCACGAGCAAGTCGTTCAACTGGGGCTTGGTTTACACAGCTCTGTTACCCAAGAGCAAAGCGCTAGATGTCTGCTTCATTCCTTTGTTCCTTCAGACCATCACATTTGTCCCAGCATCCTATCTTCAAGAGCCAGCCAGGGCTTTGCCAGAGTTCTCCCTCATTCCTTCTCAGGCAAACTGATATATGCAATCCATAGTATCAGGATGAGCAGCCTAGGGGCCACAAGACTATAGTCTTAGCCCCCAGGATGAGGAGGCAGGAGGAGCCAGAGTTTGAAGCTAGCCTGGTCTACATAAGACGCTGTCTCGAGAAGCCAAGCAGTATAGGCTAGGGACGTGGCTAAGCTGGGAGAGTACCTGCCTAGCATGCACAAAGCTCTGTGCATCATTCAGGGCATCATTCAGCAGGACATAGTGCTACACGTCTGTAATCTCAAGAGGTTCTGGCAAGAGGAACAGGAGTTCAAGGTCATCTTTAGCTACCTAGTGAATGGAAAGCCAACCTGAAACATGTTAGCCCCTGTCTGAAACAAAGAAGCAAATAAACAATCTAAACAACAAAGAAGATACTGTGATTGAGGCCCAAGATGTGCCTCACTCCACCAACTCCACCTCCCACCCGTCCCTGAGATGAGGATATCTGTACCAAGACACCCTGTACACCCTGTTATCTTTGCCAACTGAGTTTCCAGGCTTTTTTTTTTTTTTTTTTTTTGTAGCTATACATGAAACCCCAACTGGGGATTTCCAGAAATAACTTCCCTATGGTGGGAAGGAGAATTGAAGAGAATGCAGGTGCAGGTGGGGGCCCAGCTCCTGCATCTAGCACGTGAGTTCTAGGGGTCTGGGCAATGTAAGCAGAAAAGGAAAGATGACCTCATCTGTACTCTGGCCAGCGAGCCCAGCTGCATGCTGGCTAGACAGGTAACAGCCATGTTCTCTCAGCTCTCGCTCCCACGAGTCGCCACTCTGGAAATCAGGTCTGCAGGCCAGCATCCCACACAGCACAGGCCTCTAAATTTAGAACTTGCATTCTTCAGGTAGAGAGCTAACTTGGAGGCTAAAGCGCTAATCGGGGACTTTGGGAAGAAAGCATTTTCAAAACAAATAATGACCGGAGCCCAGCAGAACACAGTCCCTTTAGCACATCAGAGGGGATGGCTCGGCAAGTGGCGTCTTGCCAGGGAATTAACTCCAAACAAATCCCTTGCAGCCCTGAGGTACTAGAAGGGAGGTTTAGAAAGCGGCAGCCTGGGAGGGCTGTGCAAGGGCTTACGGGAATTGCTGCGTTTGCACTTTGATGTTGGCGCTCAGCTGAGCCTGTGCTGTTGGGAAAAGGCTAGTGGGATTTGACTATTACATCAGGACGGTACTGTGGAGACACTCCACCTGGAGTCCCAGACCCAGCAAGATTAAAGCCTTTGCCCAAAGGCTTGCCGTGGAGGACTGCGAGTAGAACCCAGGCCGCTTGTTTCCAGGTGTTTCCAGCCCTTATTCCTGATGGATGAGGGAGGCAGGGACGTGACACCCACATGCGCAGTGACACCCACAGGCACTTGCTCCTTGGGTGACGGAGCACTATTTCTGGTGCAGAGCTGAAGCATCAGTCAGCAGATAGCAGGATGAGATAAATGTGGTCCCTGTGCATGGGAGCAGCATGTGACAGTGTGACAAGATGTGTCAGCACAGGAACAATTAAAAGTAGTACCATGGCAACCAGCGTTTGCGCTGGGCCTAGACAGCATCGGTAATTGCGGGTGCCGTGCAAAATGGCTTCTCATCCGCTGAGAAGCTCGCACAGGAGAGGCTCTGAAGTGTACCACACTGAGAGCGCAGCCACAAGCAGACTCACGGGAGAAAGAAACCCTGCAGTCCTTGGAATTCCCCAGAATTACCTTGTCTATTGTAAATGGTGGTTTTGCTTCCCCTTAGAGCAGTCCCCTGCTTCGGTGTCCCCTGAGCACTAATGTTCCTACAAGAGACTAAGAGTGAGCAGAAGGGGGAAACTCCTTCCTCCTCCTTCCCTTCCTCTTCCTTTCCCCTCTTCCCTTTTCATTATTTGAGACAGGGTCTCACACTGTAGCCCAAGCTGGCCTGGAACTACTATGCATCTCAGGCTGGCCTCAAACCCACAGAAATCCTCCAGCCTCAGCTTTTTTTTTTTTTTTTTTTGGTTGAAATTGCGGATGTGAGCACCATGTCCAGCTTGTACCTTTTTGTACATTGCATGCTCTACCCACAGCCAGCAGCAGTAAATTTATAATAACAATTAATAATTAATTAATAATACAATCAGAAGTCTCCACCATGGCAGGAGCCAGGGGAAGGTGTGGCGTGGGTTCAGCTCCATCAGCAGGACTCATTATTGGGCTGTTGTGCTTGGCTGCCTTGCGCTGCCCTGATTGTAACATCAGAGCGCACACTCTTTTCTGAAGCACAGGCCACTTGCCGTCCCCAATATTTGCCCCCCTGTTTCTTTACTGTTATTTTTAGTTTTGAGTCAGGGTCTCACTGTTAAACCCAGGCTGTTCTCCAACTCAGGATCCTCCTGCTTCGCTTCCTTGAACACTGGATTTCCAAGTGTGTACCACCAAGCCCAATCTCTCTTGCTTGATTTTTTCCTGCGAGGGGCTGACCATACCGTGAGTGAGGATGCAGCTTTAAGGCCTGCGCTCTTGGCTCCACCCTCCCCTCTGCTGGTGGAGTGACATGTCATCTTGGGCTGAGAAGATGGAGGTGACATCACAGGAATATCAGAGCAATAAGACGTGCCTTTTTTTCTTTTTAATTAAAAAATTGCTATTCATTTTGTCAGTACTTTAAAGACAAGAAAATGTAAGTCATCCAATATGGCAACTAAGAGAAACCTAGTTTGAAAAATAAATAAAATTAAAAAAAATGTAAAAAAGAAAGAAGCCTAGTTTGAGTAAAACTTTTTTTTAAATACTCTTTTTTAAAAATTTATTTATTATGTATATAGTATTCTGGGATGTATGCCTATGTTCCAGAAGAGGGCACCAGATCTCATTGTAGACAGTTGTGAGCTACCATGTGGTTGCTGGGAATTGAACTCTGGACCTCTGTAAGAACAGCCAATCATTTTAACCTCTGAGCCATCTTCCCAGCCCCCTTTTGGTTTGTTTTTTGGTGTTTTTTTTTTTTTCCTCCCAAGACAGGGTTTCTCTGTAACTTTGGAGCCTGTCCTGGAACTAGCTCTTGTAGACCAGGCTGGCCTCGAACTCAGAACTCAATGAGATCCGCCTGCCTCTGCCTCCCGAGTGCTGGGATTAAAGGTGTGCACCACCACCGCCTGGCTTAAAACTTCTTTTTTTTATTATACTGTGCTGGGGGTCAGACCCACTGAACCACACTGCTAGCTCCTAAACAAAATTCTTGGAGCACTCCTGCTTACCAGCTATTTTTGTTGTTGTTTTTATTGCCGAGTTGGGGTTCTGTCACATATAATGGCTCACATCTGAAGTCCCAGCATGTGGGAAGCTGAGGCAGGAGGATTGCTACAAGTGTGAGGTCAGCCTACGCCACACACTGAGCTTTAAGTCCAGTTAGATCCTGTCTTAGCTCCCTGCCGAAAGAGGGACATTATAAAGCAACGAAGCTTATTAAGCAAAGGAAAACATAGAGTTTACTAAGAAAATAATGGTAGTGTACACTAAATGCAAGAGGTGGGCATGGACTCTCAAGAAGTGATCTGGGATCTTAGATAGCTCACTTTGCAAACTCATTTTAATCAAGAGGAGGATCACTCATGAGAGAAGGTAGGGAAAAAATGGGGAATGTCAGGAATGGGCTGGGATTTTTCCCAGATTAGGCTTTGCCTCTCCTTACATAGGGTTTTCTGAATGAGCAAGGATTTGGTAGATTCATGGTGGACAGGAGTCAGTATAATGAAATAAAGGACAGTCAGTTAATGGTTTCACAGCCACTTTGGTCCCAGCTGATTTGGGGTGCTCTTGTGTCTTCACTGTCTGAGGGGTCACATGGTGTCTTACTGTAATGCGGTCTTGTGTTGCATCAGCTGCCAGCCACCGTGTAGCTTGTTCTTTTCCTTTGCATATCTAGCCAAACTCATTCCTTCCCCAACCTCTGGAGAGGTCTGTCTCTTAATCTTTAGGGCTGAAGAGGACCAAAGACCCGTTTTCCATAAACCTAGCTGATGTTGGTCTCAGAAGCTGCCTGCTGGGGGAGTTGGAGATGCTGCAGAGCTCTGAAGCTGGGAAGGGGAGAAGTTTCGTAGGACCATCATTTAGTGTGGGACCGTTGCGGCCTAGAAGACACAATCTTTATAAGAGGGTTAAAAACATAGTCACCAGACATAAGGAGCAGAGTAGTGGTTACCAGGTGTCTAAGAAAAGTAGACTTGGTAAGGAAACTTATTACACAAATGGTGTTAGGGTCTGAGCAGATAAAAGAATTCAGAATTTTTGTCCTAAAGTCAGAATAATTATTATAAATCATGGAAGATGCTAGAATCAATTAACGTTTTTGTTTTTTATGAAGACTGTTTGCTGGTGTCATTTTGTGTAGACTTTATGATTGCTGGTATAGTGTTGTCCTGGCTAGGCATTTGTCAACGTGACACAAGACAGATACTTCTGAACAGGAACCTCAGCTGAGATTGCCCATGGGCAAGTCTGCTGGGCATTTTCTTGATTAATGATTACTGGGGGAGGGTATGGCAGGGATCAGGGGAGGAAGTCCATTGTGGGTGGTGCTGTACCTGTGCAGGTGGTTCCTGGGTTAGCCAGGTGTACCTGTGCAGGTGGTTCCTGGGTTAGCCAAGTGGCACGCCTTTACTCCCAGCACTCAGGAGGCAGAAGCAGGCAGATCACTGTAAATTTGGGGCCAATCTGATCTACAACGCTAGTTCTAGGAAAAGCCAAGGCTACGCAGTGAAACTCTGTTTCGAAAAACAACAACAACAACAACAAAATAAATCAGGTTAAACAAATCATGTGAGTCAAGCCTGTAAGCAGTGTTCCTTCATGGCTTCTGCTTTGGCTCCTGCCTCAAGTTCCTGCCCTGACTTCCTTCAGTGATGGGCTGGGACCAGGATGTATGTGTCAAATAAATCCTTTCCTTCCCAGGTTGCTTGTGGTCATGGTGTTTATCACACTGGTAGAAACCTAAATAAGGCGAGTTCTCAGTGTCTATTTTTACATACGCTCTCACTCTTTGTATTATTACAGACTACTGCATCTGCTGGCTGTTCTTTCCTGTTGGGCATTCAAGACCATAGAGATGGACAAAATGAACCTTTGTTTTTTCAGCTATGAAGGTCAGTTGAGGTTCTTTGGGGGTGACTTTTAGGGACTTAATATGGAGACTCTCGACTCCTTTACTCTTTTTCCTCTACCAGGTCATGCCACCTTCTGGGACGACTCGGGGTCTTGCTGACCAGTGCCTTCCTTTTGGAGCACCGGGAAGCATTCATTTCTCTTATTAAGAATGTGTAGTGGTTCTAGCCCAATCCAGAGCGTCTACAGTTTCCTTGATTCAGAAATCAGGTCATTGACTAGAGTTGGGGCATCATTCTAGAGAGGCTGGTTGTTCTCTGAGTTTTAGCAGGCTCATAAAGGATAATGTGTGATAATCAAGGTGTCCTTTCTATTATTAAATGCCCTGTGAATCACCTTTGGTTGGAGTTACAAATAGGTGTGTGGAATGATCCCCAGTGCCAAGGAGACCTCGAATCACTATGTGAGAGACAGTCGGCGCAAGCGAAGAATACTGTATCTATGGTGGAAATGGGAGCTCCTGGGAAGACGCCCGGAGACACTGTGTGGGTACAAAAGGCTGTCAAGGTCCAGGAAGTAGGAATCAGGAAATGAACTACCAGAACCATGGCTGTCTGATTAGGCCTCCTTTTCCCACCCCACAGTTTCTTTCCACTCTGCCTTCTCTGTTTGGTGTGTCCCTGTTTGGTGTGGCGGGCGAGGTCACACTCTCTTGTATGTGCCGCAGCCAGAGAAGCTGAACTGGTGAGGCAAGAGGCCCTCACACACATTCTCTCAGAAATGACGTAAGGGAAGGGGAAGTGGGGGCAGGCCGGGGCAGTGGTTGTGATTTGAGCCATTCATGTTAGCTGTTGGTAGTCACTTTCAGGTAACTCAGTCTACCGCTTTGCTGGGTTTGTAAGAGGGAAGAGCCACCTGTTCTCCTCAGGGAGCTCTGGAGCAGGCTGCCGTAGGGATTCAGGGATGCAGGACACTGGTGAAGCACGGGCCTGGTAACAGGACAGACCCTGCTGCTGTTTGGACCTAGCAGGGTGAGTTTCTGCCCAGAAATAACAGACTGACAAACGTGAGAGGGACATTACTCACGGGCATGCTGCTTTCTTGGTCTGTGGGCTCTCACTTCAGGAAGGAAGAGGTGCGTGGCCTCTAAGAGGCAGGTGCTACTCCTTGAAACTTACTTACACTAGATAAGTTATCCACTTTAATGCAACAGTTCTTATAACTTCCTTCCTTCTTCCTTCCTTTATATCTCTCTCTCTCTCTCTCTCTCTCTCTCTCTCTCTCTCTCTCTCTCTCTCTCTTCCATTTTTCTTGGTTTCCCTGTGTAGCCTGCACTGTAAATGCCCTGGAACTTGCTTTATAAACCACAATGGCCTCAAACATCAGCCTCTGCCTCCCGAGTTCTGGGACTAAAGGTGTATGCCACCAAGTCTGGCAAGTTTTAAAACTTTTTAAAATAGAAATTAGTAGAATCGCTACAACTTGAAGTTGTAGGGATCTTGAATCTAGGAATGCTGAACATGATCACTGAGACGGTTGGGGGGTGGAAATCAAGTCACAACTCAATCATTGAGAAGGTTAGGGAGGTAGAAGTGAAGTCAGCCCCTGTCCAAGCCCGGCTCTTGCTGCTGAAACTGAGCAAGGAGAAGAGAAAGATGGTGGCATGGTGGAGCGTGTCTGAGGTCCCAGCACCAAGGAGACTGAGGCGGGAAGGTCATGAGTTTGATCTAACCTGGGGTATTTTTAGTGATCCCTGTCTTAACATCTTAGAAAATTAGTTTTATAGTTCTGGAGGCTGAGGAGTCCACAGAGCCACATTTGGTGAGCACCTTCTGCCTGGAAGGGACTCAGCAGGGTGCCGTGTGGTGGGACTGAGAGAATTTGCTGATGGGAGTCTCAACCTAAGTAGCCACTAATCTGACCCTTAGGGCCCCACCCTCAGGAACTCATCTGGTCCTGTTTTACCTTCCCAAAGGCCTCATCCAATTATGAACCAAAAGTTCCAAATACCATTAGCACAGGACTTTGGGGACTAAGTTTCTCAGTGCATTTTGGAACAGCCAACGAGCCAGACCATAACATTACTTTTTTTTTTTAAATTTTAAATATTTAAAGAGTGCGGTAGTGGTAGTGATTGATTGTGGTGGTGGTGATTGATTGTGGTGGTGGTGGTGATTGAGGTGGTGGTGATTGTGGTAATGGTGGTGGTGATGATGGTGGTGATTGTTGTGGTGGTGGTGGTGATGATTGTGGTGGTGGTGATTTTGGTGACATTTGTGACTGTAGTGATTTGTGGTGGTGATTGTGCTGTTGTAATGATTGTGGTAGTGGTGGTCATTAGTGATGGTGATGGTTATGGTGATAATTGTGTTGGCAGTAAAGGCCTATTTGGATCTTTGAGTCTTCTGTCCTTGCAGGCACCTCACAGGACCGCCCCCACATACCAGCTCATCAAGGTTGCTCCTGGGATGACCCTCATCTCTGTTAACTTGGTGCTTTGGGTTGTGTGGCCTTTCCTCGGGGTTCGATGCTATTCTGTGTCTGGGGGCAGCCCTAAAACATGTCTGCTCTAAAGCAATGCTAGCCCAGAACTGCAGCCTGGTAGAGAGGTCACCTGCCTGCCTGTCTCCAGCTCCTTTAATCTTGTTTACTTTCCCTTTGCTCACACCCCCGCCAAGTGGCAGTGGACACGGAATGGTGTATCTGCTGGAAAATGAGCAACAGGAAAAAGACAAAAAGCACGAAAACAATTGGTCAAGGATATTGTGCTGTGTCCATGGGAACTTCTCATCATCTGTCCGGCACTAATTGTTAAAACTTCTGGAATCATAACCGTCTGTGGCCTTGCTAAAACCACAGCCCAAGTCGATTGTCAGGAGCACTCCAGGCAATCCTTAGGCACACAAACGCCCCAAGAGCGCCCTAGTCCCAGCTCCAGCTGAATCAATAGTGAACAGGACCTGTTCTCAAGCTGCTTTAGAGCACATTAACGTGCACTCAAATGATGCAGGTGAATGGGGAGAACTGAGATTGCTCATGCCTGGCTGTAGTGCTGCTGTGGCTTTTGGTTGGAGGACCACACCCATGACGGCAAAGTCTGTGTTGGTGATCTTTGTGTACCTGCAAGGCTGCCTTGAGAGCGCTCAAGTTCCCGATGCCCGTGGTTTGCTTGCTCCCCACCCCATCTCACGTGTGGTCAATAAGGCCCTACTAGGGCTCATCCTGACTTCCCATGTTCGTCTCCTCTACCTCACCTGTCCTCTGCTCACCGATATTCCCATACCTGGGCTTCTCATCCTGTGAATCTACTTGATCTGTAGACAAAGACTCGAATATCTGTAGATTTTGATTTGCTAATATGAGAAAGTCCTCTTTGGTCCTCCATGAAGTGGGTGTGTGAGACTTGAGCAAGTACGGAAAAGTGATTAAGGAGCTGGTTTTCTCCTTTGTACACCATTATAACTTCCAACGCCGTGAGCTAAAGATAAGAAAGCAAGCCCAAAGCAGAGGAACTGACCTGTAGCCCCTTTCTGATGTGGATAGTCAGTCACCAGTCATGAAAGCTCTTGTCAACCTAAATGACAGAGAATGGCTCTCCACGGGGAGAGCAGCAAGCAGCAGTGCCATGGCAACTGCGGGTGCATTCAGGAGGCAGACAGAAAAGGGTTTTTAAAGGGAAAATGGGAAGGACACATAAGCTGTTTTGAGCTGAAGGGAACATTGATTATGGGCTTATTGTGGGAACTGACGTCAGTTCAATGATGGAGAATGTACCAGGCACTTGCTCTTATGTGTTTTTGTGACTCAAGTAGCAAGGTACAGTTTGTAAAGCCCTTTGTAAAGGGTCTGATTCCAGGCCCGAGTTCTGATTAGAGCCCTTCAAGGGTCTTTGTGATGGTTCTTATCACAGCAGTGTGTGCGCAGGAGGACCCTTCCTCCCCAATCTCCTTCCTCTTTGGTTTGCGTCTGTGAAAAGAACACCCTGTTGCTATGGGGCAGCTATCACAGTCTAATCGTGAAGCCAGCAGCAGTCAGTGGATTCAATGGCAATGAATCCAGAAAAAGATTTCTGGTTGTGGAGTTGCTGAGCGGTGGCTTTGGTTCAGAGGGAGATCTCCCCAGCCTAGGAAGGTAGCCATAGACAGAGCCATTCCCAGGTTCAGTGCCTCTCTGAACAGGGGCGTGGTTTAGTGACTGTAGAAATGGCTGCTAGCATCATCTGGGGAGGGTAAGAGTGAATCTAAATCCCACCCGAGAATCTGATTCAGAAGAGCCTGGTGAAGTGTATGCGTGAGTGCACGCGTGTGCGTACAAATGCAAATGCGCAGCATTTTTTTTTCCTGTAAACTATATTTTAATTTATCCCCTGTGCAATTTTTCCTTAGTCATTTTGGGAAGCAATGCCTTAGCCCAACAAATGTTGAAAGCATCTTAGTTTGGCAATTTTTTTTTCAGTTTATCAGAAAAAACATTCATTCACTTGGCTGATACTTATAGAACAACTACCATCTGCTACCGATGCATTGTTCTAAGCCCTGCATAGACAGTGTGAACAAGGCTGTCAGGTTCTTCACAGAACTCCAAAGTAGTTAAAGTAGTAGTAGTTAAAGTAGTTAAAGTAGAGGGAGGAGTAGAGCTTTCTGGACTTTAAGATTCTGTTGTTTGGTTGTAAGTGTTACGGCTGCTACAGTGTTCTGCGGCACTGTACAGATTGGGAACCTCTGTTCTTAGGGCCCGGGGTGGGGGTGACATAAAGCCGAAACCGCTTTTTAGGTTTCTCATTGATGAAATGGGGACAGAGACACCGACCTCAAGTCTCATCATGGGTTGTGAAAACGAACAAAACAACAGCGACAAAACCGTAAGCATAGAAATCGTGGACTCCAGTGCTTGGCATGTAGCTTTATTATCTGTTGCTGCATGATGGGTTCCAGGTCTTTATCTTAGGTTGGGGTCAAATTAGAGAGAACACGAACAATAACCAAGAAGAAGTTTTGCCACCTCCACAGGGTAAGAACTGCAGGTGCGCGGTGGGGCAGCTGCTCTGGGAGTTCCTCAAAAAGCTAAACAGAGCTCACCGTATGACTCAGTGATTCCACTTCTAGGCATGTACCCCAGAGACCTGGAAACATAAAACCTACATACAAAAGTATACATCATCAGAGCGCAAAGGCCAAAATTAGAAACAGCTCAACTCCATCTCTGTGTATGTGTCAGAGAGAGAGAGAGAGAGAGAGAGAGAGAGAGAGAGAGAAAGACTATGGAGGAATACTACTCAGCCATAAAAAAGAACAAAGCCTTCACTATGCAACAACATGGATAGACCTGAAAATATAAATGAAATTAGACTGAAAAAGAAACCTCACATATTTATGGTGTCACTTATACAAAGTGTCTAGAAGAAGACAATATGTAGAAACAGATTAGGTTAGTATGGTGTAAACAGGGTGTAGGAGGGCATACCTGTAGATCCAGTTTCAGGAGGTAGAAGCAGGAGTACAGAAGGTGAAGGCTATCCTCAACTACATGGTAAGTCAGAGGCCAGCCTGAGCTACCAGAGGCCCTGTCTCAAAAAGACAAATGATACATTTTATACAATCTATGAAGTAAGAGAATCCTCCCTGCCTGCCCTGCCTCAGTTGGTGCATGCATACGTTGCAGAGCGAGTGTGGATGGCTTCAGGTGACAGATCCCTTTGCCTGAGACTCCCTTTTGCCTTCTGGGATGGGAAGAAAGCAGCAGCACCTTTGCAAAGACAGGAGGAGGCAGCAATGTTACAGCACTACATTGTTACTTACGTTTTTATCTCTGCTGCAGAGATGGCTTGCTACTTTTCAAATCCTCAGGTTTGTGGTTCTTAACCTCAGTTCGACAAGCCCCACCAGCCCCACCAGGCTCTTTCATAGTGCGGGTGGGTGGCCTTTGACGTGGTCTTGGGTGGTTCATTGCACCAAGACAGCTCAGTTTTGACTGCTCCAGGCTTCTGTTGGCCTCCTGTTTTCAGGAGGAACAAAGTGAATCTGTGTTCTGTGTGGAATGCGTTAGGACAGAAGGTGTTTTCAAACCTGCGAAGTGCATGCGTGGGGAGAGATGCCTGCCAGAGAGTGAATCACACTCTGTTTCCGCCCCATTCTGGCTTCAGGTTTCCTCACTGAACGGCCCTGACTATCTGCCGCGCTATAGAACGTGTCATTGTCACTTCTGAACGGCCACATATGCTCTCCTCACATTTGGGACTACCGTATTAGGTTATCAAAACTGATCTTAAAAATGATTTTTTAAAATTTGCCTTTAGCATCCTGCAGGAAGCCTGCTGAGCAGCTGTTTGTTGTACCGTCTTGTGATTGTTTTTGCACATTCTCAATGAATGGCGCGTAATTACCTCATTACCAGGAAAGCAGCAAGCCGAATTTCCCTGTAGGGTGTTTCTAGGGGGGAAATGCTGTACTAGGTCTATTCATAGGCTCTGAGGAGGTTCGTGGTTAGACACTCGGTGTCTCCAGGGAGAGATGGGTCTTCCGGCTAGCTGCGAAAGCCCCACACTTCTGGTGCCCTGCAGCAGGTAGTGAACCTGAACATTTCTAAGGCTCCTGGGACAGAAACTGAAACTTGCAAAGATGACCTAGTTGAACTTTTTCCTACAGCATTTCAGACACCAGGCAGTCTCTTCTTCCTCCCCTCTATTTATTTTACTTAAAAAAATAATATGTACAAAGTACACACATGTATGAAGTATGAGAAATAGTCTAACAATGTACCCATGGCTTAGTGTTCAAGTCTGTCTCTCCTAGCATTTATCATTTCTTTGTGATGAAAGCACTCAACATCCTTTCTTTCGGGTATATTGAATATCATCGTTTGCTGTAGATTGATTCCCAACTGTGTAATAACACATAGGGATCTTTCTCCTACGTGTAGCCTGGTACTCACTGATCAGTCTTTACTCATCAGCCCCCCAATAATTCCATGCACCCCTTAGCAGCCACACCATCCCCTTCGACTCTTGGTGGTTGTTAAGTGTTTTTCCTTGGCCGACAAACCACCCATTCAATATTTCAAATCACACCAGATCAGACCGGATTAGAAAAGGCCCAGGTTTAGTGGATGCCAGCGCTCCTGCCCAACATTCTGAAACGGATGCCAGGGGGCTGGAGTGAAGCCTCCAGCCAAACATTCCAGACTTTTCTGGATAAGGATGTTAGGGGCTGAGGTGACACTTCCAACCAAACAGTGGTCACTAATCTACCAGGTTTCTCTGTGGTTTTGCCTTGTCTGGATTTTCCTTTACAAGCATAGCCATATAATTGTGGTCTCTTGTTCTGGCTTCTTTTACTTTAGTGTAATAGTTTCAAGATCGGTGCATAGGACAACTTACACCACTGCATCCATTCATTCCTCTCTAAATAAAATGGTTAGGTAAACTACATGTCACATAAAATTTATCATCTAAATCAGTGTGCTTTAGTATATTTAGTATATGCACATTCATCCTCCAACTCTTTCATCTTGCAGAATTAAAATGATGTCTGTTAAGCTACTTCTTATCTACCACCCCCCCATGAATGTGGAGGCCAGGTAGATGATGGGTGTCTTTTTTTACTTTCCACCTCATTTATGATGATGATGATGATGATGATTACTTGAAGCACAGTCTCTCCCTGAACATGGAGCTTTGGGGCCTCAGCTAGACTGGTAGCAAGGCCCTGAGATCCACCTCTCTCTGCACTCCCAGCTCTGGATTACAGAAGCATCTGCTGAACTTGGCTTTTCCCTGGGTTCTGGACGTTTAAACAATCGTTCTTATGCTTGCACAGTGAGGCCTTACCCAGTGAGCTATCTCTACGGATCTCTTGTCTGTTTCCATGATTATGAGTATCCTAGATGCCCCCTTCATTGCTGGTGTGTGAGTGGCCATGCCACAGTACGTGTGCTGAGCTCACTTTACCCACTGGAGCCTCCTCTCTTTCCAACACGTGGATCTCAGTGCATCAGGCTTGGGAGTTGGAGCCATTATCCTCTGAGCCATGGCAATGGCCTAGTTGGCTTTCTGTGACTGGCTTATTTCATATAATATCGTGCTACCTAGGTTTTATCCATGGGTAGCACATGTTAGACTCCCCATTTTAAGGCTGAGTACTGCGTCACTATCTATATTTCAAATCAATCCACCCATAAATACATTGGACTGCCTTCACCTTTTGGCCGCAGTGAGTAGCACGGAAGTGAAAGGGGGCATACACATTCTGCTGAAGTCCCTTTCTGCAGGTCTTTCAGGTACGTACCTAGAGGTGGGATTGCTGGACGGCATAGTATTTGTTTTTAATTTTGGGGAACCACCATGTTCCCAGTCAGCTGCACTATTTTGCATTCTCATCAACCGTGCATGGAGTTCCAATGTCGCCCAGCTGTCTTGAGCACTTCTTATTTCCTGTTTTGTTTTGCTTTTGTGTTATGGATAGTAGCTCTCCTAGCTAGTGTGGGAGAGCATCCATTCAGTCCTAACTGACATTGGACATACCGTGCTAGGTGGGTAGAGAGGGACCTGTCGATGAAGAAAGATGCTAACCAGACATTAGACACAGTCCATGCTTCAGTATTACAGTTTGTCTCGGAGTCAGATTGTATTTGTGCTTCAATGGTCACACACAGCAAGTGCCCCGTGCTAGGCTTTGGGTTGAGCGCTCAGTGTATTTCTTGCCTTCAACCCTTCCAGCGTTGGCCTATGGGGGGATATGAGCACCCATCTCCTTTAACAGGGAAGGGAAGTGGGCACTTTAGTGATTTACCAAGTCTCTCTAGCCAGAGTTGTAAGCTTAGCACTCTCTTACTCCAAAGCCTGGGCGTTCCTTACTAAGCATAGGATGAGATTAGCAGATGTGGCAGGGTTGGAGGAGCCCGACTGACCTTCAGAGATAAGGGACAAGCTTCCAGGGCCAGCACCTGGAAAAGTGATCACCTGGACCATTTTTTTACCCCATTATTTGGTGCAGGTGTGTCCAACCTGTGGCTCACCAGCCTCAGAAGAGCTAAGAAGGTGGACCATTAGGTCCTGTCATAATTTCAGACGGTTGGACACCCCTGATTTGCGTGAGAACTGAATTAATTAGCGGGAGGAAGGGAGAATTCCCACATTTCCTCTTCGTCAGTTCCATTGCTATTTTAAGAGAAGAAAAGGGGCTTGCCATGGGCCAGGATGATTTTAAAGCTGAGGAGACCTTCCTGCCTCTACCTCTGGTGTGCTGAGATTATCGGAGTGGACTAGCGTGGTCACTTAATAACTCATACATTTAAAATAACCTTTATACTATTTCGATTACAATCATTTTATTTAATCCGTAGTTATCGCTAACCTCTCTCCGAATTTGTAAATTAGAAACTCTACCTTAGGGATGTATAACTCAGAAAAACAGTAAATGGATGCTGGAAAAACAAGCTGGTTTTCCTCTGTTCTCACTCCACCAGCAACACGGAAGACCTGGTGACCTCAAAAGCCCTGGGGGATTTGTCCTCAGAAATAAGCAAACAATTCTACGGCAGTGAGCTCCAGCTGCATGTCCTACAACCTAATATAGTCCTGATGCCGTCACCTGGAATTATGCCCTAAAAGGAAAAGATGGGAGACAGTAACCAGTGAGAACTGACCACCACCAGCCGTCTTCTTTCCTTTTTATGTCGTCGGTCTCCTGATAAGCTCCCTTCTCCCTTTTGTTCTTCCAGGCTCCTTGTTTGTGCCTTGCTCAACCAAGCCTTCTCCTGAGGCAAAGGAAACTAGAATATGTCACTTCACAAGTATGCCCCGTGCCTTAAAAAAAAAAAAAAAAAAAAAAAAAAAAAACTATCCCTACCAAAGCGAAGTGAAAAGCTCCCCCTCCCCACTCTGTGTGGTGATAGTGTACTTTCTCTTTTCCCAGATAGCTGCAGGCTCTTACTATCCCAGAGAAGAACCAAAGAGTTCTACAGTCAAACCTGACCCTCTTGGCAACCTCTGTGTTTACCTCCCCACGGTGGTTCCTCACTGCTAGAAGCAGAAACCCCTCTTCTTTGCCTGTCCTTTTTTCCTACAAATTTACTGTTTTTAGATGCCAGAGTTTTTAGGTTCTTCTGCGTGGCGTGTGCTGTCCACGTTAATAAGCTTGTTTAGGTTTCTTTTCATAACTGTCTTTTGTTGTGGATTGTCCAACTAAGAACACCTATAGAGAAAAATTACCTGTCCTCCTGACAGAGTGAAGTTCTGTTTAATTCTTTCTGGAAAAAAAGAATATATATATATATTTATATGTGTATGTGTATCTATATATTTGACACACATATATATCTAAAATCCCTATAATTATGCAATAATCTGAATTTTCCTTTGACTTTATGTATAGAAAAGAAATGTTTTTCTTCTTGTAAACATATGAATAACTGAATTTTCCTTTAGCTATACATAGTAAAGAAATACATGTTCTCCCTGTGAACATATTAATCTCTGTGAACACATACTTTTCTATGTCTGTGTAATTTTTTTTCTCACCCTTTGAGCCATTTTTTTTTCTTCTTTAGTCACAGAGACATTCAGAGATGAGTCATAGTAGCCCTTCTATTTCCCTGCAGCAGGGTTAGCCTCTGGTGGGGCCTGTGCTGGAATTACAGATGAAAAGAGAAGAGGGGCATTTAGTGTACACTTTCTAAGAACGCTTTCCTGGGGAAGAAAATCAGAACCTATCAGGCAAATAGCCCATTAGGTGTGCTTTCTCTTCACATGCCTCCGTAGGCTCGTTTGAAGAGATGGAGCTGGACGCTGGAGCAGCCATCTTGTGACCACTAGTGACAAACCTAAGGACAGGAAGCTGAAAGGCTGTTGAGAAGAGATGTGCATTTGATGGAATCACAGGTATCAGCCCTGAATCAGTCCTGGAGCCATTAACTTTCAGATGTTAAAAAAGATATTAAAAAAAGAAAACTTATTTGCTAGCAGATTTAGCTTCATAGTAAAACTAATACACACCCCGCCCCTCCCTGAAACTCCTGCCTCTTGTGAAGCACCTTCCCGACTGCCACCACCCTCCATGAGTGCAAGGCATGTACAAAAATTAGGGAACCTATATAGACACATCACAATCTCCCAGAATACCTTGTCTTCATTTGGCTTGACCTCGGTGCTATCCACCTGTGTACTGGACAATGCCTGAAACCATATATCCCCCCAATACAGCATCATACAGAGACATTTCAAGGCCCTAAAAATCCTTGTGCTGTGCATGGCTATTATGTATCTGTCCCTTGAAACACGTAACGATTACAGATTTTTGTACTGTCTCCACAGTTTAAGATTTTTCAGAATGTTCCAGGCTCCGTGTAGTGCCGATAATGCCAAACAACATTTAAACTGTCATCTGCCCCTTACTGAATTCATCATCCCCTGAATCATTCCTCCATTAGATTTGAAACCGCTTGAGGCAGGGATGCAGTCTGTAGCTTCTTTGTGTGTCGTGCACACAATACCAGCGTGTTGTCAGTTTGGCTGTGGGTGGGGCCCCCTGTAATCAGACCCTGCTGTGCAGTGGGGTGATGGGAAGAAAGAACTATAAAGCTGGGATGGAACATCCAGCTTTGGCTCTCCAGGTCCAGCCTTCCCATTTCATATAGAGAAACAGGTAGCGTGCTTAGTGAAATTACCTGGAGCTAGTGAGAAGGAAACGCGGAGCACGCAATAACCCACTTAGGAGTTTATTGGGGGAGGGTACAGACCTGGTGAAAGTCGGTGTGCAGAGAGAGAGAGAGAGAGAGAGAGAGAGAGAGAGAGAGAGCTTGAAGATGGCACATCCAGCTTTTAAAGGCTGCCTAGTGAATGACGGAGCTCACGCATGCGTGCAATGTAGATGATGCATATGTACAGCATATGTAGATGATGCAACCATGCTGCACATGGGTCCCACGGGGTCCTTTAAGATTCCAGGGGCCATTAGTCACTTTTTCCTGAGGGCTTCTCTGCGCATGCATGGCCCTGGAACCTGGAAGTGTCAGCCATGTTGTGTGGCTGAATCATTACACTATTTATTTATTTATTTATTTATTTATTTATTTATTTATTTATTTATGACAGTTATAGGCCCTGTCTAGCCAGCTCTCCGTTATATTGTGCTTTCTTAGCTTGGCTATTGGCTCCAACTCATGACCCTTCCAGAACAGTTCCAGGTTCCTGACGTTAATGCTTACAGTAACTTGGGATGTGGTTCCCCTTGGAGGGCCTACTCTATGCCCTGAAGTAGCAGCAACAACACACCCTGTGGGAGGAGCCCGTCCTTGTGTTAGGGTCATTTGGGAAGGAAACTAGGGGTTCCTGTAGAGTCGTAGTTTGAACAAGATGCGTGTGCGTGAGTGCAAAGACACACATAGCAGGCAGACTCTACCATTTCTCCATGGCGGCTCTGAGTCCAGAGGGCTGTACCGGTCTGTAGGGGCAGGTGCCCATATCTCAGCGCCGACTCAGATTTAGTCCTATTATTCTATTAGATACGTTTGTAGGACTACTGGGACAGTTGATCTTAGTGCCCACCTGGTCAATTCTCAGGCTAGATAGTGCTAGGACGCTCTTGTTTTCAGATGTGATTATCATCGAAATCAGTAGACAGAGGAAGCAGATTACCATCTGCCATACTGTGGAGAGGCCTCACCCAGTTTCAGAGCCCTTAAGAAAAAAGAAGCAGGGAGTTTGCCTTGCTGACCACTCTGGACTTGAGCGGCCTCCTTAGCTTTTCTCTGGGTCTCCAGCCTGCTGAACCACCCTGCCAACTTGAACTGTTCGACCCTGAGCCAATATCCTATTGATTCTTTTTCTTTGGAGAACCCTAATTAATTTAACGTAAATATTGTAAAGTCCAAAGACATACAGAGCTTGCGCTCACTAAAATTTGGCAATGAGGTAGATATTTACAGGGCACTTGAGCCCAGTCTTACAGGGACAAGGCTGCAGGAATAGCCAATGGGAGGCTTAGCAGGAAACATGATGTACAAGGGCAACCCCGTTTAAAAAGTGTTAGGAATGTATACAGCCCACCCTTAAAACGTGCAGGTTTTAAAACCACTTCCCTTTCTTTTCAGTTATCCTTCTGCTGCTATTTGCTCTGCTCACTCTCCCAGGGAGTCTACAAAACAGCAGACTCTCCAAGTTATCCTCAGGAAGACAGCCAAGGAAACAATGACATTCTCTGGGAATTTATGGGCCATCTCGGTCCTGTCCCAGAGCTAATCACTCAGCCAGATGTACAGGAGGTGAAGGGGGGCAGCGGCTTTGCAGATGCTCAGAGGCCCAGCTTGAAGCAATGAAAAATGGATGCTACTGGAAAGAGAGAGCAGGATGCAGCAGCTGCAGGCAAAACCAGCAGGGGAGGGGATGGGGCTGGAAGCAGGGGAGAAGCCTGGCCCTGGCCCTCTGCAGAGGCATTGTAGGACCTATTTTTTTGCAGAGGCATTGTAGGACCTATTTTTTTTTTCCTGTCGCTATCATGGATATAGGTTGCACAAGAAAAGACGCCAGTCACTTCCCACCTTGTTATGAGCACCTTGTGTCAGAGCATCTAATATACACCGCCATCCATTGCACTGCTGTTTTCTATAGAGAGAACAGTAACTCCTATTGTTGGGTTGCTGTGCGAAATGATTTTGTAAGTATAAACACTCATGTGTATTTTAGAAGTTCACATATGTCAACTTTTCATTTTATGTTTACAGATAAGGTTCAGCCTTAAGAAATAATTTCTTAACTGTTAGACTGTTGAAATTTCCTAAACTATACAGTTTCAAACACGACAAAGTGCGACCGTTGACATCATGGTCAGCCAATGATGGCGGAGCGAGGGAATGTCTGCTTCGGAGTATGTGGAGGTGGGTGCTGGTGTAGAGGTCTCTTCTTCCCAATCCTCAGTCATCAGCTTCTATATCATATATTAAAAATACAGCTGTAATATGTCTTTGGAGCTTGGTCCAGGGTAGCAGGAATGAAAGGTTACTGCTCCGTGTTCAGCTAGGAGAATCCGGTTACCGTCTCATTCAGAGTTCGCAGGCATTCTGTGATGTTCTGGAAACTTCCCAGAACCTGAACGATGAGAATTCTCAGAAGTTGTGGTTTGGGTCAAGGACTATTTCCCTACAACCTCAGGGGCTTTGGGGAATGCTTAGGAGATAGTTTTTGGTTACTACTGGGATTGGAGTGGGTGGCACTGGCATCCAGTGGATGGAGAACAAGGACCCTGCCTACCATCTTATAGCAGGGGCCCCCACAGCA
This sequence comes from Alexandromys fortis, assembly GCF_014885135.2. Classification (NCBI taxonomy): domain Eukaryota; kingdom Metazoa; phylum Chordata; class Mammalia; order Rodentia; family Cricetidae; genus Alexandromys; species Alexandromys fortis. Next base: position 6,846,273 of record NW_026067914.1, on the reverse strand, counting down.
GAGAAGGACCTGAGCCGAAGTGTGTTTGAAATGTAGAAAGAACAAGCACTCCTGTTTAGACATTGGTGCCTTTACTATTTTTCACATTCTGCTTCATTTCATGACCAAACCAGTGAAAGAGTTATGCAGGGGGGCATCCTCAGGATCAAGATCTTGCTGGGGTGTGAAGCCTTCTAGAGGCTTGTTGGGGAAGGGGGGGATCCTGCAGGCTCACTGCAGGGAGAAACCCCCTGGGATACCTCCTTTTACATCTGCTTCAGGCTCTTGAACTTTGGTGTCTTGAAAGTTAACTTAGAACAAATGGTAGGAGAGACATCCAGCCTTTGTCTGAGAGCTCCCCCAGGGGCAGGGATGTCTTGCTTCATTGAACTTGTCTAGACTCAGGAATGAAGGGGCCTGCTGGGGTTATATTAAGAAGACTCATAAATTACGTAGTTTAAAATGTCCTTCCTCTGGACTGAGGATGTAGCTTTGTTGCTAGAGCGTCTGTTTAACATGTAGGGAGCCCTGGAATTTGGCCACCAACCAGTCAGCCAACTGGCCAACCGACTGATGACATTTGCACCCAAAATAACTAACCAACTGAGCATCCATGAAAATCGCCTACAAAATGGCAGATCATATGATTTTTTTGTCTAGTCTTAGATGTGTGGTTTTGAGCAAGGGGCTCTGTGTGCCTGTTCATCTTTAAAAGTCTCTATGCTGGCTTAAGAAATGCAGAAAATATCTGCAAAGGACTTAGGACCACATCTGACACATAGTAGGTGACTCAAAAGGACCAGCTTTAAATTTTTTATGTGGGTCTTTTTTTGTTTGTTTGTTTGTCTGTTTTTTTTTCCCCCCAGAACCTAGCACAGAATCCCGGCACATGCTAGCCACTCTTTAATTATCGTCTTTTTAGAAGACGGAAATAGAACTCATATAGCTTACGTTTGCCCTCTTAAAGAGTACGCGACTTAGAGGCTTTTAGTGCGTTTACAAAGAAGTGTCATTGTCACCACGGATCCTGGCCCAGTTTTCATCTCTGTGGAAGGAAACGTCACACCGGTAGCAGCGGCTTTGGTTTTGTTTCCGAATGGCTGGCACAGCGCCTTTCCAGGTCAGCCAAGCTCAGGAGGGAGTTATTGACTTCATCTTATACGGCTAAAGAAACGGTTCCTGTTTATTCAACAGCTAGCACACACCATGCAGCTACAATGCATACAATGCATACTTTCTACCCAATAACAAACAGGCCAAACACAACAGCAGCGATGCTGTTGCTGACAACGACATTGGCTGTACGGTGGTACTGTCCCGAGCCTGTGGTTTGCCTCTGTAAGAGAACGCGGAAGGAAGATGGGCAAGGACGGCTGTAGTCTCCACGTCCTATCTTCTCAACTGCACCTCTTGCTCCAGGCTCCCAGGCATGGCAGCTGAGCGCTCTGAAGGGGCAGAGACTGAAGCAACCTGGAGCAACATTCAGGAAACTGCCTCGAAGGCTCCCCGAACGGATTAACACTTTGATTTCAGAAACTTTTATAAATAGTATTATTTTGGTCACACACAAACAAGGGTGAGTCAAAGTGAAACCGGCTTAGTTCTCCTTCTTGGCTAAGAATGCCTGCTTTTCACACCTGCCAGACTGCACAGGGTGTGTCGTCCGGGATGGTGTTTCATGAGGTTCAGTCACAGCTGAAGAAGGAAATGCTTTTTTACCGATTGATTTTTTTTTCCCCTCTAGGAGGAAATTCTGTTATTTTTATCATGCACCCTAGCAATCGCCTTCTCTTGCATTCTGTTTTTTTTCCCCTTCCAATTTCATGTCTTTTAATGTTATAGGAGTTATTTTTATTTTAATATGCGTATGTCTGTGTGTGGATACATGCGTGTAGGTGCCTGTGGAGGCGAGTGATGTGGGAAGTCCTTCTGTATATGTGGTGCTTTTATTGCTTAATGAATAAAGAATCTGCTTTGGCCTGTGATAGGACAAAAGAGTAGAGCTAGGTGGGAAAACTAAACTGAATGCTGGGAGAAAGAAGGCAGAGTCAGAGAGAAGCCATGTAGCCCTGCCGGAGACAGATGCCGGAACTTTACCGTGGTAAACCACAGCCACTTGGCAAAACACAGATTAATGGATTTAGTTTAGGATATAAGAGTTAGTCAGAAATATGCTTAAGTTATTGGCCAAACCGTATTACAAATATTATGGGTTCTGTGTGGTTATTTCGAGTCTGGGCAGCCTCCTACAACAGGCCAGAGACAGAATTAGATCTCCTGGGACTGGAATTGCAGTTGGTTATTGATGAGAGGCATAACTTGGGTGCTGGGAACTAAACTCTGCTTCCTCTTTTCCACATTCTCCAAGGTGTTTGTGGTCATTCTGACTGGGATGAGGTGTTACTTTGAAATAGTTTAAATTTTTTTTATTTTTTATTTATTTATTTTTTTGAGACAGGGTTTCTCTGTAGCTTTGGAGCCTATCCTGGAACTAGCTCTTGTAGAGCAGGCTGGCCTTGAACTCTGAGATTTGCCTGTCTCTGCCTCCCCTAGTACTGGGATTAAAGGCATGTGCCACCACTGCCCCGTTGAATAGTTTAAATTTTCTTCTTCTTCTTCTTCTTCTTCTTCTTCTTCTTCTTCTTCTTCTTCTTCTTCTTCTTCTTCTTCTTCTTCTTCTTCTTCTCCTTCTCCTTCTCCTTCTCCTTCTCCTTCTCCTTCTCCTTCTCCTTCTCCTTCTCCTTCTCCTTCTCCTCCTCCTTCTTCTTCTTCTT
>NW_026067914.1:6833958-6843441 GCF_014885135.2 Alexandromys fortis | reverse complement strand
CTCCTCCTCCTCCTCCTCCTCCTCCTCCTCCTCCTCCTCCTCCTCCTCCTTCTCTTCTCTTCTTCTCTTTCTTCTCCTCCTCCTCCTCTTCCTCCTCCTCCTCCTCGTCCTTCTCCTCCTCCTCCTCCTTCTCCTCCTTCTCCTTCTTTTTTTATGAGTAGAGCTGTTGATAAAATGCCATCATGGAAAATAATCAACTAAATCTTGACATTACCCCGCATGGTTGATGGTTTCAAAATGCTAATTGCTGTCTATACCTGTGGGGATGGTTCATTGCTCTTGTTTGTGAAATAGCCCAGTTCTAGTTGAACCACCGTGGCTACAGGGGCAGTGTTCTAGCTCTCCTCTTCTTTCTGGCCCTTTTCAGTCCTTCTTTGAAAGCGTGAGCTGCTGTCTGCTGGAGAAGAGCAACAACAGTACTGGCTACAGTTTCTTCCTTTGGACATTGAGATGCATTGTATTGTCATTTCAAGGAACTGCATCTAACAGCTTGTTTACTTAATTCTTGACAGTCAGGTTGGTGTAACCCAGGAACAAGGATGTTTATACAGATGTTTTACTAAAGAGCAGAGCTTCATGATGACTGAAGTACCAGCCTGCCTGTCTGTCTAGGTTCATTGATCACAGTTAAAACTGCAAAACAGAAAGTGAGAAAGTCGACTGCTTTCAAGCAACAGATACTGAAGATGAAGCACTCAAAATATGATCAAATGGCCTTATAATACTGACCTGGCTGTCGCTTTCTGTGATTGTTGGAGTTGAGCTTCCTATCTAACTGTGTAGAACTCACAGGAGCCCAGAGGTGTTGCTGCCCAACTTATTCTATTTGGGTTTATTAGTATAGATGTCACTCAGGCCAGTTGTCCCTGGTCACTGCATTTGCAGGGCTTGTAGCAGATCCAGTCTTTATTTCAACTGGAACCACGGCAATGTTGGCCACTGTTCCTGCTCTGGTCCTTGCTAGGGGCATGATTGGTCGATGCTAGCTTAGCGTTGGGTCCCAAGTAAGGAGAGATGAAATTGGGTGGTGTTTTCAATTGGTTCCACCAACACAACCGTGGCAACATTGTATGCATGATAAAAGTGAAGGACTGTGACAATTCTGCAAGTCATACCACATGTAAACTTCTTCCTGGTGTCTTTTCGAGAGGTTGCATATTTATTCAGACACTGCTTCCACATTTGCACTCCTTAAAAAACCCAACTCGTTAATGGGGTCAGTTAGAGGCTGGTATAAGCTCATTCTCTTAGCAATGTCTTCATTAACTTTACTGGTCTGATTTCTAGAAGATACTTTAGTGCTTTACAAGTGGTAATTGGCCTCAAAAGCTAAGCATTTCTTGTCACAGGGACACACAAAGATGATGCTAAAAAAAAAATTAACCTTGGCCAATGTCAGAACCATTGCGGTACTTGTATGGTCTCCAAGACGGCTCTTGAAGGAGAAACGCCCCTTGAGATGTGAGTTATGGCATTACTAGAAACTGATTACACTATTTTATAGTACATTAAATAACGCAGGCACAGCTCATAAGAGGCGTACACTGTTCGTCCCTCACAACGGTACACACGTGTATTTGCAGTTATAAAGTGCATTCTCCTATAAAAAGTCACGCAGTATTTCTAATGAAAGCTGGAGCTAAGAAGAGCTTTAGTACCGGATTCACAAAAGTCACCTTAGGGGGAAAAATGCTCAGCAGTTTGAAATTTAAGTGCTTCCTTATTATGGTTTCCGTTACTCACTGCATATGACCTTCGTAGAACGCGCGTTTGTAATTATCTGTGCAAGGAGCATTGAACCGTAGGGATGAAGTTCTTCACATTGGCCTATGAAAGTTACTTTCCAAGAGCACATAAAGAATGAACCTGTAGCAGCTTGTTTGAGAAGATTTTCATAAGTGATTCTTGGGTCTGCCTTCTGGGGGAACAAAGACAGATTTTCCTTTTCCCTTCTTAGCCTCTCAAAACTGTCTCCTTTAGGCTCCAGATGAGGGACTTTGCCTGCAGCTGCTGTCAGAGTGTTGCATGAGCTTTTCCAGGCAAGGTGATCATGAGTTTACCCCGGGTATGGCAAAGGTGGCAGATTTCCCTTAAGTCTAGCTGGGTGAACCAATGAGTTAGGTTATGGTTACTAATTGGATGAGTTTTTTTTTTTTATTTTTTAAACAGGAATATGGGGCAACTTCTGTGTGCTTATACCACTGAAGAAAACGTCTCTCACCTACCCAGTAATCCTCAACTGTATAAGCATCCTGTGGGAGAAGGGGAAGTTGTGGGGGATGGGAGGAGTGAGGCCTCTTTCCTCCCATCCCCCAGGGACTGTTAACTGCCTATAAAACCTTTGGTCCCTTCCCCTAAAATGGAACATGGATGTGCTGTCCAGACCCTGTGCTGCTGGTAATCACAGCTTTGAGAGGTTTAAAAGGGCAATGGCCATGTCATGCCCAGAGGACATTGTTTCACAAGACAGAGCAAATGTTACTCTCTTGGTTTCTGATGGCGGCTGACTTTCTGACCTGGAAATCGTCTATCAGACCTGAACCAATGTAACACGAGGTGAACATGTAGCGCTTGCCGGTGTCTTCCTCCTCTGTCTCCGCTGTAATTTTCCAGTGTCTCAGCAGATGAGACAGAGCAAGTGCGGTGGTTTCACTAAGAACGTCCCCTGTTGGTGGCATTATTTGTGGAGGCGTAAGAGATACAGCTTTTTGAAGGAAATATGTCATTGGGAACAGGCTTCATGTCATTTTCAGTTCTCCCTCTCTGTTTCATGCTGTTTAGGAGATGAATTCTCATTTTCTTGCTCTGGCTGCTTAATTATCTTCCAAGGGTCTTTTATTTATTTATTTATTTATTTATTTATTTATTTATTTATTTATTTTTTGGTTTTTCGAGACAGGGTTTCTCTGTAGCTTTGGTGCCTGTCCTGGAACTAGCTCTTGTAGACCAGGCTGGCCTCGAACTCAAAGAGATCCACCTGCCTCTGCCTCCCGAGTGCTGGGATTAAAGGCGTGTGCCACCACCGCCCGGCCCAAGGGTCTTTCTTTTAATATCACTCCACTGGCAGTTAGGACTTCAAGGAATGAACGAGAGGGAATAAACATTGACTCTGTGAGTTGCGCCCTCTTTCTTCCCAGCTCTTCAGATTGTCTGCATTGGAGTACAGCCCTTCCATTTTTTTTTGTCCTTCTGTATGATCCAGACAAGCCCATCCTAGGTGTCTCCAGACATCCAGAGACACCACATCCTTTAACGTACAGATGACCCTGTTGGTGCTACCATCCCTTGTGCTCTGACCTTCAGCAGCCAGTCTAGGGTTTTCCGGAGGAATTTGTACTCTTCTAGTCCCTCTGGGCTGAGATCTGCCTTCCTGATTTAGCCTGGAAGTGGAACCGCAGGCTGCTGAACTACCTCGTCTATGTGCATTGGACTCCCAGAGCACGAGCTGTTCTTCTTCCTTTAGTTCTTGCTTCTTCCTTTCTGTGCATTGCTGGTATGACTTCTTTGCTACAAATCTAAACTCTCAAGAATTGTGACTTCCTTGAGTTTTCTATGACCGTCATTGACAATCATTAGTTTAGTTAGTGTAGGAAACTTATTCTTAGCTAATTTTGGGTCAAGCTCAGGACTCTTCCCTCTCCTAAATCCTCTGTAGAAGTGGGAACAAAGTGACATTGGTGTGGGATTCTCCTCTGTATGCTGTGAATGCCATTGGTTAACAAAAAAGCTGTTTTGGGCCTGTGATAGGGTAGAACAGAGCTAGGAGGGGAAAACTACACTGAATGCTAGGACACAGAAGGACAGAGTCAGAGAGAAGCCATGTTGCTCTGCCGGTAAGCCACAGCCTCGTGGAGATACACAAATTACTAGAAATGGTGTTTAAATTAAGATGTAAGAGTTACGTAATAAAATTTTAGAGCTAATGGGCTAATCAGTGACTTAATTAATACAGTTTGTGTGGTTATTTCGGTGCTGGGTGGCGGGGAAATGGACAAGCGGCCTCCTGTTACATGCCATGCTGTCAGAGCATCAGGTGAGGGACTGGGACGCACATGTTGCTCTTATGCCTGGTTCCTGTCCTTTTCTTCACACTGGCACTTATTGAGGTGCCTTTATTCTGCCCAGTCTATGTAGGTCATGGTTGGTGAGTTCTTGTTTAAACTGTAAGGACTTCTTTGCACTTGATGGCAAGGTTCTTGGACTCCATGAAGCTGCCTCAGTTCTTCTGTTCTTCCATCCCACAGAGACCTTTTTTTCCTTTCTTTCTTTCTTTCCTTCCTTCCTTTCTTTCCTTCTTCTTTCCTTCCTTCTTTCCTTCCTTCCTTTCCTTCCTTCTTTCCTTTCTTTTTTTCTTTTTCTTTTTTTTTTTGAGACAGGGTTTTTCTATGTAACAGCCCAAGCTCTCCTGGAACTAACTCTGTAGACCAGGATGGCCTCAAACTCATAAACTCAAACTCAAACTGCCTGTGTCTGCAAGTGTTCTTACAGTTCTGCTGAATGGGTTCCCCATAAGTTATACCCCATTAGTTGTACACTTGTGGGTCTAAGGATCTGTCATCTGTACATTTACTGTATAATACTTGTGGCCCCAACACTGGCTAAGCATATTTCATTTAAATTTATAATTTATGTCTGAAATCCTAAAAGTTCAATGGCCCAAAGCCAACATCTAACTCCAGTGCTCTACTGTAACATGCTCACACAGTGGGGTGGGGAGGGTATGGCTCAGAAAGCAGGGGCCAAGAGGAATGCTGCTGGATCCTGTCAGCTAGAGCAGCCTCACCGTTACTGTGGTGAGGGTCTGGGTCAGGTGTGTCTAGGTTCTTAGCCTCTTATTCAAGCATCGGAATAAAAATAAACACAGGTTGAGAAACAGCAAAGAAACTGCGTCCAAAACTGAAGTGACAGGACAACTCAGACAGAAATCCCCTGCAAGAGTGACAGCAGACCACATGCATGGGGACATTCATGACTGTCTGGGGTTCAAAGGAAAGGGAAGGGTGGTTACTAGGCATCATTCGGATGGTTTTCTATTTCGATTGACAGTTTCAAGTTGTATACCCTTTACTGAGTATGTCCCTACCTGGAATGTATCTGATTTTAATTACATGCATGCTCAATTATGAATATTTATAAGATGGTGAGGAGAGGAGTCCCTCGAAAAGGTCACTTTGATGACAGTTTTCCTCGTTGCACATAAACTCAAACCAGTTCAAACCGGATCAGCTCCCCTACCTTTATATCCAGACATAGCAGGGGCACAACTGAAGAGAACATGCACAGGTTTAATAGCTGGTAAGGAGAAGAAAAGCATTTCATTGCTCAGAGTAGAGTACGCTAAATGATGCAGGTGGTAGTCTTTCTTAAAGATTTATCATTTGTGTGGGTGTGTCTCACCCAACCGTCTGTGTGCCCTGTGCACTCACTGTGCATGGAGGCCAAAAGACGGCATCAGAGCCTGTAGTCACCATATTGGTGCTGGGAGTCCCGAACCTGGGTCCTCTAGAAGAGCAGTCAGTGCTTTTAACTGCGGAGTGGTCTCTGCAGCCCCCAGGTGGGAGTCTAAACCAGGTTAATGGAGATGTGCATGTTCATAGGGCATTGAGAAAGGGACTTAAGCTGTCGTACGCGTTATTAAAAGTGTGTGCATATTCCCAGCCAAGTGGAGCCCCAGGATGCTATGGTATTCTGTATGCATACTTACCTCATAAAGAGTTCTGAGACCTCTACTCATGTGAAACAAGAATCTCAATTTATGCCACAGAAAAAGAATCTCAGGACAAATGAGTACGAAACAAACTTATACTAAGAAAAGGTCGACTTGGAGAGATGGTTCAGGAGTTCAAGAGTGTTTTCTATTCTTGCAGAGGATCCAAGTTCAGTTCCCAGAACTCATGTTGGGCAGCCCACAACTGAAAGCTACCTGTAATTCCATCTCCAGGGAATCTGATTCCTCTGCCCTCCACAGCCACCTGCACTCATGTGCCCACACATTCCTATCCACCCAGTTAAAAACAAAGTAAAATAAAAGGTTTCAGGAGCTGGAGAGACGGCCTAGTGGTGAAGAACACTGACTGCTCTTCTGGAGGACCCAGGTTTGATTCCCAGCACTCACAAGTGTTTGTAATTCCAGTTCCAGGGGAGTCCAGTGCAATCTTTCTGGCCTGGAGTGGTTTTAAACTCACGGCAGCCCTCCTGCTTCAACTTCCTAAGTGATGGGATTACGTACGTGAACCATCAAACTCAGAAATTTTAAGCATATTAACATTAGCTCTATACATGATTTAGGTGGATTTTGAAGTTGCATTTCTTTAAAAATTTTTATTTTTTATTTTATTTACTTTTTATTATTGGTGTTTTGCTTGCATGTATGTCTGTGAAGGTGTCAGATGCCCTGGAAGTGGAGCGGTTGTGAGCTGCCATGTGGGTATTGGAATTGAATCTGGGTCCTCTGGAAGAGTGTCCAGTGCTCTTAATTATTGAGCCATTTCTCCAGCCACGAAGTTACATTTTTTTCTTTTTCTTTTGAGACAGGGTTTCTCTGTAGCTTTGGAGCCTGTCCTGGAACTAGCTCTTGTAGACCAGGCTGGTCTCAAACTCACAGAGATCTATCTACCTGCCTCTGCCTCCCGAGTGCTGGGATTAAAGGCGTGTGCCACCACCTCCCAGCAAAGTTACATTTTTCAAAGGATTTAAAATATCAAGGGCTGGAGAGATGTTTTCAGGGGTTACAGGCATGTGCTGCTTTTGCTAGAAAGTAGAGTTTGATTTTCAGCACTTACAATGGGTGGCTACAACCACCTGTAACTCCAAGTCGACACCGAACTCTATGCCTCTGACCTCATCAGGCACCATCAAAGTTAGTGTTGGTTTTTGTGTGTGTTGTGTATGTATGTGTGGGTATACACGTGTGTGCATGCATAAGAGCTGGGGGTTGGTTTTGGATGTCTTCTACTGTTACCCATCCTAGTTTTTAGACAGGCTCTTTTGGTGAACACGCAGCTCTCATTCAGCCAGTCTGGTTGGCCATGGCACCAGGGACCCTCCTGTCTACCCCCCACATTTTCCTCCAGTGCTGTGTTTCAGACGAGAGCTGCCATACCCAGCTCGTAGGTACAGGGCATCCCAATCAAGGTCCTCATGCGTGCACAGTGAACATTGTACCCCTGAGCTGTCTCCCCAGCCCTGTAGGGCTCATTTTTATTATGACCAGATGCTAGAATCGATTTGGATTTCTGTTGCATCTTAGTTTTCTGAAGAGCAGAGATGGATGCTTGCACAAGACAATGACTCAGTCTCCTCCGTTCTCTGCCGTTCACTCCCTTAACATATACTGTTCTATCCCATCCCCACAGCTCCCCCTTATAGTATAGCGTTCTTCTTCCGTGGGGAGGAGTGGGTGGGAGTCATAGGACTGCAGTAACTCCCTATGTAGAAGATTCCAGTGCTCCCCCAGATTTTCATCTACCGCCCTTCCCTTGCCTTCTCTGACACCTCTGGTCTGCAACAGGGCTTCTCTTCCGGGTTGTTTTCCCTCCCTTTGCTCTTCTGCACCTCTTGGGTCCCTTTGACATCCTCCCTTTTGCCCCACATTCTAAATCTTAAAATTGTGAAGAGTTTGATTTACAGAATCCAAAATGATGACCTTTATCATCCCCTCTCCCCTTTGGTCTTTAGTTGTCAGCTGCTGTAAAGTTGACTTGAAAGGCAATTTCACCAAGATCGGGCGGGTCTTGAGTGAGCCATCTCAGTCTCTTTGTGCCTGGGCACAGCTCATTGTTTTACATTTTTGTTTATTTTTTTATTTTAATGTTTATCGAAGTATACCTATACAATGTAAATACAGGCACAATTTTTTTTTTTTTTTCGAGACAGGGTTTCTCTGTGACTTTGGAGCCTGTCCTGGAACTAGCTCTGTAGACCAGGCTGGTCTCGAACTCACAGAGATCCGCCTGCCTCTGCCTCCCGAGTGCTGGGATTAAAGGCGTGCGCCACCATTGCCTGGCTTACAGGCACAAATTTTAAGTGAAACTTCGTATCTGTGAATTCCAGTCCGGATGAAGTTATTTCAGTACCAGGCAGATCCTTCCTCACTGCCCACGGCGATCTTCTCCAGGGCAACCTGTGCGTATGTTTGCCCATGTTTAGAGCTTCGTAGACAAGGAACTCTCCCTTGTTTCAGACAAGGAACTCTCCCTTGTTTCGTTTGTCCGACATTGTTGCTCTAGCTGGGCACTGCACTCAGCAGGGGAGGACTGGGAACTTCCTCACCCTTAGTAGGTAGTGTGAGTCAATATAGGGCTTGAATCATGAATTAACTTTGTAGCTGTGTAACAGGAGACATTGTTACAACTTTGCAGTATTAGGATAATCAGTATCCGTAAAATGCTTCATGGTAAACCTTTGTGATAAACAGCTCCATATTCATGGCCAGCTACAATGAATTCGATGGTAGGAAACCATCGAATACACATCTTTAACAACCTGCTTGTGGAATGGATTTCGTCTGTTACTCTGTATCCGTGTGCAGACAATGGAAAGGGGTGAAGATTCAGTATGGCTCCCAGATTCTGTCTCCAGTACTTAGCTCCTGTTATTCTAGGTTGGTGATGAGGCAGGGCATCAAGTCCGGGGGAGCCTGCGGAGGAGAAAGCTAATACAGGACTGGGCTAGGGTAAGATGGAGCCCCTCTCCCCAGGATACACCCTGGCCTTCCCCAACCAGGCTTTACTTACTTTTTGCCGACTCACAATAAGGTCGTCAAATTATGACTATATCAGAGCATTAATTCACTGATCAGGGCAGAGCCCCAAGAATCCAACCTTCTGAAAAGGCCACCAGCTGACGACCAAGGTTCCCAGCACGTGAGCCCACAGAGGGCATTTGATATTCAAACCACAACGACTTTGTATACCCCCAGAACTTCATTTTAGGAATAAAGTTGCGTGGCACGTGAGATCTGCAAGATTTCTTGGACCTTCTGGGATTAAATCCTGAGCCTCGAGGGCTGGCTTCCTTTGGATTTTAGCTGCCTGAGTCATGGATTAAAGGTGGAACAGAAAGATTCTTTTTTTTTTCACATAGATTTTTTTATTTTTTTAAAAATCTTTTTTATTTTACATACCATTCCCAGTTTTCCTTATTCCCCTCTTCTTTTTTTTAAATATAATTTTTTATTGAAAAAAAAAGATTTCCGCCTCCTCCCCGCCTCCCATTTCCCTCCCCGTCTCCCTTTTCCCCCCTCCTCCCTCTCCTCTCCCCCTCCCTCTCCAGTCTGAGGGGCAGTCAGGGTTCCCTGCCCTGTGGAAAGTCCAAAGTCCTCCCCGCTCCATCCTGGTCTAGGAAGGTGGACATCCAAACTGGCTAGGCTCCCACAAAGCCAGAACATGAAGTAGGATCAAAACCCAGTGGCATTGTCCTTGGCTTCTCAGCAGCCCTCATTGTCCGCCATATTCAGAGAGTCCGGTTTTATCCCATGCTTTT
>NW_026067914.1:6829500-6833769 GCF_014885135.2 Alexandromys fortis | reverse complement strand
AGAACCTTCATCTGGAGATGGATGGAGATAGAGACAGAGACCCACACTGGAGCACCGGACTGAGCTCCCAATGTCCCAAGGAGGAGCAGAAGGAGGGAAAATATGAGCAAAGAAGTCAGGACCACGAGGGGTGCACCCACCCACGGAGACAGTGGGGCTGATCTATTGTGAGCTCACCAGAAAGATTCTTTGTGGGCAAATGGATCAACACGTTGATCTTAATCAATATAGCTCCTTCATTTCAGTACAGCGTTTATTTAGCAATCACGAAGCTTCCTCATTCAGGTTTCATTTGTACCTATCTTTCAGGTCAGGCCCAATCTCTATGGCGTCATCTCCCTTTTTTAGGAGCATCCATTTCAGGATCGGCGGCTGTCCCTTTAAGGCCCTGGAAAGGGCCGGCTGCCGGAGAGGCCCCGCCCCGTCACGTGTCCTTGTGCCATTGGGCGGAGCCAGAGCCTCTAGGTTGCCGTCACTTCCGGCTCCCTGTCAGTCCGGAGCGAGCGAGGGAGCGAGCTAGAAGCTGTTGGACTGCAGGAGCGAAGCGTGAGTGCGCGGGACCCCAGGCCCTTTCCTCGAGGCCGCGGTCGGGCCGATCCCTTTTCCCCGCCGGGCTGCCGCGGAGCCTTCGCTCCCCGTGCCCGCCCCGGCTGCGAGAAACGGCAGCCTTGACGGGCCTCCGCTCTTCCCCGCGCCCCCGCGCCCCGGGCCTCGTGTGGCGGCGGCGCCGGGAGCCGAACCGAGGCGGTGGGCACCGGTGGGCGCGGGCGGGCGGGGAGGCGCGAGCGGTGGCCGCACGCCTCTAGGACGATGTGGCGGGACACCGGGCGGAGGCGCGCGGACCACCGGCTCGGGAAGGCCTCGGGGACGGTGGCCCGGGGCGCCGGGGTGAGGGGCGGGGGGCGCGCCTCGGCGCACAAGGCCGGCCTCCGGGGCGGCGAGGATAAGATGGCGCTGGCGCAAGGCCCTCCTCGCCCGCACGCTATCGGCGCCCCACGCCCCCTTCCTCAGGCCGGTTGGAGCCCCAGCCCACGCCGCGGGGCCTAGAGGAGTTTCCGGGCCGCGACCCCCACGCGCCCCGCGCCTTCCCACTCTCGAGTGCCCTGCCCCCTGCGAGGTTGTCACCTCTCCCCCTCCCCCAAGTCACCGAATGATCCGTGTAAACGCTACGGTCTCCCCTTTAGTTATCATTTGCTCGAATCACGAAGCCCCCCGACCCCCAAAGAAACCAACTCAGTAAAGCTTCATGAAAGTTAAAAGTCAAAGTTTAAGGGAAGGGCGGGCTTTCGTTCCCATTACACTGTTTTCTTACTGGGTAGATTTAGGTTAGATAATGACGTGGTTCTTTGAAACAGTTTTAGTTCCCTAGACAGCTTTTTCGAAATGGCAGATAGGTAAGGCTGGCAGTTTACATGAAAAAATGTGTATGCTCACGTTAATAATCTTTTCAAAACAGGTTTTTGGGTAGTTGCGTGGACAACCACCTTGGGAAACTAAACTAACTTGATTTTGGCGACTAGGTTGTGAAATGGAGCAGCCAGAGGAAAAGCGAACGAAACTGGTTATGCGCCTTGCTGCTGCCTCCCGTGTTTCCTCTTAATGGGCAAATTGTGTTTAGTACGGTCGTGCTGACTTGATTTGAGCGTTTTGGATTTAATGGTCAGGATTTGGATAGCACACTTTGGCCTTGATCTTCTGTTTTGGAACATTGAATGCCAGTTTGGTTTAGAGAGCTGGGTTGTTACAGGTTTTTACATTGAATGCCAGTTTAGAGTTACAGTTTTTTGATGTGGGAGGGGAAAATCTGAAGTCTTTCTTTTCAAAGAGTGTTGTGTTATTAGACCCTTCAATCCATACATACTTTGGTAATTAGCTTTTTGCCACCTGGTAAAGACTCTTGAAAAGGAATTAGGACATGCCTTAGGATTCCTTGAAAATTGGGTTAGACTTAAGATAGTCTGCCCTTTGTTTTATGCTTGGGCTTTCAGTAAACAGAAAGGCTGGTCTGTGTGCCTCTCTGGTGGTTTTGCTCTGCACATAGAATCCTCAAATTTTACTTATTTACTAAAGTAGAAAAAGCAGTGCAAAATGCTGTGAACTGTGTGTAACATTATGAACTCTGATGGTGCAGGCTACAAGGTGAAAGTTAGTGTCTATAAATCAGGTAAGAGATGATTAATAATGGTGAAATTAATTAGGTATCACACTTTGATAGACACGCTGTTTTTCTTATGTTGGAGCTGGTCTTCTATCTAATTCTACATTAGTTCTTACCCTAGCATGAGTGGAATTGCTTACTTACATTTCTTTTGATTTTAAAGTAATTGTTGTCAGCTGCTTTCTTGCAGTCTACCCATAAACTTTATAACCCCTCTAAAATCTGTTCTTGAAAAGACTTGGAGAAAGAGGTAGAAGGAATGTGCACATGGCTTTTATTTCTTTGTCCTGAGTTCAGAGTATTTGGCTGTGCTTGTTATTTGCAGTTTAGACATGGGTCCAGTGTGTAATGACTCCAGTACCACAAAATGGCAGAATGAGCCATGGAATTTTTTTTTTTTTTGACGGAAGAGAGCTAAGATGAAGGTAATAGAGCATGTGTAAATTATTCATGTAATGTATTTTTCTTTCAGAATGCCTAAATCAAAGGAACTTGTTTCTTCAAGCTCTTCAGGCAGTGATTCTGACAGTGAGGTTGAAAAAAAGGTAAATTTTACTGTACCAAGTAGTTTTATTATACCAAATTTGTAGTACATTAATTCCTCTATAATGCTGGTATCCAGTTTGGAAGTGAAAAACTAGTTAGTCTTTTTAGATATGTTTTGCTACATATTCTTGACTACCTCCAACCACCTCAGATTTCCCTGAGTTCTGGAATTGTGCTACCAGTGCTGGGTTCAGAATGTAAGAGAGAATCTGCAAGGGTATTTTTGTAAAGGTAGATGGCAAATGGGCTGCTTGAGTGGAGTATGAGCTTCTAAACTCATTTGTAGGCCTTAACCAGGCAGTAGAGGTTGTCTTTGTGCTGTTCTTGTGGTCCTAGTGCATCCAAGGCAAGTGCTCACAACTCAGCTGTGTTCCTACCCCACTCTTTACTTTTTATTTAAGACAGGGTCTCAATAAGTTCTCAGAACTGACTTTGGACTCATGTCTGAATGCCTTAATCTCATGAGTAGCTGTGAGTATAGGCCCAGCTCAGACAAGTCTTCTATTGAGCACCTTTAGTAACCTAAAGTCACAGGAATGTTTTTTAGACTCTAGAACACTAGAATTTTAATAAGGTTGAAGACACTACTTTACCATTCAAAAATCTGCTTAGTCTAGGCTGTTGAGGTGGCTCAGTGGGTAAAGAAAGGCCCTTGCCACCAAACCTGACAACCTGAGTTTGGTCCCTGTTCATCTACAACTATACCAAGAGAATCAGCTATGCCAAGTTTGCCCTCTGACCTCATGTACCACATACAAGCATCACAAGTTTTGTACACACAAAATAATAGTAATAAATAAAATTTCCAAAAATCTGCCTAATGTGTAGATAGTAAGTCATCACTATTGGACTGCATGACCAAAGTTTTGAATGAAAACATTTTTTGGTGGCTTCTCAGTCATTGCTTCCCCCTTATTAATGAGTTTTAGTACATTTTAAGTTTGAAAGATAATTGCTTTTAGTAAAGTCATCTAGCATAGCAAACACAAAATTATCCATTTTGTCAGAATAAGCTTTTTCTGCATTAGGTGACAGCAGTTTTGTCAGTTTCATTCCACTTAATTGATCACATCAGTGAAGTGTAACGGAGCAGCCCATCTTGTGGTCAAGACTTCCTTCCACACATCTGTATCTTGATAGAAATTTATATCTGGGTAAACGTTCATATCCTGGAAATCGAACAAATCGCATTCGTCCTTATTTACTTGCTTTGTAGAAAAAGTAATTAGTAAATAATTAGTAGACTTATAGTTTGCAAATGTTTAAAAGCAGCAAGCGGGACGGTGATGTAGTTCAGTTTTGGTAGATTGCTGGTCTACCACTCAGGAAGCCCTAGGTTTGATCCCCCAGCACTGTGGAGATGGAAGCAGGAGAATCAGAAGTTCAAGGTCACCTGGGATACTGGGGACACTGTTCTATGAATTATTATTTTTAAATAGCTGCCCTCTTCCCTGCTTCTTTCATTTCCTTTATTTTCCTGTTTCTTAAATTTTTAACTTTTTAATTTTATCTCTCTCTCTCTCTCTCTCTCTCTCTCTCTCTCTCTCTCTCTCTCTCTCTCTTTT
>NW_026067914.1:6809972-6828578 GCF_014885135.2 Alexandromys fortis | reverse complement strand
TTTTTCTTTCTTTTTTTTTTTTTAAGTAAAGGAAAGCTTTTGGTAGATTTGTGGTATTCAAAAATTGTAGGCTACTTTCCAAGAAGTATTGTATAGATGCTGGTCCACAAAATCACTGTTCTAATATCTGAAGTATCTTTGGAGATTCTGAGAAGAGTTTAGAGACACAATTATTAGTTGTAATTGCAGACTAGAGTCATGTATTTTTTTCATGTATGTATTTCTTTTAATGAATCAAGAAATTTTTTGGTTCTTTAACTCTTTAAAAGTAATGAAGTCTTTTGAACTCGACATGTGTGTGTTCTTACCTTTTCTTTCAAGTTAAAGAGGAAAAAGCAAGTGGTTCCAGAAAAGCCTGTGAAGAAGCAAAAGCCTGGTGAGACTTCTAGAGCGTTGGCATCTTCCAAGCAGAGTAGCAGCAGCAGAGATGATAACATGTTTCAGGTAAAGTGGGATTGTATTTAGAGGAAGGAGCTTTGCGTGAGCTGAAGAACACTAGAAATGTCTTGATCTGAAGCACATTGTAGTCTCTTGACTAATGATGATTATTTTTATTTTTAAAAAGTTTTATTTAGTTATTTTATGTATTTGAGTGCTCTGTTGACTTTTTGCCAGAAGAGGGCATCAGATCCCACCATAGATGGTCGTGAGCCACCATGTGGTTGCTGGGAGTTGAACTCCAAACTTCTGGAAGAAGTAGCTATTGCTCATAACCACTGAGACATCTCTCCAGTCCCAAACTAATGATTATTAACAAGCAAGTAGGAAATGAAGGCAAATTGTTCAGTTCTGGGCTATTGGTAAAGTCTAAAAGTCTTTAGTTTTGCTACATTTAAATAGTGCAAACCTAAATATTATAGAAATCCAAAAGAAGATTTAGAAGTGCACATTTGGGAAGCAGATTTGAGTAGGTCTGAGTATTTGGCTCAAAAGTATAAGTTTGATAGTATTTGAGAAAAATGGCCTAACTTATGCTTCATAAGAAACAGTAGCCTGGGGATATAGCTTACATGTAAAGTGCTTGAGTAGCATGTTTAGGCCTTGAGTAGGAGTGTCAGCTGGAAACAGAAAAGGAAAATGAATTGAGTGAAGAGAGATTTGAAACCACCGAAAGACCTTGTGTGACATCTTGAGTTTACTAGGTGTTTTTAGCAACTCAGCATTTGTTTCACTGTTTAAGAATTATTTGTGAGATGAGACTTTGTGAGGAAATGATGCTGTGAGATTGCTAAGGCAATTTCCAGAGGACAGACCCATGAGTGAAGAAGTAAAACTGACAGTGAATGTGTTCACTTGAGGGTCTTCTGGAGCGCCTGGAAGGCTTAACTGGGAGTTACTCTTGTTGGAGTCTGCACATGCTTGACAAAATAGCCACCACCAAAGAAAGTGTAAACCAAAGAGAGGAGGTGGGTGACAGTGTCTGAGTAGTTTTCAGATGCTTGATGAGAGAAGAATGAGAATGCAAGATGAGATCAAATGATGAAAAAAAACTAGAAGTAAAGTAGTGGAAGCAAGAAAAAGACAAAATGTAGAATTACTGAGTTACAGGTTTAAATTTCCTATCTTCTGTGTAATTAGAGGCAAAGTATGTTAATTTGATCGAAAACATAGGTGCAGGTATGTGATGAGGAATTAAAAAGAGACTATTACTGCTTTGAGTGGATAATAAATTGGATGCTTACTGTGTTCTGTATTTCATTCAGGCTTTTCCAGGTTCTGGTAAGCCGCGTGGAATGTGGTCTGTAACCTCATGGAGTTCAAGGGGACCATAATTACACACACATGCATAGTGAACATTACAATAAAGCCTGAGAAGTAGTGGTCAGATTGTTTGAGAGAGTGAGTGTAAAAATCTCATTAAAAAGAAGTGTCATCTAAATTTTAAGATGTGGACGTTAGGTCAGCTATGCAAAGTGTATGGACTAAGGAAGCGCCTTCAGAGCAGGAAATTGAGTTACTATCTTGAAGTGGCACAGGCTTGGGTTGTGTATGAATTACAGAGCCTTTGTAGTGGAAGCCTGGAAAGTCTAGCTGGGTGTCAGCTATTGGTGAAGGGAATAAAAGGCAGATTTTACAGGGTCGTGTGAGTTTTACTATTAAAAGACCTATTAAAAATGGATTTTTTTTTCTTTTTTCCTTTGGGCTGGAGGGGGTGTTAGGTAGCACATTTAAGACTATTTTAACATCAAACATGGTCTGGAACTCACTGTATAGAATAGGCTGAGTTTGCAATCCTGCCTCCTTCAGGTGCTGAGATTATAGACATAGCTACCTGTTCATACGTGTCCTGTTCATTTCTATCCTTTTAACTTGGTTTGGACTTTCACACAGGACCTCATATTTATATGGTGGCTGGGAACTTGTTATTGTAGCTGAGTGAGGCTTTGAATTTGTTATTCTGCCTCTCAAACTTCCATGGTTGGGATCACAAGTGTGTGTGATACCACAGCTGGCTTATCTCTAGATTTTTATCTTTCCTATTCTATTTCCTAATTTTATAAAGAAACTAGTACCCACAGTTTAAAGACTTTGTTATTTTGTAGATTTTTTGGGGGGTGGGGTGGGGTTTATTTTTGGGGAATGATTTTCTCACTAAGGAAAAATGTTGGTTTTTAAATCCTCATGTGGAAAGGTTCTTGTGAATCCTAGGGTCTAGGGACATTCAACAGGTGATCTTTTGAAAGTGTATCTAGGAGGAGTCATGGTTCTTATTTTCACATTGGTTTTCAGAAGATTGCTTAGTACTAGAGAAGACCTGCATTTTTACTAGTAATAGTGGCTTGATTATTGCATTAGGAAGATAGATAAAGGATGGGGTTTTTGAAATAGGAGACAGTAAGCCCACTGTGTTTTGTTGGTTTTTATTTTGTTAAATGGCTTTATATTTTCTTTATTTTTTGTTTTTATCAAGAAAGTACATATATCCCTACAGATAAGTAATTATTTTATTATAAAGATTGCTTCTTAATACTGTGTTGTGTACTAAAATGCCCTTTCTTAGGATTATTTTATTATTTGTTTTTCCATTTACTTTGGGTGAACAGTTTTGAGTCTTGGGCTACTAGGAATAAAGGTTTTGTGAATATTCTTAGTACAAGTCTTTATGTATTCTTTATTGTGGGTAAAAACAATATTTGCTAAATATATACATATTTATGTATATGTGTGTGTATATATATATGTATATATATGATTTGACCTTATACAAAACCAAACTATCTTCCAAGTAAGTTGTATTATTTTACTCTATCATTGGCAGTATAAGATCCCAGTTGCTGCATATCTTCTGTGTTTTTAGTCTTTTCCTTTTTATTTAGTTTAGTATTGGGAATTCAAAGTGATTTTATTATGCATTGATTTTTTTTTATATATTTTTAATCATATTCTTTGGCTATTTTTACATTCTTTTAGGATGAACTTTTGGGTTGCTTCTACTTAACTGTTACTAGTGCAGTTAAGGATATGGATGTACAAATATCTTTTGGGAGACCCTACTTCCAGTCTTTTGGATGTATGATTATCTTCCTCTTCAAGTTTCAGTTAGTGATAGAGCACATTTACAATAAGGGTCCTACAGGATTGGTACCATAGTATGAAAGCTGTCTCACTAAGTACTTACTGATGTTCGCACAGGAGACTGCATTTCTCAGAATATACCCTGTCTGTTAAGTAGTACTTGAGAGTTATATACCCCAAAGTGGCCTTTTTGGAACATGTCATGTCTGTTTTTGTCACAGGGCATCTGTTCTATTTACTTTAGCAGTTGTGTTATTTTATTAGTAATTCCCATAAATTTAAAAGTGAGGCTGAAGGGAGAGAGCTCAGTAGGTGGAAGTACCTGTGCAAGCATGAGGATCTGAGTTTGAGTCCTCAGCAGCCACATCAGGTATTTGCCTATATTCCCAGCACTGGGGTGCAGAGACAGGCAGATCCTGAGTACTCTGTGGCCAGCCAACTTACCTAACAGTGAGCTTCTAGGCAAGGCAAAGAATGAGAAAGACGCCTGAAAGTCATTGTCAGGATGTCATATGTGGACACATGTGCATGTTATTCCCCCATGTGGAAATTGGAGATTTGTTTTGTTTCCTTACGTCTTTCTAAGCAGTGATTTTTCCCTTGGTTACAGTTGAGTACTTACTCTCAGGATTATAAGTGCCATTAACCTGCAGCAAGTTGTGAATTGCTTTCTTTATGAGTTTCTTTTTCCCCTTTGCTAGATTGGGAAGATGAGATATGTCAGTGTTCGGGACTTTAAAGGAAAAATTCTAATTGATATTAGAGAATATTGGATGGACTCAGAAGGTGAAATGAAACCAGGGAGAAAAGGTAAAGTTTTTATTTCTTCAGTTTGATGTTAGTGTTGACTGCATGCAGGGTGAAGACAGGTCAATAATTGGCATTACTCAGTTGATCCTTTTAAAATGAAATGAATTCTAATTTCACTTTAAATTGATTGTTAACTTACTTTCTTTTTGATTTTACATCATTTCTGAGGTATATTAGTTATTACTTGGGAAATTTTAAATGAGAAACAGAAAAATCCTGGGTTTAGTGTTTCCCTTTGGATATAGCTCCAACAGGCTCTTCTTGAGAACAGAATTCTTCAAGTAGGTCTCTGTCCATTTACTGTAGGTGATTTGCCCAGTCGCAAGCCTCTTAGCATGTAGAAACATTTTATTCTGTTACCAAGCAGCTAGAAAACTTTGGTTGAGCCAACTTGTATTAAGTTACTTTTCTTGTGATAAAATATGGGACAAAAGCAACACGAGGGAGAAAGGGTTTATTTTGGCTCAGTTTGAAGGCACATGGCAGCTGTCACATGGGGCCCAGTCAGGAAGTGGAGAGATGAGGGCCTGCTGCTTGGTCTCTCGCTTTTATCAAGCCTGGGGCCTTAGGTGGGATGGTGTCACCCACATTTAGGGTGGGTTCTCCTCCTTCAGTTAACCTGCCTGTCTGTAAACACCCTCCTCGACACACCCAGCCGTGTGCTCATGATGGTTCTGTCAGGTTGATAGTCCAAGTTAACTTGTCACTCCTGCGCTAGGGAGCAACACTAGTGAGACCTGTTGGCAAAGGCATGCACACAGAAGTAGAAGGCGGCTAGTTGGGAAGAGGAAGGTAATCAAGAGGAGTAGGAAAGGGGGTGCTAGAGAGGAGTGGGTGGTGAGCACAATCAAAATACATGATTTACATGTACGGAAATGTCATAGTGAGACTTTTTGTATATTAGTATTCTAATAAACATAAAAAAGATTAACTACTACACAACCTAAATTTGTGTAGTTAAGTGCTCTAGGTTGATCTTGGGCCAGTAAGGTGTGGTATCTTAGCAGGTAAAGAAAGGCTCTTGTGCCAAGCCTGATGATTGCCAGGGTTCCCCAGGGCCCAAGAGGTAGAAAGGAGACAGTGGATACTACCTGTGCTGCTGTAAACTGTTGGACAGGTGGGCCACACGTGTACACATGTGTGTACCCATGAAATAAGTGACATGTAGTTCTTCAGTACTATTCTGCATGTTGTCAAAGGTGGCAGACAGCATTTACTTCATGCTTCCTCTTTATATTTGCTGTTTAATTCCTGTCTATAGTTTTCATTCAGGATTTTTCTGGGTGGCTAATGCCAGATTTCATTTTTTCAAACATTTACTGAAGGAACTCAGCCTCAAAGCCTTTACTATATGCTGTTCATTACTGTATTCTCCTTGCAATTTCATGGTCCCTCAGTAGTTTTCTAAAAAATATGTTGTTTGCTTATGTATAATATAATATTGTATATTATATGTGAATATACTAAGGTTTCATATTACCCATTTTAATATATTATAATTACTCTTGGATATGTAAGTCTCAATTACTGATTGGGAAAGTGAGCCTAGAACATGCAACTAGTGAAGGTAGGAATCCAGAGTGTACTCAGACCTATATCTGTATTCTGCATTCTACCATGCTTCTTATGAGTCACTCTCTAGGGAGCTTCCCAGAGTGAAATGGATGCTCATGGAAGAACTCGCGTGGTACCTAACACCTTGAGTTATGGTGGAAATATGGAACAATTGTTGACAGTCACAGGATGAAATAATGGCAGTCTCTTATGCCAAATCTGGGTCCTGACTCTTAGCCTGCACATATTTGTGAAATATCTTCAAATTATCATTCTTATTCATCAGAGTGCATTATGCAGATGCACTGGATACAAACTTGAATCTGGGGTTAACAAAAGATTTTAATATTTCAATATAGACCTCTACAAGACCTTAATAGTCTAGTATTGTGCCATTCAAAATGGCAGTTTTGAGGCTGATGAAGTAGCTTAGAACTAGAGGAGGGCTGTGGCATGTGTGAAGTCTGGATTCTGTCCTCAACATTAAAAAACCTACGTAAGTAAAATGTCACTTTTGATAAAGGATTTGGAAATATCAAAATCCCCAAGGCAGCTTGATTTTCACCTTATATTTCTTAAACTTTGTTTAGGTATTTCTTTAAACATGGAGCAATGGAGCCAGCTGAAGGAACAGATTTCTGACATAGATGATGCAGTAAGAAAGCTGTAAAATCTGAGCCATATCAAACTGTACTGTTGTAGTTGTTTCAATCTGTCTTTTTACATTGGCTTTTGCTTTCTAAATGTTGTTTTCCAAGCTGTTGTATATTTGGATTGCAGAACAATTTGTAAAGTGAATACTTTTTTTTAATGTGCATTATTAAACTGTTCTGAGTGAAGCTAAATGTCAACTTTATTAAAGAGGATTGCTTTGTGCCCCCCTACCTAGTGTAAAATAAAGCCAGATCGTTACAATCTTACTGTTGTAGCCTTTTTTGATCAAAAGACTAGTTATTGTTTAAGGGCAAAAGAACAACCTTCATAGGCATATTCAGAAGGATTTATATTGTATTGAGCTAGGAGGATTGCTTTGTAAAATGCATACTCAGTATCTTCCTTTTCAACCAAATTTGTTGGTTTGTTCTCCACAACAAAACTTTACTTTTTCTTCAGTTTCCCTAATAACATATTATTTCATGTTCAATTTTTTTACATCACTCCGTATTTGGGTATATTATGCTGGTTTGGAAAGTCAAACTGTTGTTATTGCCTTCCAAGTCTACTGTGTTAATATTAGCAGACAGTTGTTTGGTAACATGACTTGTATGAGAACGTCAAGCAAGTGTATGTCATTACTCATATCTCTGTAGGTGTTGCTTAGACTACAGAACATAGTGACTCTGATGTCTGATGAGCTTTCACGTAGTACACTATTCACATTGGGATGGTGTCTGTAAAGTCAGCTATTAAATTAGATTAGACTTTAGTAAAACTCATGAAACTTTATTGGCCTACTATTATATTCTAATAATGAGTGTGGATTATATGTACACGTGTCACTGAGCTTTACTGTCATGGTAAATTATGTGTACAGTTTTTAAGACTTGGACAAGAGACTTCTACACTTGATGCTAACTAAATTTGATAGACACTGTTGATTGGTTTTCATTAACGACAATGATAGGCGGCCATAGATTTCAGGGCTAGTGCCCCAGTGAATAGGGCACTATTCCTTAGGGAAAGATTGCCTACAAAGAAACTCACCACACGGAAGGGACCTGGCCTGTGATGAGAAAGGAATTCTCTTGAAATTAAATGGTAGGCACATGGTATTTTGGTGACAGCAATATGACAGTGGTAGGTATAATAATCAGTAACAAGAATGGTTTAAAGACTTGTAAATACTAACTGCCAATAAGGGCTGCCATATCAGAAATGCATTATCTTATTACCAGGTTCAGTTCCCATTGTCTAAAAATTTTATAGAATTGTCAAGGATTTAATTTAAAAATCCACCTGCTGGGTCTTGCATAATTAACCTGTTCTCCCACAGATATTCTTTAGGTAACTTTAGTATGTTAGCTATTACAAATTGATAAAGAAATCTCACTTATTTCACCTTGATAGGTACCAAAGTATTCAAGAAATATTGTATATACCTTACTTGTTCCTGAGGGTTACTCTTCTTATTTGGAGTATAGCGTGTGTTGCATTTCATTAACATAATTAGTTTTGTAAAGTATTTTGCCATTTAGAGAAAGGGTGGTTAGAAAATAAACTTGAGTTTTAGTGTAGATGAAGAGGGAATAATAGGTAGATTTCCTAGGCCATGAATTGAGAGTATGTATGCATTTCAGCCATGCACTTTGTAGAGGTGCTGCTGTCATTGTTATCTAGGCATTGCTGCTGCCTAGCATAATAAACTCTCCACATGGAAAACTTTCTCTGGCAGAATTTGTTAGGTTTATAGCTAAATTCACTTACTAATGTTACAGAGTAGGTAGTATACCAGAGTTATTAAATTTTTTCCTTATGTGTGTAGAAAAGGAGAATTAGGTTAAGAGAGTTAAAACTCATACCGAAGAGAAAGGGTACGGTCCATCTATTTTGCATTCAGATTCCTGTCTGTCCTCAGTGTCTTAGTTTTCTTTCTGTCACTGTGACAGAGTGCCCTGCCAAGAGCAGCACACAGGAGGAGGAGGATTCTGACTCACAGTCACAGTGGCAGGAGCTCCGTAGTCCGGAAGCTGAGAGCACGATGCATGCTCAGTTCCTCTCCTTCTCACTTTAGTCTTTGGCTTAGCCCATGAACTGACGTCATCCACAGTGGGCAGGCAGGTCTTTCTATTTTTCACCACCAAGGAGTCAACAGCGCTCCAGACATACCAGGGGCCCATCTTCCGTGTGATTCTAGAGTCTGTTAAATTGGCAATTAACACTGACCATTGTAGAGTTCTCCCAGGAAGAAGGCTTGATATTTTGAGGCATAAATATCTTACTTATTTTGTAATCCTGAAATAATTCGTACCTACCCTCAGGGTTTGCCCTTATGCTCGGTAGCAAGGCTTCCAAATGAGTTTTCTTTCCTCTTTGCCCTTTAGAGTAAAACCAGCCATCAGCCAATTTCCAGTGCCCTTGGCATTTCATTTAAAGAAATCACTGAAAAAGAAAAACTATTTTCTTTTGTTTGCTTCACAAATGTTAAAATCTTGGTAAATACTACCTCATTACTGAGCCAAGATCCCGTGATAACTAATTTCTTCTGCATAATATCTTAGAGACAGCAACTTAGGGAATCGTGGAGAAAAGTGCATCCTGGCCTGGCTATAGGAAGGAAAGGAGACTGAACATGTATAAGTGTTTTTGACAGGAATGTTAGCACAGTGCTTGCCATAAAAAGCTTGAAAATCTTAAGAACTGTTGAGTGATATTTAGTATCTCTTCTGGAATTCTTTGTGGTTCACTTTTTATGGAAATTTAATGTAGAGAAACACTAATTTTTTTTTTAAGAAAGGTGTTTTTCCAGATAAACTATAGTGTAAAACATTCATATAGTGAGAAGTATGTAATTCTATAATTGTGGAATGCCTGTATTTATTCTTTGTTTGGTACATCTTCCATGGAGGTGTCAATGAACCGAATACTTCACCTGTGAATATTTTAAATGTTGAAATAAAAACGAGAAATATACCCTTTGTGTTATCCCATTTTCACACACCTGAAGATGAATGGGTAATTTTATCTCTCGAATGCGTTTTAGTAGCAGACAACCTTCCGTTGTGAGTGTTCTATAATCTGTATTAGCTTTACAGTATTAAATCTGTAGGCCTCTGGGACTTGGTGTAGGCTTATTTTTTCCATCCACTTGATCCAAGTGGAAAAAAAGCAAATCCCAGGTGTACAGAGCATCAAGTTCTTTTCCTCCTGCAAATGCTTTGCAGTTTGATGCCTTGGTTTATGTCTTAGTCATTGTTCTATTGCTGTGAAGAAACATAATGACCAAGGCAACTTTTATATAAGAAAGCATTTAAGTGAGACTTGGTTATAGTTGCAGAGGTTTAGTTATCCTCTACATGGAAGGGAGCCTGGTGGCACACTGGTAGACATGGTGCTGGTAAAATAGTCCACCCCTATTGACACACTGCCTCCAGCAAGGCCACACCTAATCCTTCTCAGTAGTGCCACTGCCTGATGATGAATTGTTCAAATATATGAGCCTGTGGGGCCATTCTCATTCAGACCACTGATAAATTCTCATCCTGGTCAAGTTGTATTTGCGTGGTTGTGTAGAGAGCTCATTTGAATTTCTGTTTTAAGAACTTGCTTAGGGATGGACTCATGGAGAACAACTTAGGACTTTTATGCCATTTTCAACCTCAGGGTTAAGTAAAACGTGGATGTCCAGTCAGAAGGAAAAATAAGTACTAATTGAAATTTCTGTGGTATGGGTCAAAGAAGTTAATAGAATAAATGGGATTTTACAAATATGGCATAAATTGCATGTGATTATGCACCACTTAACAGTCTGTTGATATCCATTTAGATGAATATCTTGGCACATAGGTCTTTATCCCACCCCTCCTGCCTTCTGTAAGTTCATCGGTTCATATTCTCTAGAATTGCTCTTACACTCTTAGTCTTGGATTAATAGTGACCTGACCCTGCCTATCCCTACCTTTTACTCACAGGCTCCTTAGAATTTGTTGTAGGCTGGGGTTCAGGTTATTTTCCTCTGACTGTTAAAGAGTGAGGAGGCACAGAAAAAGTCTGAATCAAAAGCAAAGTTTTATTGGCAAGCAGTATAGACTTTTGAGGTTGAGAAGGGTCCTAGAGCTAGAAAATCACTGACAGGAAGGACTAGGTTTTTATTTGTTTTCAAGTACCCACTCCTGGTGACCTCTTTCCTCTCCTCCATTGGCCGTATGGGGTTCATGTGCCCTTTCTGGCATGGGACAGGGTTCCACATTGCTGATCGGTTCTCCATTTTTGTATAGGAGCATGGAAACGGCTGCAGTAGGGTTCTCATTCTCAGGGCTTTCGTACAGAGACTCCTGTTAATTAGTTGGGGTTCCCAAGCCTGTTTTATAGTGTAATGGGGAGGGGAAGGGAAATGACCCATAGGAGGAAACATACCTGGTGCTGTAGATCTGACCAAACACTAGTGGTTAGGAAGTTCATAGCCCCCAGAAGTGGATGCCTTACTGCTATTGGGCTAAAGGGTCATAGTATCAAAGTGCCCTCTAAATTTGCTTTTCCATACCCATAAATTAGTGCAGCTCTGTCTTCATTGGAGAAGTTTTTTGGTTTTTTGAGACAGGGTCTCTTTTTGTTGCTTTGTAGCCAGTCCTGTGGAACTAGCTCTTGTAGACTAGACTGGCCTCGAACTCACAGAGATCCGCTGTCTCTGCCTCCCTAGTGCTGGGATTAAAGGCGGGTGCCGCCACTGCCCGGTTTGGAGAAGTTTTTTTTTTTTTTTTTTTTTTTTTTGTACAGTGGACATTGGTAAATGCAGAAACTTATAACTGATCAGTACAGAGAGTAAGCGTCTGTGGAGTACTTAGCCATAAATGGGACATCCATATAACAACTCCCTTCCCCCAAGTCTCAGGGATCATCTTGGAAGAGAAGGCAGAAAGATTGTAAGAACGAGGGATTAGGGAAGGCCACTGTGAAACCTCACCTGCACAGGACCACCACTCTCAGCTGTGCTTGCCTGCACTGGTGGAGCAGGCAGTGTCCCAGCACTCATTAGCTTTCATCCAGCAGCTTCTGGAGAGGGAGAGCCAGGTTTAAGGGTGTAACCCCTGCTGCTTCGGCCATGCTCCCATGGATGTCTTGACACCCGTAAGTAATCAGGTCAACACAACGTGGACTAGGCGGGTTAGAAAAGTCACAAAGACATGAATTAGGAGAAGGGGCAGATCTGGGAGGAGTTGGGCTGATAGAATAAATGCATTGTATGCAAGTATGAAATAAAAATCATTAAAAATTAAAAAGCCTCAAAGCCCTCACCCAGTGACATAATTATTCCAGCAAGGCTCCACTTTCTAAAGGCTCCATAATCTCCCCCAGTGACACCAGCTGGGACCAAACACATGAGCCTGTGGGAGACATTTTATATTCAAACCACAACAGCTTTATTTTTCAAAAACATATTGGTAAAAAGAATGGTAAGAGAACCCTCAGATCCCCTTCACTTAGATATCTGATTCAAGCTTTGTCTGTTGTCCCAGTGGCTTCTAGCAAAAGTTCCCAGTCTAGGGTCAGGGATCATGTGATTATGCCTTTCAGTCTGGCAGTTAAGTTTTCCTTGACTTTCACAACTGTCATATCTGAGATTCCTTAAAGTAAAGCTCACTGGGCTGATGACAGGTGGGGGAAAGGTGGAGGTTGTTCAATGAGGAAGAAAGACCGTGGCTGGATAGTTAGGCTGTGAGGTTCAGTATGGGATGCGTATGTGTGTATGTAAGGTGCAGAAGGGAGTGTGGTCAAGGTTACAGCTAGTTTTATGTTTCCTTTTGTGTTTTCCTGGTGTAACTCTGAAGTGCCACCTGAAACGTTTTATACGCCAGGTATTAAAGTATGTCCTGGGGTTCAAGTTTGAAAATAATTTCAGAAGCCCCAAGGCTTTCTTCAGAGCTCTCAGTAACAAAGGATTTCTGGTATCCAAGCATCCATAACCAGATTCGTGTTTTAACCTGTGATTCATTCCTGTTGCTTTTGAATATGAGAAATGGCTTCCCGCTCATTCTACAGCCATTGATTACTAGGCAGAGGAGGCTCTTAGAAACACTTGACAGTTGACAGTTCCAGCACATTTGAGCCCTTACATAAAGGTGCTTCTTGAAATACAAGCCATTTCCATCAGAAAAGCACCTTGGGAAGGTTGATGGACATATACATTAAAAATTCTAAAATTGGGGGCTGGAGAAATGGCTCAGTGGTTAAGAGCACTGACTGCTTTTCCAGAGGTCCTGAGTTCAATTCTCAGCAACCACATGGTGCCTCACAAACCATCTATAGTGAGATCTGGTGCCCTCTTCTGAAATAAAGTCATACATGCAGATAGAGCATTCATATACATAAAATAAATAAATCTTTAAGAAAATCTAAAATTGCATTCAAGACTGGATTTGCTAATTTGTTTTTATAGTTGTGTATTTATCTTTTGAGATGGGGGTCTCGCTGTATTGCCCCAGCTGGCCTGGATCTCGCTGTGTAGAACAGGTGGAATGAGCAGAAAGAAGCTCCCCTTGCCGCTGCCTCCGGAGTGCTGGGATTAAAAGCATGCACTGTCATGCCTGATTCACAGCTTTTTTTTTTCCTTCTATTTTTGAACTCTAGCAATAATTGGGGGTGTGTAGGAGGTTGAAATTTAAGAATACTTAGGACTCCTTCCTTTGAGCTTTGAAAAGAAGTTTAAGTAGACTCAGGCTTGACTTTTTTAAAATTTTAGAATCACTACATTTATATAACCTACCCCTTACTGTGGAGAGCTGGTGTACTTACATGAGGGTTGAGTTCTCAGTTTTTGAGTACCAGGGTGGAGAAGTGTAGATAGTGGCAGGTATTGGGGATTTGTTTTTTCATTTAATTTTCATTGTTCTAGAGAAAGGAATGAACCAAACAACAGTTAGTATACAAAAACATCGAGGTTTCCAGAGAATAACTGGCATGGTCCAAATGGCACAAGTGTCAGGGGTGAGATTTGAACTCTGTCCAACTCCCAAACCCTAAGCCCGTATTTACTTACATCCTTGTGTAGCAGGCCCAGGAGAATGGCAGAATTCTCTGTTCATTGATTTAGCAATGGGCTTTATTGAAGTAACCCTTGCCCTAATTTTCACTGTCTGGAATCATGAGCTAGGATTAGCATCTGACCCAGTGAATAATCTTGTTGGGTTTCTTAACAGCCATCTCTCATTTCCCTGCAGCAGCAGAAACAGCAGTTGTCTGGTCTTCCACCTCCAGCGAGCTCAGGTGAACCCTTGCTGAGCCTTTAGACCAGCAGGTCTTGACTTTCCTAACGCTGTGACCCTTTAATATGGTTCCTCATGTTGTGGGGAACCCAGCCATAAAATTATTTTCTATTTATTTATTTATTTATTTATTTATTTATTTATTTATTTATTTATTAAGTATACAATGTTCTGTCTGTGTGTATGCCTGCAGGACAGAAGGGGGCACCAGACCTCATTACAGATGGTTGTGAGCCACCATGTGGTTGCTGGGAATTGAACTCAGGACCTTTGGAAGAGCAGGCAATGCTCTTAACCGCTGAGCCATCTCTCCAGCCCCCATAAAATTATTTTCATTGCTACTTCTTAACTAATTTTGCTACTGTTAGGAATCGTAATGTAATTTTTTTTTTTTTTTTGGAGATAAGAGGTTTGCCAAAGACATCATGGCCCACAGAGTGGGAACTGGTGCTGTAGACTAAAGTAAGAAATTTGACTAGCCCTCATCAGGTTCTGTCCCCAGGCAGAGCTAAAGCAGTGGGAACAGGAGGAACTATTATTATAAAGACTGTGGTTTCCTTTTGTCCTGGTCTCTGCTGGAAGCCAGAGACCCTGTGCATTGTGACTGTAAGGAGAAGTTTGACCATTCATGAAGATGATGCTGGGGAAAAGAAAAATGGAAAACCTCTGACCTTGCTGCCTCTTTCCACTGTGACACAAACAATAGTGACTCCATCATTGGGGTTGACTTAGGCTCTTACAGTGAGTTGGGTGCCTTCTGGAACCTTTCAGATTCCCTCTTCATCCTTCATGCCTGGCCTACTGCCCAGGATGAACGTGGCCACACACTGCTGCTTGGCAGCTTTTCTCTGCCTCAGCCAGTGTAGAGCTCTGGTAGGAAATCGCAGAGAGGGAGGGACGTGAATTTAGACATTTGTTCCTCTGGCTTCCAACCTCCCTTCATGCCCACCTTTGCTGTCTGCGAGTCTCCAAGAACGACTACCTTCTCAGTTTTCAACTTACTGCCTTCAGCTACCCCCTTGCCTGTTCTTTTGAACCTAAAATACTCAGGAGGTCTACTTACTTTAATATTGCTTAATATTCTTCATCGTTTAGATGGTTTCTATAAAGCCCTCTCCATTGGTGAGGGTTCTCCAGAAAAACAAATGGAGATGAGAAGAAAGGTACCTGATATAATTATAGAGGTCTATTTCATTTTGTTTATTTTTTTAAAGCAGTGTCTCACTATGTAGCCCTGGCTCACCTGAAACTTGCTATGTAGATCAGGCTGGTCTTGTACTCACAGAGATCCTCCTGCCTCTGCTTGCTGGGATTAATGTCTGCCTGATTATTGAGTGTGGTGATATTTTGTTATGCCCTAACAAATAAAGCTTGTCTGAAGATCAGAGGGTGGAACTAGTCAATAGTTAACAGAGGTCTGGAGGATCTGTCCAACAGGAAGTGATATGGCTGAACAGAGAGAGGACTCTGAGTTGGAGGAGACGTGAGCTCAGCCCTTTCCCAGCTGAAAGGTTGAACTGCTTAGGCTATCTGCAGGCTGGAGAAGCAGAGAAGCGAGGCTAACAAGGGCTGAAAGTAAAGCTTTTTGTCTAAGGCTAAAGGGCTAGGGTCCTAGAGTTCTGATGTCCAAGAGCAAGCAGAGATGCTGTTGAGCCTCAGGAGAGAAAGAGGGAGTGGGGGGAAAGAATATTCATTCCGCCCACACACACCTTTTTGTAGTGCCTGCCCTTTGGCCAAGAGCATCTTCCTTCTTTCTGGAAACACGGTCATGCTTAACTAGTTAAGTGAGTTTCTCTTAATCTAGGTTGACATGCAGCCAGATGGCATGACCTCCATGGGGAAGGGGGCTGACTACGTTTTAGACACTTCATTGGAATTTAAGGAAATAATTAAAAAAAAACACATAGAAATAAGAGCTAGAAACCTCTGGCGACTTTGAATTGTTCTTCCAATGGCTGCAGAGCAGTTCTGGGACCAGGTCAGAGTTGGCAAACACTGGTTAAGGACTCCCTCTCCCACAGGGGTGGTCTGTTATGTTAAGGTAAGGGTGATGGCTGAGGGGACGATGGATGCATTTGGGCTGGAATTCTGGACCTTTATTGCCTACAGAAGCAACTGTCATGTCTCCCCTTCCCACTTCCTTAGCTAGCCTTATCCCAGGAACTGCCTTTGCAGGAGTAATGGGGCTTAGCAGGAAAGTCTCTAATGAAAGAAGGGACGTTAAGCTTCGTCCAGTCTACTGAGGAGCCTCGGCCGTTTTGAGTGCAGCGCCTCTACCAAGGCAGTCACATCACAGATGCCCTCCCCCCACTCTAGTGTTTGTTTTTTTGAGACAGATTCTCCCATAGCCCAGGCTGGACTTGAACTCGCTCTGTAGCAGAGGAGGACCTTAAGCTGACTTCTGCCTCCACTTCCAGAGTGCTGGGATTGTAGATGTGCAACACCATGTTCAGTTTATGTGCTGCTGGAGATTGCCAGGCAGGCACTCTGCCAAGTGAGCTATTAATACACCCCTCCAACTCCCTCCTTTTTTTTTTTTTTTTTTTTTTTTTTTTCGAGATAGGGTTTCTCTGTGGCTTTGGAGCCTGTCCTGGAACTCGCTCTGTAGACCAGGCTGGCCTCGAACTCACAGAGATCCGCCTGCCTCTGCCTCCGAGTGCTGGGATTAAAGGCGTGCGCCACCATCGCCTGAGTAAGAACACTCTCACTACTGTTCTTAACTCCAGTTCCAGGGATAAGACAATCTCTCCTGACCTCTGTGAGCAGCAGGCATGCACATGGTGAACGTAAGTACATGCAAGCAAACACTCATACACATAAAAATAGATAAATCTAAAATAAGACTTGTAATTCCTGTGCTACGTGGTACTATGGTCCTGTAGCGACTGTACTTCTTGTACTACAGTAATAAGGCTGTAGCATACTGCCTGCACTACTGCAAGGTTCGCGAGCTGGGCAAGGGGCTGCTGACTGAAACACACACACACACACACACACACGTCACTCTTGAAACAAGAACACCACGAATGCCTCAAGAATGCCAACTGTATTGTGTTCCAGGGCAGCTTATGTAGGGTCTCCTTGACAAACGGCTATGCCCTAACTCTCAGCGGCAAGCCCACCAGAAACCACTCTCCTGTCTTGTGTTCAAAGCAGCTGCAAGCAGAAGAAAACAAGTTGTTTACAGAAAATTCAGGGTCTGTGGGTCCACAGTTCCCAACAAGACAGACCATGAAAGGATGTAGAGGAAGAAAACAAGAAAGAATACGAAGCTGAGGGTTCAGAGAGACTTTGTTATACCTGGAGTCTGAAGGCTAAGATGGGAAGGCCCAGGCTCTTGGGGCAGAGTACATAGGAAGCCCTGGGTAGGCTCATCTTCCAAACTCTGAGCTGCACAAGAAAAGATGGCTGGAACACAGCTCCCCCAGAACACCAGGCCCCACTCCCCATCTAGGCCGTACAGTCTTTCAAGGACCACCAGTCTAATCACCAGCTTCTGCTGTACTCAGTTACAAACACCACAGTGTCCTCACCTGCTGAGCTCTGGCTTTCCCTTTCTACAAAGCACTGGGTAGCTGGAAGGCACAGATCGTCAGATTCTGTGGGAAGAGATATAAGACAGATAAAGTATCAGCTCTCATCCTCAAGACCTTTACAGTTCTCCTCTAACCTTATAGACAGCCTATTTCAAGGGTCAAGGGCAGAGCAGAGGGCAGCACTTACCGTCAGAGCAGTCTTTGGCAGTCTTGGTTCTGCCCATTTGTGCTCCCTCTCTCTGTGGCTGTGTGGGATCCCCTCGAGTACCTGTATACACCACCACCTGCTCCACTGGTGCAGTAGGTGACCTGCTTTGGGCCCCCACCTCAAGAGTGCTCTCCGCCTCAGAAACAGCTGTGGCACACTCTCTCCCAGCATCTTCTGCTACCAGCTGCTGGCTCTTTCTTACATCTGCCACTGCTGAAGAGGAGCCTTCCCCCACAGCTGCTTCCCAGGCCTCCTCAGAAGGCTGGGCTTCCTCTAGAGGCAGCTGGTGCTTCTCCCCGAGGGTAACAGCTGGCTCTGGCGGGACTTCCTCCTCCACTTGTGTAGCATTGTTGTCTACTGTGGCAGAGGAGGCCTGATTTCCCTCTAGGTGGCCACCAGGGGAGTTCATGTCCACATCCTCACCTCCATCTCTGGCTCTATGGGGAGGCTGGCTCTCTGTGTCCATGGGGCTGTCAGGGACCATTTCTCTCTTTCCCTCCTCCACGTCTGTGTCACTGTCTCTTCCAGAGGCACTCTGGCTTCGCTCTACAAGGACCTGGGGTTGGGACTTGACGTCTTCCATGCCCGAGTCTCTGCTCCACAAAGTAATTCCCCTCTCTTTCAGATGGGCCAAGGTGAGTGCTGCTGAGACTTCACCTTCCTCGTCTGTGTCGCTGTCAATCACCATGGGTGTGTGGTTTGTCTCGGAAGGGACAGCCACTGGCGCCCTGCCCTCCTCCACAGCTGAGGCTGGGCTGCCCTGCACATGTCCCACTCCAGGTGCTCCAGGGTCCCCTGTACCAACTCCAAGCAGGGCTTGCTTCTTCTTCCCAGGACCTACACATGGGGTCATAGGAACCCCCTCTCCTTCCACATCTGTGTCACTGTCCTCCCCAAGAGTGAGGCTCCTCTCCAGAACTGACCCAACCTGAGCTGCTCCATTGCCAGCCTCACTCTTGACTTTCGTGTCCTTGAACTTTGGCTCAGTAGGCTGCGCCTGTCCCAGCTGGATGCCAGCTGTCATTCCTTTAACTCCAGGCTGCTCAGCCTCTGCAGCAGCAGC